>NC_072832.1:20391250-20707500 GCF_027744805.1 Dunckerocampus dactyliophorus | reverse complement strand
AAACAAACCTACACACTTCGTGCATCCTCCACAGAACAACATGTATCTTTCGTATGTTTTTCTTGTGTCAGGTTTCGGCAGTTTTTTTGTAGGTCACACTTGTGGACCCCCGTGTGTTTTGTGCGCCACACGTGCACTCCACATATACTGTATGTAATTAATGTGGCCATCGAACGTTCGGATATTTTGTACGTCCTCCATGCATGCCAAGATTGTACTCCTTCATGGTCACAACAACTACATTCTGCACAAAAAAAAAGCAATCTGGGGAACACCAAAAACCACACAGCCAAAAAATCTTAAATCTGGTTGTGATCTAGGCTTAAGGGACAACCCAGCCACCCTACGGAGGAAATTTTGGTCGTTTATACCCGCAATCTTGTCCTTGTGGTCACTACCCAAAGCTCATGACCAAAGAGGAAAGCATCGACAGGTAAATTGAGGCTATTTTATGAGAAAAATAAAATACAAAAACATTTACTTTACTCGCAAAGTTGGGGTATGTCATCCGGAAGAGTAGAACCACTGCTCCTCCGCATTGAGAGGAGCCAGATGAGGTGGCTTGGGCATCTGGTCAGGATGCCTCCTGGACGCCTCCCAGGGGAGGTGTTCAAGGCACGTCCAACCGGTAGTAGGCCTAGGGGAGGACCCAGGACACGTTGGCGAGACTAAGTCTAAACTGGCCTGGAAATGCCTCGGAACGCCTCCGCTGGGAGGAGCTGGACTAAGTAGCTGTGGAGAGGGAAGTCTGGGCTTCCCTGCTTAGGCTGCTGCCCCCGCAACCCGACCTCGGATAAGCGGAGGAAGATGGATGGATGGATGGATGGATGGATGGATGGATGGATGGATGGATGGATGGATGGATGCATGGATGGATGGATGGATGGATGGATGGATGGATGGATGGATGGATGGATGGAGTTGGGGTATGCGATCACATTGCATGTGCTTGTCACTTCTATGTATAAACTACCAGTCAAAAGTTTTAGAACACCCCGATTTTTCCAGTTATTTATTGAAATTCAAGTCGTTCAAGTCCAATGAATAGCTCGAAATGGTACAAAGGTAAGTGGTGACGTGCCAGAGGTTAAAAACGGTAAGGTTACCCAAAACTGAAAAATAATGTGTCTTACAGAATTATACATAAAGGCCTGTTTCAGGGACCACAAAATGGGGTAATAAGCAGTTCTTCAGAAATGGAGGTTGATCAAGCCTTGGCAGTTGGTGCAAGAAATTCCTACAGGTGTTCCAAGTTCTGGAGTACTTACTACCTCCTCTGTCTGCATAAAACAGTGTTCGGAACACACTGTGGTACTATACCCTCATGAACATCAGTCGAACAGCATGGTACTGGAGAAAGTCATTTGTTGCTACAAAAAGGGCAAGAAAAAAGGGAATTATCAATGGAAGAGAGACAGACCATCTCAACACTTAAAAATGTGTGTTTTTCCTCCAAAGATATTGGGGTGTTCCAAAACTTTTGCCCGATAGTGTATGAGCCACTTGTGTTTGTTGCGTAGGGGGAGAAGTTGGTTGTCTTTTCGAATTAAAATGAAAAGTACCTCTCTAAAACTTTCAACAGTGCAAAACTGGTCAAAAGACTGTGCTGCCACGCCCGTCTAACCTTGTAAAAATACTGTCACCCACACACAAAATGGAGTTAAAGTTACATTTCGTGTTCTCGTATAACAATAACATATAGTGAAATGGGACTTCTCAAAAGCTGTCCGTAGCTCGCAAACAGAGGCCCATGAGTCAAAACAAAAGGCACAAGAGACATAACAATAGAAACAAAACATAAATACAATATTTATAGCAATCAATAATCACTCCCCAACAAACCTCCCTCAAACCCAAAAAGCATCCAAAGTGAACCAAGACATATCATGAGCTCCACACAATGTATCAGACACTGCATGGAAGTAAGACACAAGGGCTCAGAGCTACGTACAGTACATTAATACAAGTCCATCACTTTTACTTTATGATTTGAGCCAAGATGGGTTTGTACAAATCAACATACTTTAAGTAGCTGTTTTTTCAGTCTGTTAAAAACAGAGTGATGATGATTTACAGTTTATAGTGCTGTCTAACTCCGAATACTGTATGTGGACCATTACAGGTTACACTAAAACATGTCCCCGTAAGTTTTTGTTCCTTACGAGTTGTATTCCCTTCGTGTTGTAGCCAAGAGTGGGAAAAGTTATTGGAATGAGTTTACAGAGTTATTGACCGAGTTCTTACTGTCGTTACTGAACCGGAACTCACATTTGTCTCCTTTAACCCGTTCACTTACTCTGCTGCCGCTAGCTAAATTCAAAAGAAAACCAGATAACATGGCATTAATTGTGCAACTGTTACTCAAACTGTATTTGTATAAATGTATTAACCCTGTGGAAAAAGCTACACATCTGCTTCTTGCCTCAAATCAACTCTCCTTTCCACTTCCTGATCCTGTTTGAGCTGCTCGCTCGTCATTGCCGAGCCTAGCACTCGAAGAACCCAGGCGCTTGTGAACGTAGACTCACAAGCCTCACTCGCCAACACCGGCATGAGGGGGCCGACAAGTGAATCGTGAAACTGACTTGGGCTCATAGGTTTAGTGAGTTGTACACGTGCAAGAGTTTCACGGGTGACGTAGACGCCGCATTGAGCGCCGAATCATACGTCGACATCACCGCCATATTGGATGTGGCAAGAGAGAATGGGGAAGATGCCTAATTCATGTTGTGCATGGAATTTACCAACCGGTTGACAAGCCAAAGAAGATCTCACAGGATTACCAGTAAGGCTGAAAAATACTGATTTTCGGGTGAATCACCCTCATTCGTTTTCCACAAAAAAGTCAGACCTCACATTCGCTCGGTGCAATTTTCCTTCCCCTCATATCGCTATGTAAGACACTGCAGACACAAGTACACACAGAAGGGGAAAAAAGACAAACATGCATTCTTTTCTCATTCTTTTGGAACAGCGTTGCGTCAAGGCCGACAAAAGCAGTGAGAAAAAAAACAGACTGTAGGCGGAGGACGTCTTTTTGGGAAACCCTGCAGGCCAAAGACAAATGCGCAAGCATTTACAGAAGACTGCAGGTCACGGTTGTATACATTTTATTACAGTGACAAATGCATTATGCTTCTCATATAAAACCACAAAAGGAGAGCCCCACTGAAAGGCTTGAATGCTTTGTAGGTTTACAACAACCAGCGTGTCACAAAATCAACTCCAGAATCAGAGAAGAGAGTGAGCGAAAAAGAAAAGTGAAAAAATATGGTGCTGATTTGTTTTATTTGCCCAGGTGGTGCAGCCAGTGGCTAGTTTGATTGTTTAATGGGGGGCAACGTGGAAACTGTTGCCACTTGTCGGTCCTGGGGTGGGAAATAAAGTTTTTACTATATTTTCATGTCCAACACACCTGAACCTCGAAAACATGAGCTCTCAGGGCTTCCACTGGGTTTGCCAGACACATAAAAGACAAAATATAGAACTGATGCAGATCTTGAGTGTTTGTGAGTTCTTGTAGGTTCTATGGAAACTGTTACTATACGTTGCGCGACTATGTATGGGGGGTGTCACGAGATCTTGCCAGATTAAAACGTGATGTAATTTCTCATTCAGAAAAAAACTGTCCAACGATAATAAATAAATAAACTTGAAAATGAAAATGATCTCGATAATTTGCCGTGTGCATGCGTCTCTTGCCTCCAAATATGCACTCTGTGCATTAGTTCAGTACCTAGACCAGCCGTTGGCAACCTGTGGCTCCGGGGCAGCATGCGGCTCTTCAGCCTCCTTGTTGCGCCTCTCACGGCAAGATCTGATGTACTGACACCGAAACAAGTCTTGGCACTAAAAAGATTTCATTGAAAATAAAACACAGACATTCAAAAATTGTCATTTTGGCATCTTTTTTTACATTATGATGTGGTTTTCGGTGGATTTCCTCCTCATGTCCATTTTTTTTCAGTGACTATTCTTTTATTTTTTTATTGTGCATCATCATCCGCTTCCTGGATTTGACTTATTGCTTTCACTTAACAAATTATTGTTAAGTGATTTGGCATGAGTGGGTGTGGTCACAGGGAGGGGCTAGGAGCACGTGAATGAGTGGTCAGCGGAGGCACCTCTCTTGTCCCTTCTTCACCTTTCGGCCTTCCTAATTCATTATTGCCTGTGAATATTCTCATTCATCCGGATCATTGTGCTCTCAGGGTATTGAATTGATCATAACTGGACTACTCAGCTCGTCTTAGAAGACATTTTGCCTCTCATCCGAGCATCATCAGTTCATGCTCAAAAACTAACTAGGCCAAGTCGACTAGAGCTGTCCTATCTAAAACTAGTTAGGACCAGTCGACCAGTCGGTTACTGAAATAAATTTTGTGTAAATACCCGTATGTAATGTTGTGTAATTTTGTATGTTGACTGTTAAGCGTTAAGCGTGCTAAGCGTTAACGCCGTAAGAAAGGCTAGGAATACATTGTACACTGTTGTCCGCTTTACCCCGCCCACCTCTCTTGCTCACCATCATGGCGGACATTCTGCTCCATGCCATACTACACTGTTGCATTCATTTTTTGCGGCCGGGTCGACAGTCCTAGTCAATTCTAGCGTCCTCGGTCACAACAAACGTGGACACGAGGACAGCAACACAGCTACTGTCAGCGTCAGGTGAGGAGAATGCAGTAGATGAAGCTGAGAGTGACGGTTTTTAATCACAAAGATGTGAGTATTAAAGAGGTAAACTATATTAAATGTCGTTTAATGTTCTTATCCATTACAGTAAAAACGTTGAGATGATTCACTAATGTTAATCCACCAGTGGGAATGTAAGAACTTTATCTAGTTTAAGAAATAGGATAATTTTCTCATGTTTACACTTGTTAGAAGATGATAAACATGAATATTTCCATTCGTTTTGGGGGGGGGGGGTATATAAACATGGCTAAGTAACGAGCAACTTAAGATGACAGATAACTCTAACAGATTTCAAACACAAGAAAAAAGTGGCCTAAATGGAGGGCCCCAATGGCCCCAGGTTTGCATTGGGCCCCCAAATGAGAAAATACGCCCCTGGATAGAACATGTGTTCTAATGATAAAGCCCCTACGCAGTTGTGAGGCAGGTTACATCTTCTGGCTCTGTCACCCGTGTCCACTGAAGTATCCAAGTGTTTCTTTCTTTTCTACCACTCATTCCTGACCAACAAGACTGTTTTTTTGGTGGCTTGCCCAATTATTTACCTTGATGTCTGTACGTCTCATTTGCGCAGGAGCGCCAATTGTTGCGGCGGTGGGGGCACACACACAACTCTGCTGGAAAAGGCTCAACCTGACCGGTCTGAAAAGCTCACTCAAAAAACAAACGTCATATTTGCTGGATAATGAAAACAGCCCTTTATACATCCACAAATAAAGCCTATATCTTGCCATTCACACACACACACACACACACACACACACACACACGCATATGTCAGTGAACTGAACGACTAAATGTATGTAAGAAGAAGTTGAATTAATTAGGTCATATTTCAACCAATCCAGCACACCAGCCAATATTAGTTTGTTGAATCGTCAGTTTGAGGTTGTCTATGAGTTAGTATCAAGTCACGCCTTGGCTAAAGAGGCTGAAGAGTGTGTAAGCTGAGAAGAAGGGTGCGGTGGCTAGAAGACATTGTGCTGATTGATCCTGACAGCTTTATGAGGCTTTGTGACTATTGAGCAAACTGAGGGACATAATTATGTTTGCTTAAGGACATTCTGTGAGAGGAAGCCATTATACGTGTGCTCATACTGTTAGTATGTCAAGTGAATGTGTGTCTCTGTCTATGGGAGCAGCCCTTATCAGCAGCGGGTTGCCACATATTCACCATTCAGCATTCACAACCCAGCAAATTCACAGATTTTTGGTCAAACGGATACTTTTTTTCTTTGAAAATAGGTCATTTTTTCCACTCATTCAGCATAAGTCGGTTTTAATTTCTAAATACATAATAATACAGGTAAAATGCATAGCATACATGCACCACTGTTAGAAAGCCCAAAATGTTAACATGTTCATGCTGCAATGATAACTTTATTTGGACGTACCATAGTTGGATGCCGAGTCGCTGAAGTTTGTTTGTCTATGAGAACACTACTTAGTGCTAAAGTTGACTCCCTTTTCATGTGTTCATGGATCCATTCATCCACTTTCTGTACCGCGTGTTCTCACTAGCATCGCGGGTATCCTGCAGCCTATCCCAGCTGTCTTCAGGCAAGAGGCGGGGTATACCCTGAACTGGTCATCAGCTGTTTGCAGGGCACATATAGACAACATTCATTAGTGAAGAGTACCTCCATATTTTATACGTTAAATGTGTTTTGGAGCTGAATCAAATTTAGTAATGACAGTCACTTTTATTGCAAATGTGTATCTGAAATGGGAGGAAAACGTCAACATCAAGCAAGCAGGATGTTTTGGAGGTTGGGGGTGCGCTGTGTGTCAAAAATAGACATTTTTATGGGTGGATCATTTACTTGCGGTTTTTCGCCATTAACTACGGGTCCGGGAACGTAAGTCGGCCGAGTATAGTATATACAGTACTAGGGGTGCACTTATAATTATTGTGAGATTGTGAGTGAGATTACCTGTACTGTGCTATAGGGTGAGAGGATGGGCAAATCAAGCGCTCCTTTTCTCCTACGTGTGACGTGCTGTAAAGACGTGATGCAAACAAACGTGGCATCGATTGTGTGGGACCGCCCACTGCCTGCACGCTAGTCACACCAAACACTCCGCAAACACTTCATAGCGAGAGAAAAATAAAACATGGACCCTCAACACATCAAACCCCAACCTCGGTGGGGTGCTGCTAATTTTTTTAAATGTTTTGTTCACAGTGGTGATGTCATGATATTTGGTAGACTAATCTACGGGCACCATTTGCGAAATCCAACTTTGTTTGAGTTGTTCTTACCTCCAGGTGTGCACAAACTACAGTCAAATGTACATAAATTAAAAAAAATAACAGGTATAAAAACGTATTGGTTATCAGTGTCGGTCTTGAGAAGCAGGAAGTTATTGGGATTGAAAAAAACATCTCTCATCCCTGGTACAGTATATACAGTACAGTCATCCCTCGCAATATCACGGTTCGGTTATCGCTCCCTCGCTTTATTGCTGTTTTTCAAAAATGTATTAATGAATCAATGGTCACTGTTTTGTGGTTGACTATGGCCCAGTGTTAGTCAAAAATATTGAAATGCAAAGGCATATGTAGTATTCTGGCCACTAGACGCAATGTTTTAAACCCTTTCTTAAGTTTAAAATACAGTAAATAAATTGTTGGCTAAGTAACAGCTAGCTAGCTAGCTTGCTAATGGTTAAAGCCATGGCCGTGTCCCTGCAGTGATCCCGTAGTCTGCGTATTGCAGTTGAGCAAAGAATAATAGGAGTGGGGAGGTGGCCACAGGGGTGTTATTTTATGTCTACAGGGCTCTAATAATGGTAAAGATTGTATTTAGAAAGTCATAAATAGGTTTTCTACGCTCTAACTACAACAATGTTCCATTTATTGATACTGAATCTGACTTTGCGGAAATTCACTCATCACGATGGAGTCTGGAACCAATTAACCGAGATAAACGAGGGATGACCGTACGGCACTTTTAAGTAGGTCTGTGTACGGGTACTTAGAGATAGCATAAAAACCCAGGGGAAAATTGTATTCTGCATGGATATACAGACACACACGCAGTCACCGAGTGCATGTAGTACACGTCCAAAGACTGGCTTTCATTTATTTGGGTTCAATTTTAACTAACCAGAATCCAAAACAAAGTCAGTTTTGGAACACTGCTTACATTCTATATCCACGTGTACGTGAAAGATCTTTTTCTTCATGCTTGCTTACGTGAGTAAAACAATTGTGAACATGAGGACATATATACTGTAGCGTGGCACGTTCATGTGTGCTGTGAAGGTCGGCGATACGAACAAGGCAACAACCCCTGAGATAATAACAACCACAATGGAGATAAGGGACAAGTGCCAATATACTTTCATTTTTTTTATTAACTGTTTTTCGATAAAGGGACAAAATGGGGGTGTGAACAGGATTATGCAGACATCTGCCAGAAAACACAGACAGTGGTTTTCTCATTACAACTGAACAGGTACTTAAAACAAGTACAACTGGAATTAATAAAGAGCTTGGTTTGTCAAATGACCATTGGCCACAAATACAAAAGAAAGAAAAAACAGAATCAGAATGAAAATATACTTTAACATAAAATATAAAATTAAAATGAAACCAAACCAAGGATTGATCCCATATCTCTGTTTTGAACAGAGCATAAAGGTTATAATAAATAGCAACTCCCATTGCAAAAGATAAAGTTCAAGTTCAAGTTACAACAAACAGCTTTCAGAACAGGAATAGAAAACGCTAATAACAAAATATTCCGCATTGCCATTTACAAAAATTCCCGACTCAAGCAGTTTTCTCCACGTATCCCCGGTCAATTTTAAATATGCTTTGCATATGAAAGTTTACCCAATCTAAATAAAAAGCACCATTTTGCATTTGGCAATGAAAAAAACTGCAAAACATTGAATTCTTTTTAGATGTACTTATTTTGACTGGTGTTTTGTTTATTTTTTTAATCCATGTACTGCATATGATCTTTTTTGAATTTTTCTTTCTCTCCTTTTGTTGGAATGTTGTCAGGTAGGAGGGGTAAGAGAGACAGAAGCACACAACAGAACAGGCCAATGTCAGCTTGTGTTACTGCATACAACAATGGCAGCAGGATGGAACGAGGGTCCGAAGCAAAAACCAAAGAAGATATGTACAACAACCTCTGTAGACAGGAAAACTGAGCAGTAGCCATCTTATGACCAAGAATGCCTCCCAATGCCACGCACGTTAGCTGCTTTTTTTGTATTAGGTTTTTCCTTTTATCTCTTTAAACATACAAATAATTTGTACTATATTATCCTGCCAAATTAAAAAAATATACCGTGGCAGCTTGGGATTTTTTTTTTTCCACTACCAAAAAAGGTATGGTACCTTTAGAGAGAACAAGCAACAGTTAAAAATACGAGCCTCAATATAAATACTATAGTACCTACTCTAAGTGAACATGGAATTCAAATACAGTTCTAGAAATACAAAAAAATTGACCATAAATGTGTTTCAGTATAGGAATGGACATGTATGTGCATTTTCCTATATTTTAAGTTGTTTATATATTCATATATAATCTTACTCATTTCCCCAATGCAAATTGTATTTCAACCTGAAGAGCTGTGAAGAGCCAAGGCAAAAGAAAATATAAAACCATCACAGATTTTTTTTGTTTGACTTTTCTTTGTCCTTTTTTTTTTTAAATATTTCATATATACTGTGGTCGAAGTCTTGAACATCACCAAGACGCTGAGAAAAAGAGAAACGACAACAAACTTAACAGTTTACCCTAAAAGACAGCGAAGTGTTATTTCCAAAAAAACTTTTATTTCCATACCGAGAATGAAAGGAACATTTATACAAAAACAGATTCTTGCAGTGCGAGCAACAAGATTTGAGTGTTTATCGTCGAGTCTACAAGGTCTAGAGATGAAAGATGGCAAGAATGACACAATGCAGCCTCTTAAAACCAATGTGAACATTTTGCATTCATGCCATTAACACCATAGTCTGTTTGGAACCAATTTCAGAGTGCTGTCATTTTAATGTGCAGACCTTGGGGTTTGTTCGAGGTAACAACGTGACAAATGTTCTTACGTAAAATGGCAAGGGTGTGTAATTGAACTATTATGCAACTGGGATTGCTGTCACCACTGTATTTTACTGCTTTTACCAGTCGAACCCTTTTCCCCCTTCAGCGTGAACTTGGAATTTGAAACAATGCAAGAGAGATGATGGTACTTCCAAGTTGCGTGACGAGTGCTTTATTGGATACAGTGTAAAAGAAAATAGGAAAGAAATAAGAGGTCTCCTTTTAGGGAAAATAATCATCTTGATCTTGATATGATATGTGGGAATTTTACCACTATATCGATAAATCCGATAACATTAAAAATAATTCAGATAACCGATAATAAAAAAAACAAAGAGCTCCAATGAGGCGAGATTACCCGTACTGTGCAGGTGAGTAAATCAAGCGCTCCTTTTTTTCTCCTCCCTGTGATGTTAATGGCTTGTCGTAACTTCCCCTGACCTCACTTGTAAACAAAAATTCACTTCCGGAGACATTTGCCATGCTAGTTGGACCAAATGCCCTGCAATGAGGGGAGAAAACCCACATCGAACCTTATCAGTCACCTGAAACGCCACATCGCTGCCACGCCTGGGGCATGTTGCGCCATGGAGTTTGAAAAGTGCAAGGTTTGCCAGAGACCTTTGTGGCATCACACCAGCTTCTTGGAGCATGTGCCCAAATACAGTGCATCTTGCTGGGCCACGCCAGGTGGCTCCTCCCGCTCTATACTCCGGTTCTCCTGACCTCCGTAGCAGCACACCGGCTGCTCGAAGCATGTGTCCGAATATAGTGCACTTTGCTGGGCCACAGCAGATGGCTACTCTGGTTCTCCTGATAGTAATGGTGTGGTAGTTGTAATGTCATGATATTTGATTAGGACAAATCAACAGGTACAGTTGGTCAAATCCAAATTTGTTTTGAGTCCTTCTTCCCTCTAGGTGTTCACAAACTACACTGAAATCTAAATTTAAAAAGTAGATATAAAAACATTATCGGTTATCAGTTATCGGTTATCGGTTATCGGTACCATATCAGTCTTAAGAAGCAGAAAGTTATCAGTATCGGTATGAAAAAAGAAAAAGATCTTATGCATCTCTGGTTAAAAGTGAAAGCAAACAAAATGTGCTCTCCATTTGCCAACGCACACTGATTAAAATGCTCACTCTTTTTAAGAGCAAAGGGGCTATTTTTGCTGTAGTTCATAAATGCCGACCCTGTTTTGATACAATGTAACGTCAAATGAAATATAATCCCTATCACACGCACGGATTTTCAAGTTTGTTGTAGCTTTCTCTCTTTCTAGCGTGAATTTATTTCTCACTTGGAGGTCGTGTATGCCTTAATGCATCGTTCCACGCACCACAAATCAAAGCAGCGTTGCAGGTTTGTGCTAACTTAGAGACATGTCACTTGTATCCCTCAAGTTCAGGATTGTACATTACAGGTAATTGTTTTTTTCCCCCCTCAAAAGTAGCTCCTCATCAGAAACAAAACTACACATATTCAGATATACACAATACTGGTCGTACCATGCTCATTGTGAAATCTGTATACGGAAGAAAAGCC
Organism: Dunckerocampus dactyliophorus; assembly: GCF_027744805.1. Lineage (NCBI taxonomy): Eukaryota > Metazoa > Chordata > Actinopteri > Syngnathiformes > Syngnathidae > Dunckerocampus > Dunckerocampus dactyliophorus. The sequence goes on along the minus strand of NC_072832.1, from coordinate 20,696,188 downwards.
CATTGAACATGTACTAGGTAGCTAAATGATGATTAACTAGAACTCTGAATCTTTGATTATGAGTTGTCACAGTCAGGTGCTTGATGCAAGGACCTTTTGTTGGTGGTTTCAAGAGCCTAATGTGACCTCAGACCTCTGGATAGGATTATGGCCAATGTAGTTTTAAGATATCAAAGGCACTCTTTCTTGCTCTACTAAATGATAGTACATTTTAAAGTCACCATCGTGTTATTGAAATTTGACTTCCACTAATATTATTCATTTCAATCATAGAACAATGTGGTATTTTTTTTTAACCCTGTGTGAACATGGCATCTTTTAGAAAGATCAGGATAAGTGCATTTCCAGGGTTTCCAGAAGAGGGTCATGGTCATTTTCCATGTAACAACACAAAACTGTACATGATATGTGTTACAGGGTGTATGCAGCATGGATATACTGTATCTTTCTTGTCCTTTCTCTTTTTGAATAATAAAAAGAAAAAAAACATAACAAGAGAAAAACAGCAACACATTTACTCAACAAGTAACCAACCAGGGACAAGTTATTTTCTTTTTTTTCTTTCTTTTTTGATTAGCAAAAACATACTATGCATGCTGACAAATTCTTAGAAATGAAAACGGAAAAACTCCAAAAAGAAAATAGTACACAACATGTAATTTATTGCACAAGAAAAAGGCTCAAAATGTTGCCTCAATGCAAGAGTATTGCCCCGATACAGATCATGCATTCAATGGGTAATGAACACAGGCTGTGCTGGTGCAGAGTACATGGTCTTAACTTTCCACCAGCCTAGTGAAAGTTTGGGGTGAGTTTTGGGCGTTGGGGCAAAACTGCAAGAGTCTAGGGATAAACAGGGAGCTAATGGCAGACAGCTGCAGGGAAAAGGTCCCATAGTTCGGCCCTCTACTCAGACTTTATTTCGGTACTCATAGGACGGTCACTGTGCCATTTTTTCATGTGTTTCTCCAAGGTGCTATAGACACTAAAGGGCATCTGACAAATTTCACACTTGTACACATCCTTGCCCACCTGACCATGGGTCTTCATATGACGGGTAAGTTTGGAGCTCTGGGCACAAGCGTAATTGCAAAGCTCACACTTGTATGGCCTCTCCCCTGTGTGGCTGCGCCGGTGCACAGTCAAATTACTACAGTTCTTGAACACCTTGCCACAATACTCACAAGTATCACTCCTTCGACCGTCCTTGGAACTGGGCCTCCCTGGACCCCCGAGATGAGGTGTGCTGCCCCCGCTGCCTGTACCACTGCGGCCCGACATCCCTCCATCGAGTTCTCCCGGAGGAGTTGAGAAACGCAGACTGCCATTCTCTGAGGAATGCTCGGACGAAGAGGCAAAGGGCGATTGTCTGGAATCCCCAAAGTTCAGAAAAGGATCCTTGAGTTGTCGAGAAGCGGCGTAGCCAGCCAGCCACTGCGAGTAGACGTTCTCTGTGTTGGGGATTGTGGGGGTGGGCAGGTCAAATTCTTTTTCCAGCTTGATGCGTTTAGAGAAAGGGCTAAGTGGACTTGGGCTACCCAAAAGCAGTTTCTTAGAAAGGCAGACAGAGGCGGACTCATTAGGGGATGCTCCGCGCCCGTTGACTGTTGAGACAGAGCCCTCCTCTCCACGATCTGTTTCCGGCACTGAATTAGCATCACACATCTCCCGATTTTGTGGATGTCCTCTGTTAAGGTGGAGGTGGAGGTGGTTCTCTTGGGCAATTGCATTCCGTTTGTGTGCATTAAGGGCTTCGCTGAAATGCTGCATGCTTGCTGCAAGACCTATTCCCTGCATCACCTCAGGGAGTGAACGTGGAATGGACCCCTCATCAGTCACTCCGCCTAGTCTGCTTCCAATACTGCCGTTGTTTTCATGTTGACGTGCCGCGTCAAGGTTCAAGCCGAAGTGGTAGCTGTTGTTGTTTCGTCTAGCTGCCCTCTCTCCATGATGTTCCTCCTCTTCCTCTCCTTCTTCTTCCTCTTCTTCCTCTTCTTCTTCCTCCTCCTCTTCTTCCTCTTCTTCCTCCTCCTCTTCCTCTCCATTTTCACGCAGGATTCGGTTGTTTTCACATTTGAGCTTTGCCACAACTGACTTAAGGGCATTGCTTGCGCTGCCCATGTGTTCACTGGTGCCAGGCTCTGGAGAGGAGGCCGTCGAAAGTCCATCTTCTGACTTGCCGGTGTTTGGCGAGGAGGATTTGTGCATGTGAGTTTTCATGTGGCGCTTCAATTTACTCGCCTGAGTGCAGGCATGGTCACACAAATGGCATTTATACGGCTTTTCTCCTGTGTGGCTGCGCCTGTGCACTATTAGGTTACTCTGAAACTTGAAGGCTTTGCCGCAAAACTCACAACACTTTGATTTCATCGGAACGTTGGAGGAAGGTGTTGCTCCAGCAGAGGTGAGCGGAGTGGTCGGAGTGGTCTGAGAGCCCACTGGTGACTGCATGGAGCCTGGCAGAGGCGGGGGTGTTGCAAGATATGGGGTTTTGTTGCCCGTTCCACCTCCTGTACCGATGCTCCCTACTGCTGTCTGGAATGGCTGGAGTAAGCGCTGCATGGGACCAGGCCGGCTGGGGGATAGAGGAGGAGTGGACCCTGAGGTGTTACCCGCCAGCTCCCGCAACCGCCGGGAGAAGTCCATTGTCGGAGGGGGTTCCATGGGAAGAGGAGGATTGAGGCGCAGCACCCTGTCAAAGGCACTCGGGTGGTGGGCTGCCAGCGCCAGCTCCTCTGGGCTCAGGTGGTGGTGGTCCAGGTGGTTCCTTGGAGGGGGGCTGAAGATGGGTGGTGTTGGAGGAAAACGCTGATGAAGCACCCCAGCACCAGCCCCAAGTGCACTTCCTGCTCCCACACTGTCCCTTCCCCCTGAGCCTGAGCCTGGGATTCGAAGGAGATTGAAGGGGCTTGCATCAGGAGGCAGATGGAGGCCGTGAAGGGGAGGGTGAGAAGGACAATCTGCGCCCCCACCCAGGGAGGATGGCCCACCCATGCGCGGGGTGAGGGGGCTGCCATGTTCACTTTCCAGGTAGATACGGAAACCGTGGGAGTTCTGGGCATGCTGCAGCAGGAACCAGGCGCTGCCATATGACTGCTTACATGTAGTGCACGTGTAGGTTGTCGGTTCTTCTTTGCCTGTGATGACAAAGGGAAAAAAAGGACACGTTAGAAGTATGTATGCTTATGTCAGGCTAAATTCAGTACAAACTAAAAGCTTAAGTTCATTTTTCCCCATCAGTAATATCACAATACCAAATAATTACACAATACCAAGACATGACCAAATACTGTAATGTCCCTGTCCCTCATGCTTATGTTTTATAAGCATGAGGGACGGAGTCTTGGTTGAACCAATCACTTTTTGCAACCTTAGGCCAAAGTGTTACAGCTTTTAAAAACGGTTGGCACATGGTATGACAAGTACAATGGTACCTCTTATCGAGGATAAGGCCCACATGAGTAACATGTGACAATAAGCGTGTGTGTTTCTTTCAGTTTGCGCTGCTAGTCTAAAAATATCCCTTTGAGCTAAATGTTCATTCATTTCAGTTCAATGGCAATACATGGTCATATGCAACACAGTGGTGTTACATCTTCACACTAATGCAAGTATGAATATTGAATATATCTATATGTTGTAGATACACATGTGTGTGCGCGCGCGTGTGTGTGTGTGTGCATATCTACTCGTATCGGTACTTAAAAAAAACATACTAATTTTGCCTTTTTCTTTTTACAGAATTTTGTGACATGCAAGTTAAATAGTCATAATATAATAGAATGGTAATTTAAATAATTGACAAATATAAATAAAATGATAACTAAGTAATTAATTCAACAATACGGAAAAATGTACACAAAAAATTGTTTGCAAAATGTGCAAAAACATTGGCCAGATTTTACAGTATTATAAACGCAGACACTCCCGCACCAACTGGAGCAGAAATTGATAACTGGTATACAATTGTGGTCATGTCAGGTGACTGTTTCAATGATGTTTGCTCGTTAATCCCACATGCCTGAGCAACCAGCTTGTGTTATATGTTGAATGCACCTTGCCGTTAGCGTGACTGGTGGATAATGAGGCAGGGTCATATTGCTGGTGTAGACAGCGATGGAGAAATGCGTGTGCTCGCCTCTATACTTACGTTTTGCCACTTCAGTAATAGTAATATGTTCTGCTGTGTGAAGTTCATTTGAAAATCCTTATGTTTAATTATGTGATACACAATATTGCAGCTGCAACTAAGGATTATTTTCATAGTTGATTAATCTGAAACTTCTAGTTTCGATTAATTGAGTGATCGGTTAGGACCAAATCAATATGAACCAAACAGTTGGTGGTTTGGTCCACAACATATCAGAATTGAGGCAAAGATGTCCATCACTGTTTTCCAAAGTCCAAGCTGATATGTGTGAATATCTTTCATTCATTTTCTATGCCGCTCGTCCTCAGTAAGGTCGCGGGGGTTTGCTGAAGCCTATTCCAGCTAACTCCGGGCGAGAGGCGGTCGCCAGCCAATCGCAGGGCACATACAGACAAGAGTCGCCAATTAACCTAACGTGGGAGGAAGCTAGAGTACACAGAGAAAACCCACGCGCATCAAACTCCAACGAAGATTCGAACCCAGACATTCCATATCTCCTGACTGTGTGGCAAACATGCTAACCACTAGGCCACCGTGCTGCCGTGTGTGAATATCTATTTTTGCCGAAAACACAAAGATAATAGGATGGATGACTATGGAAATTCAAAAATATTCACATTTCAGAGGCTGAAATGAGAGGATATTTACATTTTTAATAAAAAAAAAAAACTATGAATCAAACACTAAAATATAATGACTTATTGGATAATCTATTAATTGTTGATTCAGCAATTCTTTGCTGCAGCGCTACACAATGATACAAAATATCAGCAAAGAGAACATCTATGATGTCTGTTACAGCAGGCATTCATTCACAATCACCATACTGATCAACAAATAGCTGGTGTGTAATTATGTAAGTGTTAAATTGTGTGTGAGAGTGTTGCATTTGCCTTGTGAAATCTCTTTTTCTGTGTCTATCCTTTCCAACACATGATTGTCCCACACGACCACAAGAGAGGCTTCTAAATTATGTATCATTAAAATTGGCACAAATTACCACTAATGTGTCCACCTGCATGGGATATAACCTCCGAACATCATTTGCATTATCAAGACTAGACATGGTTAATCTTATTCAATCATTCATTGTTTTACTCTTGTTGAACTATTCACTCTTTATTATTAGCAGGAGGCACAAATTGAACATTACTGTTATGTTGGGGAATGAGCCAAGTGACACATTTCAAATGTAGGTTCCTGCACGTTGTACCCATCGTGTTCTCCCGTAGTATCATTTTCCAGCAACATAAAAACAAGGGATGTCAATGAAAAAAACAAAACAAGACCAAACTCTGAAGCTAATATGTTCCTTTTAGACTGGTAGCTGAGATTTGTCCCTACACTCACTGAAACTGTAAGGTTAATGGATTTTAGAGTAGACCGCTCCACTCCGTCTTTCTGTAATATACTCCCATCAACCACTTCATTAGGGAAACTCCGCCACTCTGAGGTAGAGAAATGAAGTGAGAAAGTGGAGTGGAGACAGAGAGATGAAGGCAGGGGGCGGGGAGTTGAGATGCAATAGGTGAAGTAATCCTTTCAGTTCAAATAAATACACAATGACAAACATCTGCTATATAACTTGTTAGCTCGAGTACAGCAGATGAAGAGGAGGAGAGGAGGGGGGGGTAGCGCGTGTGACGATATCGGCTGATTCCTGACTTACAGGTAAATGTCAAAGCTCCTGGTGAGACTCTGGAGAACAGACGCAAGCTCAGTTTCAGAAATGTCCTTACACTCAATACCAGCCATGCTACGGTGACCAGCTCAGGCATTAAGCTCTATTAAACCAAGGGCATTGCCTGGACACTTAAGTGGTGCTAGATGGGAGAGCGAGGCAGTAAGGCTGCTTGGCTCGTGTTTCACTCCTTTACGAGTGTGTGTGTGTGTGTGTGTGTGTGTGTGTGTGTGTGAGAGAGAGAGAGAGCAAAATGTGAAGCGAAATAATGATAATGCTGAGTGCAATTGCATTAAATTATCTAAATTGCGGGTAATGATTTTGGATTGTAACACAATGCTACTTAAAAAAATGTATACTTAATTGCTAAAGGAATATATTTCACACCAGCCACAGCATTTAAAAAAATACATATTGGGTCTTGGGTCACAAACTGTGATAAAGACCATGTGAAGCAAGTACGTGTATGGACTAGTGGTGTGCAGCTCAGGGCCAGTAAGGCCTTCTCTGCCGGCCTAAATGGTAAACGAAGCACTGAATTACATTTAGTGACCTTAAATTCTAGCATTTGCTCTATGAAATTGTATTAATTCATTCCCAATCGTCTATTATCTTGCAGCGTGTTTCTTGGCTGCACTGCTTTCAGTAGTGTAGGTGTATATTACATTTTTTTGTGCAGTCAGATTTCAGCTTCTGTGTGTTGCCATGTCAATGTTATCTGCCCAGGGCCTTCAGAATCAAGAGTGCTGGCCCCTGTCACATACATACCATTAGCAATGGGGCTGTTTCTTTAACCAATCAGATTTCAGATTCACCTCTCAGGGCCAGCTAGGTGGCCCACAGTGACATCAAATTTGTCCATCCTCTGACTGGTTGATCAGAGCAAAGCTGTTCAACAAGCCAAGTTTCACCCACAATGGCTGACTGAGGAGGAGAAATTAACATCTGTGGTGAGTAGATGCATTTCATTTCAAAGGTTTTATATTTTTGTCATGTTATTTGATAAATATTGATTCCAAACTAGGCCAGGTGATGTTGTAGCATCGATTTTCGGAGTTGCCTGAACCCTCAATCACCGAGCCGTTCAATATATGCTCTTTACATTTGGCTGAGCATCAAGTTTAGCACCAGTGCCACCAATCACCACTGGAAATTAGTTACTAATGCTCAAAGTTACGAGCAGTAATGTAAGTCAGAATTATCGGTGACTTTGTATTCAAAGATAAGGGGACTTTTGTTATTATCAATACTGCATTGTTATCACGTAAATCCGTTATCACTCATCATGTTGGCGCTCTCCTTACTGTAACCTCCAGTATGGAGCAGTGAAACATCTAAATGTATTCAAGGGATGCATAGGCGGCTGTTTTTATCAGTACGGGTGGTACTTGTGTATTTCAAACAGCATGAAATGAAGCCAATCAGCTGTACTTTGAAATTCTCTTTGAGGATATAGCACTGTCTGTTAGTCTGATCTTCATCCAGTCATTCTGTTCTATAAATTAGCTGGACTATCACTATTACATTTCTTTCAGGCCAGGGACAAACAAACACAAATGCCAAGTCTTGTCCACAATTAAAGATAGACATTCCATCATTTTTAGCCTTGCATGAATTTCATCCATGTCTACAATTAGACTTTTCTCCATTTACCAGCCATTTCATTCGTTAGACTTATTTTTATACCTGATTTCCATCTTTTCTGTTCAATCTAAGCTCCCCATCCTCGAGTCTGTTTCAAACATCAATGGATTTGTGGCAGTGTCCTTGGCTGTGTCCATCTCTACGTCGGATGATAGTAATTGATGTAATGGAACATTGCTAAAACAGGATTAAGAACGCTCACTGGGAGTGAGGGACAATGGCTCTGAATCCAATTTGGCATTTATATCTACACCTCAGCCTTTTAGGTTTTACTGCTTATATTTGCATCTGGGCATCACTGTTAACCTTCATCCCCTCCTTCTTCACCCTAAAGGAATTGTAGGAAACGTTAGGTTCTGATAGCTTTCTTCATTTAATTATGCATGTTACGGTGAAGCAAGTGCAAAACTTCGTTGTATCTGCTGCTCTGGCTTGGTGATATTTTTCAAGGTAAATTCAAACTTCTGACTGAAGTCCAGTAATTGAGTATCTACCCAACATATTCATCCTAAACGACTAAATCCAGGGCAAACAATTGGAAAGCAAACAGAGGCAATCTGTGTCCTGTCAACACAGTAAAGTGACTGCAAACACTCAAAAAGGCAGAGCATTGTTTGGATGGAATTATGAAACACAGCAGGAATGTCCAAACTTTTTCCAGCGAGGGCTGCCTACAGAAAAGTGGAAGGGTACATTTTGTAGCTCGAAGATGCTAAAACCAATCCAATCTAGGTCATTATATGCTAAGCTTCTTGAAGAAAATATTTTTATTTTGTTTTATATGAGCCAAATCAAAGTTATTAGTGTAATATATAATAATAAGTCGAATTAATAATTAATTCATTTCAGTTTTCTAAATATGCCAAGGGTAAAAAAAAATTATAATTACAAATCCGTGGGCTGCAACAGTAGGATTCCTTATTTAGAAATGGAATATTTTCATAGTTCAGTTAAACAGTTAAGTTAAATAGTTAAGTTAAATAGTAAACCTGTTTACTGACATTATTAGAGAGAGATGAAATAGCACACCTATAGTCACCTTTACACTCATGTTACCCAATATAATAGACATAATAATAGAACATTTTATTTGTGATTTTTATTAGGGATTATTGTGCCTGTTGTGAGATAATTACTGACACCCAGTTATACTAAATACTAATACTAATACTACATCCATATCATCACATGTGTCTTCTGAATGCCTTATATTTCTATTTTACTTCATTTAGTCATTTTTTTGGCTTAAAAAAATTGATTTAGGCAAAACATATTTTAAAATTGTTAAATATGTATAGTTTCTTTTACTAATAATAGGACGCATTCAACCACAAAACAGCATTTATTAATATATTTTTGAAAAAAAAATGTGATAGAGTGAAGCTGCGGAATCTGTAGCGCAGTATATTAAATATTAACAAGTGGAGGAGACTGCTTCATGGCTCTGTAGAAACATGACGTCATGATATTATCATCTTCAATTGTTGTGACTCGGTCCAACCACAAGTCTTACGAGCCAATAAACTGGAAAAGTATTCCATGTGCTTTTCCAGTTTATGGGCTCATAAGATTAACCAGATAAACCAGGATTGGCTCAGTCCGTAAGAGGGCGCAGAGTACTGCCGAGGTGCCCTTGAGCAAAACACTGAACCGCCCCAAACCTCAGCTCACCCAGCCTCTGGTCGGACATCTGTGTCCTTGCATGCCTGTTTGAGTGTGGTCTGGTTCTGTGTGGTGTGTAACATAATATATGGGATTATAATTAGTAGAATAAATTCAATAAAAAATGACAGCTTGGCCTTAAAAATACAGTAGATCGCCACTTTTTGTAAGGGTTACGGTGCAGGACCACCAGCAAATGGTGAAAATCCGCAAGTAATTGAGATACACATAAGAATGTCTATTTTTGACACACAGTACACACACCCCCTTCTAAACCCTCCTGCTTGCTTGACATTGACAATTTCCTCTGATTTTGGATCAACATTTGCAATAAAAGTGGCTTATGAAATGATTTGATTAGATTCAGCTCCAGAACCTTCCACGCCTCACACACTTATTAAACACATTCAAAGTATCGAATGTGTAGGTAATCACCACTAATGAATGATCAATGAACAGATGGAATGGGGGTCACGGGGTAGAACTTTTATAAGGTTCACTTTTGCGTCTAACGGCGACGATGGGGCGTTCAAGGCCCGCTGAACAAAGTGAAATCTCAACGCTTGACAAAAAAAACATCATCAGTGAAGCCTAAAGACATAAGCATGTAAAAACGGTGGGCTTTTTTTTAAACAGTGGTACATTTTACCTGTAGTATCACCTATTTGTAAATTATTATTATTATGATAGAGTGACTGAGGTGCATTTATTGCACAAAAAATGGACTATTCTCGAAGAAAAAACATTTCTTTTTAAACATTTGCAAGTCTGTGAATGTTGAATCGTTAAAAAATTCTCACATTTCAGTTGTGTCAACAGTACGCCTGCAGCTACCAGTCATGGGCAACTCTTTCCACGCAAGACAATATAAATGTTTTTAAACGACACAAAACAAGAATAGATTTTCGACCATGTTTGATTGCACGCTGTGTGTGCGTGCTCCTGCTAAATAGCCACACACTCTCTCTCACTCTCGCCTTATGAGCAAAAAATATCAATATCGTCTGTCCGTGTGTGTGTGCGTTTGTGGAATATATCAATACCTTCTGTCTCTGTGTTTAGAACCCCTGCTGAGCTACAGACTGTGCTATCCGCAACTCTCTCACTTGTAATCTAGCATGTGTGTGTGTGTTTCTGTATGTGTGTGTGCATGTGTGTGTGCAGCAATCGACCGCTAACCATTATAGCTGCAATGTGCAAAGTTTTTTTTCTTTCATTCTGTCATACCATGCACACTTTGACGCTCAGGCGCACATACACACACACACACACACACACACACTTACAATAATGCATCTTGTAAAGGCTGTCCTAATGACAAAGCCTGCACTTTTAGACTGTGTTTTTAAATGTAATTAAATGGATGGCGACCTTTGTAGAAGCATGTGCACTGTGGCAGTAAGCTTGCATGTGTGTGTGTGTGTGTGTGTGTGTACAAGTGAGTTTGTGTGTCCATGTGGAAGGCCGGCACCCCTGATAGCAGCGACAGCCTCCACTTAACCCTAAACCACCATGGTGAAATTACAGAGCATCCAAATTACAGCACTTATGTTAGCCGGGAGAGAGAGCGAGACGGGAGGGTTTGAAAGACAGAAGGTGGTCCTCAGTGTGTCTGTGCTTGTGTTGGAAGCTTCTGAACTGAGTTACACAAGAGTCAGGCTTTAGTCTACAGACACACAAATGACTGAGCCTTTGTGGGCCACTCGAATGCAGAAGCTTCCTTTCAACTCTTAATCTCTTGCCGTTTCATCAGATTTAATTTGATCAGTCCATCTTGGTTTGGACTGAGGCTGAATAATTGAGGCTTTTGATTGATTGCGTAAAGCTGACACTGTTCTCCTTGCAGGACCTTTACATTAGAAGAGAACAAGAGCAGCTATGTGTTTACTTTTGTTTCCACAAATGTATATGTTCAGGAGTTTGATGGCAACAGATCTAACACACACACACACACACACGTAGGTAGTATTGAGCGATCTGCGGGGACCAGCAACAGCTGCCAAACAGGACAATTCAGTCATCATTGTGTATGTGTGTGCCGGCGTGTGTGTGTGTGTGTGTGTGTGCAGTGTGCGTGCTGCAGTGACCGCTGTAGGAGATCACTCTGAGCCGAGCAAACACCTCAGCTGGACGGAGGCCCACACATAAACACACGCACAGCACTTTGCTTCCTCTCCTCATCTAATCCCTCCTCCGCACACTTGGCTTCATCCCTCCATCTGTCCATCAACACTGCATACAGGTGGCTGTCTTCTCACTCTCTGTCTTCTTTTTCTGCTCTGAGTGGCCCACTGTGTGCCCTCCTTTTTGTTCCCCCATTCCATCCATTAATCAGCTTAACATTCTCCTCTCTCGCTTGAGGTTTTCGCAGCGACAGAAAGGATGCGATGATGAATTAGAACCGATCGATTACAATTACAGTAAAAAATGGCACAGCACTGGGACGGCCATAAAAATGCTTATTTTGACACTCTAACACAAACCAACCAAACAGCAAGCGCAATACTGTTTTGTGTACTTGTGGCCTTCCTAGTGTGCCTTGCGGGTTATAAATGAGAATTAAAAAAAATGTTTTGTACGTATATTAGTGTGGAAGTGTCTATTCCAAAATCCTAGTCTGTGTGGTATAGTTACATTGTGTGTTCCACATGTGTTACTTGTGTTAATTTTGGTTGCACAGATAGTGAGGTAGCCATTTGGGCCGGTAAGCTCCTGTTGGTTTGTGATGAGTGAGTCAGGGTGTAAATATTAGTGCTGTCAAGAGATTTAAAAAAATTGAGAGATTAATTCATTATGATCTGTAATTAATGTTGATTGATCTCTTTTAAATCTCACTTTAAAAATTTGAGAAAAGCCATCACCTGGAGGGGTTTTCATTTAAAATTCATTACATTATTATGGCAGATCAATCGTTAGCTATGGCTGCACTTGTGACTGCGTGGTTTGCATTGATGGCTGCTTCGGTGGTAAGCAAACCTCTTCCTATGAAGAAGGCATATCACGCTACCTTTATCAATGGTCCCATCTGGGCGTTTTTGAAATGTAAATTTCCCGGAAACTCTCCTTCCTCCATTTTCATGTTTCCTCTCCGCTACTCCCTGCTCCTCACCTTGCCCTCAAATACAATGGGAGCCAATGGGATTGATGCTAAACAAGCCCAAACACAATGGCAGCCAATCAAAATCCACTTCAGGTTGTGACTGACAGTTGTTTTTCCATCCTCAACAACTCAAGCACAAGAAGCCCAACACATAAAAACGGACTTTATAAAAAGACAACTCGCATCCGGAATCAGGAAATAAAAACATTTGATTAACACAAAAAAAACAAAAATGCAAGATGACAATGAATGTTTTAATTTGACTAATAAATATCAAGTTGATTCACTGCATATAAAGAACAACTCCTCAGGCAAGTCTACTTTCTGTGCAACTCAAGCTTTGCCAATGTAGGCCAAGTTCCCAAATGCCTGCAGAACCATAAGACAACTATCGAAAATAGCCCAGACTAGCAGTCAAACTAGTGTACTAGCCATCATTACACTTCCATTTTTTTTAAAACATAACAAAAGTTTTCTCCATTATTATTATTATTATTATTATTATTGTTATTATTATTATTATTATTATTATTATTATTATTATTATTATTATTATTATTATTATTATTATTGTATGTATTACAATTATATAAGAACATAATATATTATCTTCTTTCATATTATACATTATTGTCCATATAGAGTATTTTGTGTATTCTATCAGTCCCTTCTTTTCCTTTCCACCAAGTTGTCCGCCTTCCGGCCATCCCTCCATTCTCCCCTCCCAGGTGGGAAGTACTGGGAAGTACCGATCTCTTTAATTGTATTCATTTAAGGCTAATCGATAGGAGACATATTTAATACAAATTTATGAGCGTAAGCCATCAGCAATAAAAAGCCTTTACCTTCCGAGATAGCGCTGGTTTGTGGTGAAAGAGTGAAAGAAGAGTGGAGGAGGAAGGAGAGGAAATCTGTGCCATCCTGCCTTTAACACAAACAGCCTCCCACTGTCTCACTGTTGACCTTGGAGAGATACAGTTTAGGCTGCAGCAAAAACACTCCGATTCAAGATATTTTACCCCGCTGGTACTTTTCAGATGAGGCTTCAACTTCAAGTGGGTCTCGGGTGTATTTGGGGAGCTTTTTCAAGCATTTGATTTTAGTACTCAGCTCACAAGTGGGCTTCAAGACGGGCTCTGGCAGTGACAAGTCATATGAATTGGTTATTTTTTATATATTTTACCAAAATATAGCAACTCTTTAATCTGCTCAGATGGTACAGTAGCTTCTCATAAGGAGACCAGTGTTCCTCTTATCGCCACATCAGCTACTTTAGTGGTCTGTAATACTGCCAGAGCCAGCTGGGCACTTATTTGCTGTTTTTGTTTGTTTGTTTGTTTGTTTTACTCATATTTTGTGAGTGCTGATGATACCGTTCAGAAAAACATTATGATACATTTCTATTTTAGAGCAGAATTTTAAAAGATGCATCTTACAGATGGTTAAAATGCACATTCATCACTGTTGCACTGTATTGTGGCTGTGAAACTGAATGTATGGAGGGCTTTTTAAGATATCGATTGCAGGTCGTCTCCGACACAAGTCATTTTTGTGCAAAAAGGCAAATGAGGTGAAATTCAGCGATCGTGAGGGACTTAATTAACTCACAGATTTCTGGTTAAGTCTTGAGCACCAACATGAACACCAGCCGTTGTCACAAGAAGATGAAGCACAGAGACAAACTCCCCTCCAGCGTCTTTCTCAACCTTGTCTGATTAACAAACACTGTAGACTTCATTCATTAGAGCTGCAGTCACTACACCCTGAGAGCCCCATCGATCCCCCAGACATTTTATAACGGCTGGGGAAAAACTGAGAGCAATGACGGGGGGGAAAAAAGCAAGCACGACAGGCAGAATATATGGCTGTGTTAATATGAACCGAACAGCAGTTTACCTGCCTCTTTAACTGTGTGCTTCTGTGTGTGCAAGCCAACGGGGATGGATCTCGCAGAGAGAAACCCGTGCTGTTCGCCAAAAGAAATCTTTTGTCCTCCAAGAGAAACAAGGTGTGCAAGTACTAGAACCACAACCGAGATGAAGGAGACAGGTTTTTGGTTTGTGTGAAATTACCAGACAGATGTACTTGACAGACCTTTTTAAGAGCCTTATTTAACTTCACATTTCATTTTAACATATAGAACAGGGGTCCCCAACCACCAGCCGTGGAACCGTACCGGTCCGTGGGTGGGTGGGGCCGCAAAAAACAGAAGCAACAGAAGCAAATACAGTCGGCCTGTGTTGATAGCTGTGAATTGGTTACAGATCCGACCGCGTTAAAGGAATTTCCACAGTATAGGATTCAATGTAATAAATGGAATTTTTTCATAGTTACAGCATTGTTTAACTCGCATTGGGACTTTTATGCAGCAGGGACTTGTGAGATTACAAGCTAGCGAGCTAACCAGTTAGCCCCAAATGTATTTCTTCTAAACTTAAAAAGTCAAAAATGTACCACTTCCACTCGGGATGAGAGTAGAACTTGTTTTTCACTCTATCATGGCTGACTTCATGTCTCCATGCAGTGTTAAGGTAAGGTAATGTCTCAATGTTTTGTATCATTACTGCCGCCTAGTGACCAGAATACAACATATTTGCATTTCAATATGTTTTGACTAATAATAGACCATAGTCTACTATGAGACAACTAGCATTTACTAATTAATTCATTTTTTTTCTGAAAAAAAACTCTCATTCACCGTAAGTTGGCAATTTTTACATGTAGGCCTGCCACGATAATCGATAAATCAATTAATCGAATGATAGAAAAAAACACTTGCTAGGGCGCTTGCTGGGGCATTTGATCTGCGAAGTGAATGTATAGGGCGGGTCGGTGGTGTGCGCTTGTGGACGGTGTCGCTCACTGCATTGCAGGGGAGGTGCAGCCTTTCGGTGCGGTTCGGTTGAGGGGCCTGTATTTCGGCAGATGTTGGAGCATGCTGGACGGTGCGGGTTGCCTGGGAGGGCGTGCATGCATGGCAACGGTTCCTGAGAGGTGTGGCCGAGTGGAGGAGGACGCATTGAAGTACAATCAGCAACATTGCATTTTACACCGCTGCGGTCCAGCTCAAATATGACCCCCGACATTAGTTTAACAATAATAATAATAATAACTGCATGTGTGTGCGTGTAGGTTTTATTGGAGTGTTGTTTTTTTTTCTTAACAGAGACGCTCTATATAGTGTAGCGTCGCCGGGAGCACTTGTTGTTTCCCAGCACGCTTTGCTGTACTGTACTTTAACGACACCGTGAGTGGGATTGGTATTTTCAGTGGGGTTGTGAAGTTCATTATGAGCTGTGCTGTTACTTTGCTTGCAAAATAAAGTTACCTCTTCCTCACAGACTCGTGAGTGCCACAATAGGCAACTTCACACAGGTATACTATAGTTGAGTACCATCGAGTGGTTCAAAATGGGACATGACACCATGAAAATTGGTTTAAAAAAGTTGATATTATCAATTATTGACAATAATTTATAGCGCAATTATCGATCAGCAAAATTTGTTATAGTGGCAGGCCTATTTACATGTTTATTTCTCTATGCTTCATTGATGATGTTTTTCGTCACTAAAAATATTGTTTCATCACTTCCATGCTAATCCGCCAAACCACTTGTGTGTCCTTTGCATTTTCAGCGCTGACCACCACCAAAATAAAGCGGACAGTAAAAAACAAAAGTGGGAGGTTGTTAGTTCAACTTGTCAGATAAAAAAAAAAAATCAATAACAAAAGGAAACTTTTTTTTAACACTCAGATGGAAGCTTGAGTTACGTAATTGAAGTGCATAAAAAACAAGCAATTTTGTTTTTCATTTAGTCAGTAAACGTTTTTGAGCGTAAAACCAAAACTGGCTGCATAACTTATTACAAACATAATATAAAAATCCATATACCATACAAGTGAAAGGTCCAATGTAAAAAAAAAAAAACTCTTTGTGCCTTTGGTGGTGAAAAATGGCTTCAGGGTGGATGCGGCTGGTCGACGGCTGCCAGAGCATATGGTATAGACAGCGCTTGGGAGTGACAAAAGACTCGTGATAGATGTGAAAGGCTCTTCTGTTTTCGTGTGAAGCTGCATTCAGTTCTGCATACACAAACACACACACACACACACACACACACTAATATGCCTGGGGCCGGGCCACCAGGAGAGGACAAAAAGGCCAGTAAATAATTAAGAAGTGAGAACAGCACTGAGTGGTGGGGTAGCGTGTACAGTTATAAAAGTGATGTCCTCTTTAACATACGGAACATTCATAATGTGTGGATCCAGGTAAAATAGGGGTAGAATGTAAAGTGTTCTTTGTCTGCCGGCATGTGGCAAGATATGTGTGTGTGTGTGTGTGTGTTTGAGTGTCCAAAGATGCTCCATTAGTGATTTGGAAAGTGGTGAGGAGGCCTGGCATTCCCATCAGGGCCAGTATGGCTTAAGTGCTGCACCACACACTCCCAAACCCCCAAAAACCCCACCCTCATGGGCACGGCCTGTATCCCCCCCCCCCCCCCCCCCCCCCACCCCCCTTCAATCCCACCTAAGACGACCTTACAGTCTGACAGCTGATTTCCAAAATGCCACACACACATTTGCACACATACTCACAGTCCACTAATGACCAAACCCAAACAGCTTCCAAACAACTCAGAAAAGCTATTAAGAGAGGGATTTTGACGAGGAAGTGATTTTTTTATATGCCATTAAAAGCCATGGATAAAATGTGTGTTCTCGTAAAAAGCCACAGGTCAGAGGGAGCGCCAAACAGAGACAATTGAGAAACCAGACTTTCCCCCCTGAGATAAAGGTAAAGCAGTATCCACATGTTGGGCTTTATCAAACTGTAGCGCATGCAGAATACATTTGAAAGCAATCTTGTTTCTTCTGCTGTAAATGACATATTTGTCATGTGTTTTCCTTTTTTGTGGCATGAAAGTCAAAGTGTTGGATAATAACCCAACATGAATAAAGTTGAATATTGTAAATTGTCTTTCCCCATTTGGTTACATTTACATTTTTATGAAAACGAAAGAAAAACATGTTGTGGTCTTTTGTGTTTTGTCAGAAGAAACAAAACAAAAATAGATAGTCACACCCCACTGTGACTATCTATATAGTTTCATGGAAATCAGTTTCTTCATAATCCTGGTAACTATACTGGTCTTAGTATTAATTCTTTTACCACAACAAAAGAATGCTTTGAAAAAGGTAATAAAAACCACAAAAGCATAAATGAAACCTTGGTTAGCGTCGTTAGCTGTTCAAGAGGGTTGACTCTAACCAAGTACATTTTTCCCATAAAAAATCATGTAAATCCTATTAATCTTTTCCTGAAAGCAAAAACAGTTTTACAATTATAGTTTGACATGCACAAAACAATTCTAAATACATATGAATGATGAATGAAAAGGATGAATGAACATTCAAGGTTACTTTTACCTTCATTGAAAATATGATTCTTGCCAAAGACACAATGTGGCGGCAAGATCAACACAGACACCAACTTCTTGTTTTGTTATTTCTTGAATTCTCACCTAAAGTCTCTGCTTTTCTCCTGATCACAGCTGCAATATAACCCAAAATGGAGTCAAAGAAAGTTGCAAGTGCCAGCAATTTGACAAAAAAGGTAAGTAACACTATTGAATTCAAGAAATAACTCAAAACACCAAGGCGGTGTCCGTGTTGATCTCGCTGCCACATTGTTTCTTTGTCGTACGTCTTCAGTTAAAGTAAAAGAAACCTTAAATGCTCATTTATCCCTTTCATTCATCATTTACCGTATATGCATTGAGAATTTGTAATAAAAATGTTGTTTTGTGTTAACATTTTTGAGCCCAGTGGAGAAACCTTGTTAGTTAGCAAAGAACTCCAGAGCCCACCGCTGATGACATTGCGACGGGCGACGGAGCTGACTCCTGCTTCCTGTTTTCATGAATTAGCAAGCTGCTAACAAGGATGTTTTGCAATAGAAAGTGTACTAATAACACGACCGGACGCGCGCCATATTGTACGCCGACAGGAAAATGTACGCAAACCAAGGTCAAATTTTGGCATAAACTTTTGATGTTAACCGAAAAACACGCCAACTGGGCCGGACGCTAGTCGAGGTTCCACTGTAACTTGGTCAGGCCTTTTAACGCTGATTTTAAAGATAATGTAGACGTCATTGTACAGCTAATATTTCACTCATACATGTTGATGAACATATACTGTAATGCCTGACCAAGTCAGCTGTGGCTGCTTTACAGGCTTCTGATTGGCCAAAATGTGCATGACAGCCTGTGAATACTGTATGGTTTTTTTTTATTGACAAAGATTTCTTTAAAACTCCACTTGTATGGATGGTGATTTTTTCTGAAGCGGGGGAAACATGCTTTTGAAAATGTCGGTTTTAATGTGGCCTTTGTCTTAGCACATGTCACATGTATACTTTTGTTTTTCTTGTGATAATGTGCAATTACAACTGGTAAAACACTTAAACACCATGCTGAACAAGCTATACACATGGAATTTCAAATCTTGGGACTTGAATGCAGCATGAGCCCACCGGGGGCTTGTGATAGAGAGAAAATAGCTCTGGTTCCAGGGTAAACATGGCCCATTCCTTGCAAGTGGAGAGCCACTGGGATTCACGTCAGGTCAGGTTCAGGCATGATTTAAAACCGAGGCAATATTTTCCTAGAAGGAGATGGAGGGTTTCTATACCTGCTTATTAGCACCTTTTTACAATCTCCTCTTTGCCGCTGTCTTAAGGCAGGTAGTGAATGGAAGACAAAACGTAAACCCATTCGTCAACACATGCACTCACACACACACTGTACCACTACGCCCATGTTCAAACGGATAGTAAGAACACAAAGTAGGGAAGAGGAAACGTCCAGACACCCTGGAGGCCCCACACAGAGGCACACCTCATATTTAGGGTGGCTATTCCCCTCCACCTCCTCCTCTTTGGCTTTTTAGAAACCACAAGGCCATCGCATTTGTAGCTGCTATTAGGCAATCTGGAGAAAAATACTTCCTGAAGAGAAGGTCACTCAACCTATTAGACAAGTGTATGCCCGTTTAGAGAATGCACAACCTGAGAGGGGCCATAGCAGGAGAGGAGAAAAAAGCCTTTACATCAGGAGTTTCAAACTTGCGGCACATTTTGTGGGACGCTACTTGACATCAAAGTTGACTGTTAGTGCAGCCCGTGCACCCTGGGAGTTTTAGATTAATATTACATCTATAGTGGCAGCCTTGAATCCGGCAAGAGATGGTCAGAGGCACTTCAGCTTGCTTAAAGGAAGCAGCTCTTTAATCAGGGAAGCACAGAATTTGCAGTGAGGTTGTCAGTTGAATTTTTTTTTTGTGTGATTTTTATTAGGGATTATTGTGCCTGTTAATTGGTTCCGTGAAGTAGGATTCCTTATTTGTAAATAGAATATTTTCACAGTTAGAGCACAGAAAACCTGTTTACAACTTTCTAAATATGTTTTTTTTAACATTATTAGGTCCCTCTAGACATAAAATAATGCCCCATAGTCACCCGGAATAGTAGAAATAATAAAAGAAAATAATCCATTTAAGACATAAATAAGACTCAAGCTTGTGTGTTTCTGTACATATGTTCCGGTGTTGAACAGGAAGTGACACTGGGGGTT
The DNA here is from genome assembly GCF_027744805.1 of Dunckerocampus dactyliophorus. Classification (NCBI taxonomy): domain Eukaryota; kingdom Metazoa; phylum Chordata; class Actinopteri; order Syngnathiformes; family Syngnathidae; genus Dunckerocampus; species Dunckerocampus dactyliophorus. The sequence continues at coordinate 20,676,314 of NC_072832.1, read as the reverse complement.
CAGAGTTGAGTTTTAGATTGGTGTGGGTGTTCAGGATTCTTGTGTCCGTGGTGAGATCATTCAAACCTGCAATAAAAGCCTGTTGTTCTGCTGATCAAGTCTTGTGCTTGCGTGTCTCACCCAACATTACAGTGACATTACAGCTTTTACCCACAGGCCATCAGGCTTCTCAACGAAGCACTCACACATGCCGCACGCAACACACGCACACACTCATAACTCTATTTATTTATTTATTTATTTATTTATTTATTTATTCGTTGGTATTCATGTCTGTTCTGTTGTTGTTGCTTAATTTATTGGAATTAATGTTTCTTATGTTCTTATGCATTTTCTTGTGTTTTCTTTCTTTTTTGGGAGAATGAACAGAACAAGAATTTCATTGCATAGCAGAACTACCTGTTTTACTGTGCATATGACAATAAAACTCTTGAATCATGAACATTACTGACACCTAGTGACCAGTGTAGAATACGACATATCATCACAACGTTTTTTGCATGCATTTTTGTATTTACATTATTTAGAAATGTTTATGCTTCAAAAATGCTAGGCAAAAAATATAAAAAATTTGAATATGAATATTTTTGGAATACTAATAGGCTGTATTCAACCACAAAAAAGCATGATTTATTAATGATTTTTTTTTAAACGTATAAGCTGCAAAATTGTATAAATTCATTCTGTTTTTACGTTTTAGATTTTTGGGGACTTTTCCAAACCCTTTTTCTGTGGAATACTTGACCTCCAGCGGCCTCCAGGTAAGTTGAGTTTGAACCCCTGCTTTACATGCTGATGCATGACATTAAAAGACAAAAAAGCAGTAGAGTGCTTATACATTATCATCCCAGTAATGCAAAGATACTGTATAAGCAAACATAAACCTCATGACCCTTCGCATGAGCCTTTTTAACAGTGTCATATTGTTCAACCACTGAAGTTGGATGGGTCTCAATGTCACGGGACGCACATCGCTGAGCACTTTTCACTTTTAATGTCATAAACAATACGAGCTGACTAGAATCAGCGCTCCTTCTTATTCCTTAGAGGTGGTTGGAAAACTTTCCTGATGAAGTGATGAAGTGATAAAAGCACAGACACCATTGCCTTCATGTGCATCCATTTATGGATCTGTTTTGGCTTTCAGATGAGCTTTTATTCTCTCAGTTTGTGGGATATCACTCTCTGCCATCCCCAGAACCCTGTGAGTCACATCATTAAAAGCACACACATGCATGTCTCTCCAAAGGCATCATCCCAGTCATTCGGAATGATCTACAAAGGACATTATTGGAATGGATTTTGAAGGGAGAAAAAGTCCCTGTAAAATAGCTGACACAATCATTTACGACAGTAAGTTCTCAAATGTCTTTCTCCAATATTTTGAGCAGAGCTGATGGAATGTAACTCTATGGGTTGTCTATTTTGTATATGGAGTGTATGGAGCAGTGTGTCAGATGCACAGATTAATTCCCACAAAGCACGCTTCTCCTTACACGGCAGCAACTACTGGACCTCATAAAACCCTGCACCATTTCTGTTTAAAACTCTTATACAGTGGCTATATTTCTTCCTTCCCAGGCCCACCACTTGTAAACTGTACTCCCCCATTTCCCTCCGTCTGTCCGTCTATGTCCCCTGCCTGCATTTTTACTCCCATTGCCTGAGGTGAGCCTTCTAAATCAAGCTGAAACATAGCATAGCTGCATGTGTATGAGTGCACACGTCTGTGTATATGTGCAGGTACAACCACTGCCAAATAACCAATAATGTTCCAATTGCACCCTTCCCTCTCTTCCCCCATACGCCTACCTATTTATGTACATGTGCAAGGTGTGCATGCATGTGTGAGTGTGTAGAAGGTAGAGCTGGGTACTGTCAGGGTCGTAGGGGTTGAAGGAGTGTATCATGCAGGCTTATCACATGTAGAAATAGTTGAAAAAAAAGAAAGAAAAAAAGAAAGAAAAGAATAAAATTGTGGAGTTTTATTGATTAGATATTGATTAATTACTTATTGTTGAGTGCAGTTAACTTAGTTTTTTTCCATAAATATATCTATATAGCCGAACAGTACAGTAATACCTTGTTTATGGTGGTTAATTGGTTCCAGACCTGACCATGATAAGTGAATTTCTGCAAAGTAGGATGTTTATTTATAAATCAAATACCTGTATGTTCGTAGTTGCAGCATAGAAAATCTGTTTCCGACCTTCTAAACGTGTTTTTTTAACATTATTAAAGCCCTCTAAACATTGAAATAACATCCCTATGGTCACCTTTACATTCCTATTACCCAATATAGTAGACATAAGAGAAAATAAGACATATAAGACATAAATAAAACTTGTGCTCGTGCGTGTTGCTGTAAATGTGTTCCGGTGTTGGGGGAGTTGAGTGGGGGGCAGACAGGAAGTGACATCGGACTTGAGTTGAGTTTTAGCTTGGCATGGGTTACGGCCCCAACAGTGGGCCGTGTTTGGGATTATTGTGCCTGTTGTGAGATCATTCAAACCTGCAATAAAAGCGTGTTGTTCCGCACAATCAAATCAGGTGCTTGTGTGTCTCACCCAACATTACAGTAACATCACGCACACCTAGTGACCAGTGTAGAATACTACATATCATCACAATGCTTTTGAATGCATCTTGAATGCCTTATATTAATGCCTTACAGTATATTTTTACTTAATTTAGCCATTTTTATGCTTGAAAATACTTCATTTAGGCAAAAAATATTGAACATTTACTTAAATATTTTTGACTAATAATAGGCCGTATTCAACCAGCAGACAATATGATTTATGAATCCATATATTTCTGGAAAAACGTGAAATTTGAAGCCCAAAGTGGTGAGGGATTACTGTACTTCTATTTTACGTCATTCAGTACAAACATTGTGCTTTTCCACTGGGGACAGTTTTCACTAAAACTTTGCCTTTGTTCTCCAGCACTGTCTCAGTTATCATACAACTGCACATAACAAACTGTTGTATTTTACCCTTTGGTGCGTTGAATCTTGTGGTACAGTCATCCCTCGCAATATTCTCAGTTCGCTCTATCGCGGCTTTCCAAAAATGATCGCTGTTTCGTGGTTCACTACGGCATATTATTAGTCAAAAAATATTGAAAGACAAGTCATATATGTAGTATTCTGGTCACTAGGCATGAGTAATGTTCCATTATTGATGATATTAGATTACCATCACACTGCATGGAGTCAGCCATGGCATGCATAGTGAAAAGAAGTTATCCTCCCATTCCGTGTGGAAGTGGTAAGGTTTTCGCTTCTTTGTCCTTTTCCCCCACTCCGTTTTAAAACCTTTCTTAAGTTTAGAATGCCAATATTTAGAATACAAAAATAAATTAGAGACTAACTAGTTAGTTCACGAGCTTGATAATGGTTAAACCATGGCTGTCTCTTCTGTCCGTGCATTGATCCCATAGCCTGCACATTACATTTGAGCAATGTGGTGTAAACAGAGAATAATAGGAGTGTAAAGGTGACTACAGGGGTGTTATATCATGTTTACATGGCTCTAATAATGTTAAAGATTTTATTTAGAAAGTCATAAACAGGTTTTCCATGCTGTAACTACGGAAATGTTCCATTTATTATTATTGAATCCCGCTTTGTGGAAATGTATTTATCGCGGTTGGGTCTGGAACCAATTAACCGCAATAAACTAACGATGACTGTATTGTAAAGATGTGCATGATAGCATCGTGTGTTTATTCATCCATCTTGGGTCACCATCTTGGAACAACCAACATCCAGTCTTATGACACAATACCACCGTATCCTGTTAGGCACATTCATTCGGCAAACTCAAATGAGAACGTTACGCAAACTAGCTTCCAATTGAATTGACGTTTCAGCTTTCGTCTGACCTTTTGGGACAAATTCATTTAAAAAAAAAAAACAAGGTACCTCTGTGTTCGTTTAAAGTAGAGTCTACAAACATTGTTACCGTTATATGCCAGCATAAACGTGTTTTGGAAATGTTGTACACGATGGATATTCTTGAAACTGGGCCTGGATCAGTGGTATATGTGGCTCTGTTCAAAATAGGAACAGTGTGCATTAGGCTACTAGTGCTAGACTGATATGTCATCTTTAACTGTTCCAAACCTCAGAGACTAAATACAAAGTTTTGCATTGGTCATCATTTATCAAAGGCCAGTAATAACAGTGCCAATAACCTTATTTTATGTTTTTCATACAGTCACCAGTATGAGAGACGTGAGTCACAGTTACTGTAATTCAATACAAATGTACTCCTCGGAGAACGTAGACGACTGATCTGATTTATTGCCACAGTGTTGGAGCACATTATAAATGCACACACAGAAACAGTTGGAACTTGTGTTGTGAACAGTACTCATGTAAAGGATTTTCCCCCCACTAGCTTTCCAGAAACTACAGTACATGAGAAGGGGGCACGTCTGAAAGGGTGGGAAAGTATGCCATATTTAGTCCAGACTGGCAAAGACAGGAGCTAACTGTTGCTTTTCACACATGCACTTGCATTACCATCTGCCCTCGTCTTCCTCGGCGAGTGTCTTCTCTGTTGCTCCGTCCCAATACTTGCCTCATACTTGCATATGTGCTCTGACATAACTTCCATCACTTCCTGTATGCCTTTTTCTCACCATTAAACGCACATCAGCTTCTCAACCAGACAGTAGCACGCCTCACACGTCTTGCCAAAACCCCCGACGGCCATCATAGCTCTACACTCGCAGTTTGCGCCTTAAGATGGCTCCCGTTTAACGCTGTAGCACACTTTGATATTAGAGGCTGCAGATACGCTGTAAAAAAAACTGTGTTCATCACAAATACAGTGAAGTTGGAGCTTCCACAGAGTCTGAAGTGTGTCTGTGGAAAGCAAGGAAGGAAGGTCAGAAAGGCAGAGAGGTCCGGCCTCTGTTCTAGTTCATCCCAAAAGTGTTTGATGGGTTTGGCTTTCACCGTACCTGGCAACATTTACATTTAAAAATAAGGAACATTTTCCGCAAAATAAGGGAAATTCCCCCACCCCGACAGAAGAAAAAAAGAAAACAGATCTGACTGCCCACTGCCATTGTCCTCACAGACTGTTGTGGCTCAAGCGTGGATACTGTGTTGGTAAATGTTTACATACTACAGAAGGCTTAGCGCTGTAGACCGGAACCAGAAGGTGGGATACTGTTGTCCGAGCTACGAGTGAGTATGAGAGGTGTGACATTAGAGCAATAAAGAGTTGAGATATTGTTACATGTTGCTGCTCCTGCTTTGTCTACACAATGAAAGTTAAAATACGGGAAAATTACAGGAAACTTTTTAAACGGCAAAGTAAGGCAAAATAGGGGAGTTTCCCAAGGAAAGGAGGGTTGACAGGTGTGGCTTTGACGTTTTTTCAAATATGCTGTGCTGGAACACGCTGGAAGCCAAAAGCGCCATTGCCAAACTGTTCCCACAATGGCGATGGTAATGATAATGAAAATGGTTGCATTTATTTTGAACATGCCTGCACAGGTTAGACTGGAATACATCACACATTACAATTCACAATTCCACATGTCCAAAAAAGTATAGGAAGAAGCACAGCCTATTTAATACTAATAGGACATAAATAAGGCTCACGTGTGTTTTTCAAAGTGCAAAGTGGTGAGGGATTACTGTATACTACCTGAATGTTGATACAGGTGTGTATCAATATTTTTACACATTTGTGTAAAATTTGTGTCTGTACAGACACAATGAGAATTTTCAGTTACGTACTGTCTATATATGTTTTACTTTGTGTTTAAAAAATGCTGGTGTGTCTGCCATGAGCACAATGAGGTGATAATATGCATAGATAAGCCTGTCTGCACCTGGGGACACTGAACTTGTACCACTGGTGCTGCTGTAATTCCGTCCGGAGCTCAACGTCCCTCCACTGTGGCCAACTCAGGGCTCATGTTGTGCTAATTAACCCTGTTAATCTAAGTGGGCACTGCTTTAGTGTGTGTATTTGTGTGTGTGTGTGTGTGGCTGTAGCTGGCTAACCCCAGCAGATGAGCCCTCACCCCATCCCAGCCCCCTTATTTGCTGGCAGACTGCCGTCCGACTTGGCAGACGCACGCTCACAAGGGGTCTGGCGTGCACGTGTGCATTAGTGGCTGTGTGTGCACACACGCATGTTCATTTGAGCCCGTGTGTGATTTCACAAGAGAGGGAGGATTATAGATGTTGAACATACACACGCAAATGAGCACAGGGCCCGACTGGTGTGCATGGTCCGTGTGTGTCTGTGTGCTATAATAAAGCCAACAGTGCTTTACTGGCCCGCTGACACAGCGCACAAAAAGATCAGTGGGCCAAATCCATTAGTGGTATAATTGCATTACATGGTAAATATTCCTAAAAGGTCAACATCTCCATCATTGGAGAGCATTGCAGTCCAAACAAGAACTGTGGGACTGCTCTCAGGCATCTACTGTGGCAATAGCGGTGTTTGCTTCAAATGAATACAGTAGGATTTTTTTGGTTCAAGTTTGTATCATCAAAACCTGTGAAGGATAAAAACAATCCAATGTGTTCCTTCCTAAGTAAGGATGGACGTATGCAATGGAGCAAGCACACTGAAATGGGAGGGACACAGAGCACACCTGTTCCCAGACAAAGTTTTTCTTCTAAGAGCCAGATACATGCCACGTATTGCTGGATGTCTTACATTGTTATGCTTTGTTTGTTTGTGTCACTCTACTGTAACGCCATACGACTTACATAGCATACACAGGTATGTGTTTGGAGCCGACACTGCAAACAATATGTACATTTGGTGGTTTTTGATCACCAGCCTGATCAGCATCCTTTCAGGAGAAAGTTTAGATGTCACAAAGCTAAACCACGGTTGCCACAGATTTATAATACAGCTTTAGCAAAGTAGCATTTTTATGGGAACCACATACTCTATACTATTCCTCAATAACAAACTATGCACAAATTTGCGGGACAGATGAATGCCGAATCGTGGATGTGCGAGGAGCCACTGTATGCATTGTTGGACAAGAGTCTGATCTTTTTAATGCCTGCCTTTTTCTCTCTGCTCAGTTATATTTCTGATGGATTTGTAAACAAAACCATTCTGTGAAACAACCCCTAAAATATAATAATTACACATAAAAATGCAAATGTTATGAAAGGAGCCAACAGAGTCTGTCTCTGTCCACACAAAACACTCCTCAGATTTTCTTTTTGGCAGGTTGAAAATACATTGTGTCCACATTGTGCCAAATTAGTGAATAGTTGCATCCAGACGGGAGTGGATCCCTGGGTGATAACGATGCAATACATGAGGCACACCAACGTGTGGCGCGGTGAGCAGACAAGCAGACGGAACCACATGACACACCAAACTACAGAAGAAGAAAGAACGAGCTGTTTTAAAAAGTGTTTTAAAAAAATAAAATAAAAGTGGGTCGCGACTTAATGACCATTAGAAAATGTGCTTCCCAGTTTTGAGAGACCCTGATCTAAAGGAATGAATTGTTGCATGCGTGTGTGTGTGTGTGCGTGCGCGTGTGTGTGTGTGTGTGTGTGTGTAAAAACCCTGTGCCTATCCAACTGCAAAAGAGTACTATACTGAATAACATGGTGCATGATTACATTTAGAATTTATGGAATTGGAGCAAGTATTTATAGGGCACTAAAAAAGGTTTGACATGCGGATACCTGACGCATGTTTTCATTTTGACTACAAGAACACATGCTGAGTCGCTTAACAGCAATATCAAACCAAGCATTCTTTATTCCAGGTTGTCTGGCTTCAGCCATATGTGATGGAGAAACACTGAAAAAGCACTTTAAGGAGCACATTTTATAGATTATGCTGCGATGAGGCATTGTTTGAGTTTCCAATGTTCTGGTAATTGGGTTTGGGTGTTGTCCATGTGCTGGGTTGTCCGATACCGGTGCCAAAACAGTACTTTTGAAACAGTCCCGGTGTCATTACGATACCCAGTTTCAGTACGCATCCCTACTGGTAATGCTAATTCACTCCCATTTCTAAAATTGGTGGTGTATAATGATCAAAATGTGTTTTAAGATTTGGGGTCAATCAGGCAGGGGCTTATTACTTTACTAGATGGATGTGAACAGTCGACGCCCTGGCAGCTGCTGCCGAGCGGATAAAAAGCAAATATCTGATATAGCTGTATTTCTCAAGAAAAAGATTGAGGCTAAAAGCGTTGAGGGAAACCAAAGAGCGGAAACACACAAGCACACGGTTTCATAAGAGAAGGCACACAAACACAATCACAAACACACACATAGCCTCCGGGCTGTTGTCCTCCAAATTTAGGTCAGAGTGAATCTAACAGTTACACACACACCCCAGGAGGCTCTCCTCACCTGCAAAGAGGCCAGTTTGGACACAGTGTCAAAGATTAAACCTGTTTTATCTCAGAGACGAGAGCCTGCTTGGGGGAGAGTGAGTAAGAGGGTGCGTCGCTCAGTCCTTTAAACCAGGAGGCAGAGGGTCACCGGGGAATACACTTTTCTTCGGATACACATGCACACACTTACACACACAGCTGGCCCTCTCTGTGTGCGCGGTCAAGTAGAAAGGTGGATCTGTGTCAGGTAGCAAGGGTATTTACTGCTACTGAGACAAGCGGGTTGAGGAAACACAAACACAGCGAAGGGGTGGGGAGAGGGGGCGTTAAGGAGAGCTAGCGTGAGGCTGAAAAAAGAAGACTAAACAAGAAGGAACTGAAACAGAACCATGAGGGGAACAGCACGGTCTGAGACCTTGGCAGTTATCCGAATGCGGCCGCGTGTGGCCTCAGGTAGCTGACTTAAAGCAGGCTGAAAGGAACAAGCATCTACATCGACGGCCATCTGACAAAACACAATGCCGGCATCGCCAAGAAAGCATGCGACTTAAGGAAGCGGGGGGGAAATTCAAGGGACTTGGAGCGCCGACCGCAAAATCTACATCGAGTTAAATGGAGGACCAGTGGAAGCCAAAGTACTTGTCACGGACAACAAGGAACTGGACCAATATTAACGACGACATCATCTTGACTACAAGGAAATAAAAGACACAAATGCATGCTGTTCATCAGTATTAAGCAATACAGTAATCCCCCGCCACTTTTCGCTTTGAATTTTACGGTTTCACTCAATAATGGTTTTTAAAAAAATATTAATACATAAATTATATTTTTCCATGGTCGAATACGACTACACGGCTATTATTAGTCAAGAATATACGTATTTAAGCACATTTTACATATTTGTTGCCTGAATGAAGCATTTTCAAGCATAAAAATGGCAAAATGTAGTAAAATACAAATATAAGGCATTCAGAAGACGCAGTCAAAGACATTGTGATGATATGTAGTATTCTACACTGGTCAATAGGTGTCAGTAATGTTACTGTAATGTTTGGTGAGACACACAAGCGCCAATCTTGATCGGCAGATCAACAAGCTTTGATTGCAGGTTCGAATGATCTCACAACAGGCATAATTATCCCTAACACAGGTGACCGTTCCAGCCGTGACCCACGGCAATCTAAAACTCAACTCTGAGTCCCTGACGTCACTTCCTGTCTGCCCACCACTCAGCTCCCCTAGCACTGGAACACATTTAAGGCAACACACACGGGCACAGGTCGCATTCATGTCTTAAAAGTTTATTTTCTCTTCTTATGTCTACTGTACTGGGTAATAGGAGGGTAAAGGTAATTATAGGGGTGTTATTTCATGTCAAGAGAGCTCTAATAATGTTAAAAGCCTTCAAGATGGTCGTAAACAGGTTTCCTATGCCGTAACTACGAAAATATTCAATTTATAAATAAGGAATCCTACTTCACAAACATTCACTAATCAAGGTCAGGTCTGGGAAGTAATTAATCACAATAAACAAGGGATTATTGTATTCCTATTTCATTAGTTTAATTAAATTGTAATCTTATTTAGTTCTGTTTTAGGACCAGGTAGATCAATCCCCAAATGAGCATAGATACCTGGGGCGATGTAGCGATGTATGCATCAGCCATCTCAAAGCTGTGGTGATGTATGGTGACGTTGTGTTGTTTCATTTTTATTTGAGCTTTTTTTTCACAAAATATTGTGTCAACATATAAAAGCTACGAATTATCAGTAATAGGCATGGAGGAATGTCTTAATAAGCTCTGCTCTGTCCCGCTCCTTTTCGGACTTGTGCAAATGTATCCTTAATGTAACTTGCTAGGCATGTCTGAAACAAATAAACCATACCGTACCAGAGCCTTCTAATTCCAATGTTTTGACATGATTTTGATGTACTTGAACATGGACTGTCACTCCAAAAAGTCATGGAAGGCCAACTGGAGCAACAGACAGTCATAATCACTCAATGAGGTTGAGAAAGCATCTTAAGGATTTAGCTTCCCACCTCCACAAACAACTCTAAAAACAAACTTTTGTGAATTATATCTGACTGGATCATTAAATGAAAAAGACAACTACTTGTACCAGTAGTGAACGTTTTGTCACTCACCATCTGTCATCCTCACGTATACGAGTCAAACAGCAAAGTGCCACCTCACGAGGCAGCTGGAATGTCTTCAGTCAGCGCTAAACAAAGTTTATAAGCGACTGACAAAAGCATCTGAATGATCAACTGATGACTGAATGTTAACACACGTGTTTCTTCTTCCTCGGCTAAAGGATTACCAAGAGAGACACTGAGGTGCGGACAGAGCAAGAGAGAGAGAGAGAGAGACGGAAAAGATAAGTACTAAGATGAGGTATTGTTTGCCTAAATTAAGCATTTTTAAGTGACTAAATGAACTAAAATACAAATATAAGGCATTCAGAAGATGCATTCAAAGACATTATGTAGTATTCTACACTGGTCACTAAGAGTCAGTCATTTTTCGGTAATGTTGGGTGAGACACACAAGCACCAGACTTGATCGCCGGAACAACAGGCTTTTATTGCAGCTTTAAATAAGCTCACACCAGACACAATAATCTCTAACACGAGCTACAGTTGCGGCCGTCACCCATGCCAAGCTAAAAGTCTACATCGCTCCCTGTCCACGCCACCAAAACACATTTGCATCAATACGCACAAGCAAGGGTCTTAATTATGTCTTATTTTATTATTATGTCTACTAAATTGGGTAAAGGTGACTATAGGGGTGTTATTTCATGTCTAGAACGCTCTAATAATGTTAAAAAAACATATTTAGAAGGTCGTAAACAGGCTTTTTATGCTCTAATTACAAATATATTGCATTCATAAATAAGGAATCCTACTTTGCGGAAATTCACTTATCACTGTCGAGTCTGGAAACAATTAATCACAATAAACGAGGGATGACTGTAGTCCACACTGTTTGCCTGTTGTAATTCCACGATGTACACATATTCACTTGTGTTCACTTCACTGCAAGCTTTGAGGCCAGATTCTTTTATATTTATGTTTTATACACATCTCACGGCAACTATGGTGCGTTCAAGGATCACCAAACAAAGTGCTAAATCTACTGAAAGCACTTAACAAAAAAAAACGTTAACGCTGAAGCATGAAGACACAAACATGTCAAAATAGAGCAAAACATGTTTTGACCAAAAATCAGCAAATGCTACATGGCTAATGTGCGGGGATCCACTGTGGTAGATTAATGAAATACCTTTCAATTATCATGACAACACTCCTGACTGACATTGAACAGGATTCAAAAATGCTTGTATATCTGCCAAAAGGACAACATCAAGACATTAAAATGTTTCTCCTTTCTGGTGTGGAGAGTAAAAGGGGAAAGGAGAGCAAGGGACCACAGGTGCTTGGGTGAATCCGATAGACATCCGTAATTTATCATTCATAGGCCAGTGATGGCAGGCCTAGCCAAAATATGGCCTGGTAAACACAAGCCATAGATCATTCACAGCCACAGACGACTCAGACATTCCCAGAATCTGATAAATACACTCTCATACACGCACACACACACACACACACACACACACATGCATAAAAATGTATCTTAGAAGACAGATGCTTTTATGCGTACACGGGGCTGGACATGGGTCATGTCACAACATGTCTCTTTCTGCATGGTGAAGACATCTTCTGCTTTCCTTCAATTCACTTCATCTCTGTCTGTCTTTTGTCTGCCTCCTGCAGTTTATACCTTAATCATGAGCATTTCTAGCAGAATACCCGGCACCCTTTTATTAAAGAAAGAAATAGATTTGTCCTTTAACCCTGTGTAGGGCAGAAAAGTGATTTCCCTTGAACAACTAAAACTGCTTTTTGTTGTAGATTCACACTGGGATTTTAATCAATGTGATGCATTAGCACCATTTTTCTTTCTTTCAGGCTAAAGACAATGAACAGAGCGCAGACGTAAACCTACCTCGCCTAAATATGGAGCATCGCTAAACTGTAAATCCAAGCTTTAGAGGTCTGTATCACAGTATCATCAATGCTGGCCTGCATCTGCCAGAAGAAGCTGGGAGCTGATTTTTGTGTTTACACAAGATTAGAGAGCAGGGACGGAAGAAGGTAGCGGATATGGTAGCTTCAAGCCAAGCAGCTCCACTTTCTAATTCAGCCAACAACGCACAAACTGGGGAACACAGGGGTGAGGTGAGGGAAAGCCATAGGAGGTAGAAACAATACGTTTTGCACCACTTACAAGCCTGGAAACCTGTATGTGTGTGTCGACTGCCTTGGGCAGTGGTGTCCAAAGTGCGGCCCGGGGGCCATCAGTGGCCAGCGACTGCTGTTTTACTGACCCTCGGCACATTCTACAAATACAATTAAACATGAAAAAAGAGGAAAGATTTTCCAAGTATAAAGTCAAAATATTAAGAATAAAGTCATAAATGTTAAGAGAGAAAAATCTCACAAGACAAAAAGTTGTAATTTTATGAGAATAACTGTTTTGTTTTGTTTTTATTCTGAGGACCAGCAACACAAAGAAGAAAGTTGCAATTTTTGGAAAATTTGGTTGGGAAAAAGTTTGGTATACTTCTGAGCTGTTTTTTACTGGCCTGTGGCACATTCTAAAAATATAATTTAACAAGAAAACTAAAAAATAAAATGTAAAAAAAAAACAACAACAACAGCCAAAATGGAAAATCAGCAATAATTTTACAAGGATCATGTAAAAAATATTAAAAGAAAAAAGTTGTAAGTCATTTTTATACAAGAGTAATGTCTTAATATTGTGAGGGAGGAAAAATAACATAAACAAAAGAAATGTTGTAATATTATGAAAAAACAGAATAAAATTGTAATTTTTTTGAAAATTAAGTTAGGGAAAAAGTCATAATATTATAGGAATAAAGTCAAAATATTATGGGGAATAAAGTCATAGTCTGATGAGAAGAAAATTTATTTAAAAATTATTGAAGAAGAAAGTTGAAATATTTGGAAAATGAAAAGAACAACGGCAAAAATGGGGATAAAAAGAAAAACCCCAAAAGTAGATAGTAATAATAGTTTTTTTCACCTATAGGAGAAAGCTGAGATGCAGTTTTTTCTTGAAATATATATAGCTTCTTAGCATATCTACATGTGTTGCTTTATAAAATATCATAGCGGCCTTTGCATCCTTTCATTTTTCAGGATGTAGTCCTCTCTGAAAATGTTTGGACACCCCTGGCCTTTGGCGACCATGTTTTGACCCGACAATGAGATATTCAAATGGTACTGGAATACATTTAAAGTCTGCCTCTGCTGTATGGATAGAAATACTACCTATAACCACAGACACAAATTCAGATTCGGCTTCCCAGAGGTTACCCAACATGTTTTATTGTGTCTAAAATAAAATAAAATGTCTTTGACAAGTTTCAATGATGCAAAAACAAAATCTCTGGAATAAAATAATAATAGAAATAATTCTGTATAAGAAAAATCGGCCTGTAAGAAAATAATACATCTATTTTTAAGTCTTACTGGATAAATAAATATCTAAAAAATATGAAAAAAAAAATTATATTAACAAATGTATATTTTTTTAATTGTTTAGTTTTAATTAGTTTGTAAATCAAACTACTAGGTGTGTCAGTGCCCAAGATATGCAGCGTCACTGTCCTTAAGAATGCTTTTTTTTGCTGTGTGGACAACAACGAATGAAAAATGCACACACTTACTAAATAAAATAAAAAAATAAAAATGAAAAAAACCCTCCTGCTAGTTTGACATTGATGTTCTCTGATTTCGGATCAACATTTGCAATAAAAGGGACTGGTGTAATTACTAGACTGGATTCAGCTCCAGGTATATAAGTATTTATAAATTATTACCCACTTATGGTGAAAGAGATGTGCATTCTGTGGAAAAAACAGCCTATTTTCAGAAAAAAAAACAACAAAAAATATTCATATTTTCGACCATTGATGAATTTAACTATATATTTATCATTGCAGTGATGCACTTTGTAACTGCACTGAATCATAGAGACGTTTACATCGCGTACTCTAGTTACCAAAAGATTGGCATTATTATTTAATTATCATGAAATTCTTCAGAAAATAATTTAAAACGTAATTGCCAGAATTAAAATGTCATTTGATTATTTCATTCTACCATCTTATATTCTTTTCAATATGTCTTCTTCAAGTCAGACATGTGATGAACAGACAGGACACACTGCTGTTGTTTTTATGTGTTGTGAACATGGAGTATAGTAGGTGTCAGCATGGCCAGGTTAGGGTCATGTTACATGCTGTAAAGGCTTATAATGCAACTTAAGTCCACTTACCACCTGCCCTGTCATATGGCACTCACACTGACACAAACGGTAAACATGCACGAGTGACCCTTAAAAAAATCACAACTCATGATAAAAATTACAATTGCAGCTGCACATAACACTCAGTATGTTTACATGCACACATGAGTCGGATAGTCCCAGTTTACATGCACATGCTCTAACTGCATCGTTGGGCAAACTCTGGGCCTGTCCACACACAAACATTTTCAGCATTTTACATTTTTCAGCCTTGCGTCCACATGGCTCTGACGTTTTGGACGTGCAAATCCGGATTTTTTTTTTTTTTAAACAGCTCCTTAATCTTGAAACCGCTTTGGAGTGCCTCCGTGCGGACAACAAATTGGCTACTTTTGTGAAACCATGATGTCACAACAGTAATATCTCGTTTATCACGGTTAATTGGTTCCAGACCCGACTGTGATAAGTGAATTTCCGCAAAGGTAGGATTCTTTATTTATAAATGAAATTTTTCATAGGTAGAGCATAGAAAACCTGTTTAAAATATGACTTTTGGCATTATTAGAGCCGTCCACACATGAAATAACACCGCTATAATCGCCTTCACACTCCTATTACCCAATATAGAAGACTTAATAAGCAAAAATAAGACATTTAATATATAAATAAGACTTGTACTGGTGTGTGTTGCTGTAAATGTGTTCCACTGGTGCAGACAGGAAGTGATGTTGGGGTTAAGACGTAGCCCATGTTAGAGATTATGAGATCATTCAAAGCTGCTAATAAAGCCTGTTTGGTCAAGCTTGCTGATTGTGTGTCTCACTGAACATTACAGTAACATTACTGACATCTAGCGGCCAGTGTGGAACACTGCATATCACCACAGCGTCTTTGAATGTATCTTCTGAATGCCTTAGATTTGTATTTTACTTCAAAATGCTTAATTTAGGCAAAAATATGTAACATTTGCTCCAATGTGCATATTTTTTACTAATAATAGGCCGCATTCAACCACGTAACACTGATCATTTTATTCATTGATATATTTTTGAGAAGCCACAAAATTTGAACCGCAACGTGGCGACGGATTACTGCACATTAAATTGCTCAATATTGTTACAGATAGCCAAACCCTAAACCTAACACATTCATTATCCTAAAGGCATTACATCATGAATTCCGACATGACGTGACTCCCAGTCTACATTTTGCTTTGAGTTTTTGTACTTAGAACGTAACTCATCCATTGCCACACCACGCTTGTTTTGGTCCCTGGCTCTCTGTCATGTCTGCTGTCTTTTTTGTCTGCTTTGGAGTTTGCACGCAGTGCATGCTCTGTGACACGCGTAACAAAGAGAGAAAGAAAAACAGATGCCGCACCGCTTCAGGTGTTGTGCAGAGCATGTCATGCTGGGGGATGCCACAAACTTTTTATTAAAAAAGAACACTCGTATGGCTAAAATGCCAATTAAGAGCCACTCCCTATGAAGGTAATTCAAAACTGTACGGCGGAATCACTCGGACAATAACCAAGTTCATGGTAAAAGATGTGACGCCTATTGGTACGGTGACCAAGTAAGAGTTCGTAGCGTTGATAAAGAAATATGCTTGGTAAATGGACCAGTATACACCACTACATAATGTACTAGTCAGAATACAGAAGGTACACACAAAACCTTCATACTGTAACCCTGAATGAAGTACTAGGATGGCAAACACATCAACATCCAGCCAGCACTAAACGCACTGGTAATTGGTACTGTGGTACTAAGTCACGCCTATTTTAATTCATTCTAACAAATAGACCAATATTGTGTTGATCATATTTAAATCATTCATTATTTGAATTCAGATTAAAAGAATAATATAATGATACATGATACATCATGTGCATCGGATCATATCATCATACACCTTGATATGATAATATTGTAGTATAATAATATAAGATCGTTTTCAAATAATTCATTATTTTAATTCATTATATGTTGAAAAAACAGAACTCAAAAAATTCAATTTTAAATCGCATATCACCATCATAATACTGGAGAAAACAATAGCGATGGCAGGAATGATCTTGTGCGTGTATGAACGTACGTAAAATAATACAAATGACAGACAATGAAGTGCTACAGCAAGTGTGTGTAAAGGTGTGGGAGGGGGGTGCCATGTACACACACACACACACACACACACACACCACCTTACAACACTCGTCTCATCAAACAGTTGGACGTAGGCCAAGTTCATCTGTTAATGGACAGCCGTCGTCAGGGCTCAGCCCTCCCCCACAACCCCTATCCATCTATATCCATATCCACCCCCCCACCAAGGCACAGCAGGCCTCAAGGCACTCCACCCCTATGTGCCCTTTCTTCCTCATCCCTCAATCCCGCTTTTTCTACCTTTTTTTCCTCACTTCAATCCCCCCTCTTTCTCTCATCACCTAACTTTGTCTACCAGCATTTCCTTTGTATGGCAAAGATAAATGTGAGTGTGCGCGTATGCGCGCGTGCGTGCGTGTGCGTGCGTGTGTACACATGCGGGTTCCTTTGGCTGTCAGCAGACAGTTCATGCTCACACTTAATTAATCAGGAATTAAGCAACGGCGGTAATAAATACGTTTCAAGGCAATAAAAAAATATTTAAAGCCATATGGTGTGTGCGTGTGTGCGCGCGCGTGTGTGTGTGTGTGTGTGTGTACTACAGTGTCTAACGGAAGAAGGGACAAAAATGATGTACTGTAGGACAAAAGAGAAGAGAAAGAGTGATGGAAAAAAGTGAGAGGTTGGTAAAGAATAGCTCAGGGAGCTTTTCGTCTCTGCTGTGTTCACCATTTCAACTTTTTCTGTGAATGAACGTCTCAAAACCTTTTATTTGTTTATTTATTTATTTGGTTATTTTTTTTGCCGCACACCAATAAAAAAAATGCCGCAGATGGGTCGGATGTTGAACAGGCAAGTTGTATTTTGGAGGTTTCAGTCTCGAGCTGCAACAATTAATCAATGGATCAATGATTAATCAATTATCCAATTAATCAACAGCTATTTAGGTGTTCAATTCATTGTTTTTTTTTATGTAAAAATGTAAATATGCTCTGATTTCAGCCTCTCAAATGTGAATATTTTGAACTTGCTTAGCCATCCGTGAAAGCAGATTTATTGTCTTTGTGTTTTAGACAAAACAAGACATTCACACACATCAGCTTTGACTTCGGAAAACAGCGATGCCTCTTTTCTGATATGTTGCGGACCAAACCACTAACTGTTTGTGTTTGCTTCATGCTGATTTTGTCCGTCTAGTGCCCAACAGATTACTCGATTAAGCTTCAGATTAATCGACTAAGGAAGTAATCGTTAGTTGCAGCCCTGTCTCAGTCGATATAAAATGTTAACGACCTGTCTACCAGGAGTCTACCGAATTTTGCCCTTCTTTCTTGGTGCCCGCCTGTTTTAATAGTGTCCCTTATTATTCCCATATTTTTACTGTCCTCTCCGGTTCTGCCGCACAGCTTCCATGCCACATTCTGCCAACATTCAGGGTGCTGAATCTTGTGCAAGACCAGAATTTCTCGTATTTTCCGGAAAATCTCCCTCATTTTCCAATGCAAACGTTGACAGGTATGATGATGTCAAATTGAGGTTTTCTGTGTGTGCACAAATTTTGGGCAACTTTTAGTTTTATTTAAATAAACTAAATCACACTTGTTTATCTTCATCAGCTAAAATGAGAATAACAACTCCAAAATGTACAAATAAACATTTCTGACTTTTAAAAAAGACTTTGTTTCAGTGACAGTCATAAAGCCTTCTATCCATGGAGTCAGTCTGTTTCTTCATTTGTTGATGATCAACTTTTTGTATAGCAGCAAGCACAGCCTCACAGACACTGTCCAGTTTTTGGTCTCGATAGAGTTTCGGTCGGGTGAGGAAGGGGGAGCCATGTCATTATTAGAAGAATAATGGCACGGAGAACCATACAGTCTTGGTCAGTGTTGCTGAGCTTTCAGCCTTCACTACCTCGGCCATGTCTCGGAGCACTGAACACCTTGTACTGCTGTGTACCCCAGTGGGTTACGGTTGTGGAATATGACAACACGAGAGGATAATGGCTTCCTGCAAGCTTCACCTTTGATTCTTCTAAAATCTCCTTTTTCTCTCAATACACTTCTTGCTACCCTGTTGTCTCTTTTCTCTGCAATTTCAAGACCGCAACATCAGAGACTAATGGAGACTTATTCGATTAATCTGAAGCTTGTTGTTTCGATTAATCGAGTAATCGGTTAGGACCAAATGAATATGAACCCACAGTTCTGCAACTTATCAAAAGAGGCAAATATGTCAATCACCGTTTTCCAAAGTCAAAGCTGATGTGTGTGAATGTCTTGTTTTGTCTGAAACACAAAGATAATAGCTGTGCTGTCATGGACGACTAAGGAAATTCAAAAATATTCACATTGGAGAGGTGGAACTCAGAGGATGTTGACATTTTTAAATAAAAAAAACGATGATTTGAATACCAAAATAGTTGTCGGCTCATTGGATAATCGATTAATCATCGATTAATTGTTGCAGCTCGATAATATTTTATTTTAAGTTTGCAAGGCTTGGAGTTGGAAAATATGCATAAAAAATAATGATTTAGTCAAAATACTCGCCTAATAATTGTTCACATGGTGAAAATACATGGAGATACATGCACACACACACACACACACACACACACACACACACACACACACACACACACACATGCGCGCAAAGAATGTCTCACTGTATTGTTTAACAAAAAAGGTGATGTCCTTATTTTAATTGGAAATAACATGTGTACATGTTTCCCTTCCTTTTTTGTGAAGCTGGTGAAAGGTGTTAAACTGCAGGCTGTTGAAATTGTCACGCATTTGAATTTCATTTTTAAACTCCAGCTGTATTAAAAAAAAAAAGAAGAAGGATTTGTTGAAGCTAAAGTTATACTGTTGGCAACAAAAAAAAAACATGGCTGATATTGGCTGCAGCAAATTTGTTGTAAACAAAAAATAAATGCTAATAAAGTAGCTTTATTTAGTTTTAAGTTGTTTTTTTTTTTTACTTTGAAAGCACGTTACTATTACTGCCCCCCTTTGGACCACACACAGTGAAAATGATACACACATGCGTGCAGGAACGGCCACAGGGGAAACAGAGAGAAAAATGGCTAAAAAGTACATTTTAGCCGTTCCATTTTGGGGGGATAAATTATCCATTAGATTTCATCATATCTTACAGGGCAATTACATCAAGAAAATGATAGCGGGCACGGGATCAATTATTCATGCTCTTGGCCTAAGACCAAGCACCGGGCATACACACACACACACACACACACACACACACACGCACGCACACGCGTGAGAAAATGGCCCATCAGTTCATCTCACTACCTAAAAAAGTTCATTCGCTTAATAATTTACCTGTACTCTGGATACAGTTTCCCAGCTGAATATTAAGCACTTTGAAGTGGGGAGGCAGCCACAGGTATATACGGCATGTGAGGTAGGAGTGTGTGTGAAGGGGGCGAAAAGAGACCTCAGGAAACAGAGTCTCCGTGGAGGCTCCGCCTCAAAACACACACATACCGTAAACCCACACGTGGGTCATTCTCCTGAAAGGGGTGCCAAAAGCCTGACATCGCAAGCAAAACTTGAAGTTGTTATTTTCTAACCAATTTGCACATTAAAACTTGCAAGAAAATATCACACGTTGGTATCTTTCATGGCAGCAGGGCACTGTTTACTGAAAAAAATGCTCTCATTTATTTGCTTATTATCTTTTTTGGAGAAATGCTTGCATTTTGTATGCGTAGATGAATGAGTTTTAAGTCAAACATAAAAAAAAAAAAACAATTTTGACATTTTCTGAGTGTTTCGCCGTTTCTTTCGTTTTTCTCTGCATACACAAACAGTACTGGAAAAATAATATTGTGCACTCTATTTATTACAATTTAAAGGCGTAGTTCAGATTTGTTGACATGAAGTTGTATGACATCCCCATCAGTGGAACACATACGTAAACAAGATGGCCGCGGCGCTGCATCGCGGAAGTAGAGGCGACAGTGCGCAGGAATATGGTGGGAGACAAATACATAACGCCGAGCGTTTTGTGAGCTCTGATTTTTCTGAGAAGGCATTTTTGTGATGCAAATGTCTTCTTTTGAACGCATATTGTTTTGAGAAGCCAAACTCTTTACTTAATTGTCCCCAGCAACTAAGTGAAACTACGTTCTTCATCATGAAACTCTGGCCATACTGGACTTAGGAGACCAAGTGGGAGGTAAGTCGCCATTATTGGCTACAATGCTGAACAACTTCATGTCAAAAAATCCGAACTAATGGTAATGGTGCCACGGTTATAGAACAGAGCTAGTGGACGGACCCTGCTTCAAACACTGTGTTCTTCCAAGCATTATTAGTTTGCACGAAAGTAACACACTTCACCTTCCACGGGACACATGACGTAAAACAACAGAAAAAATAGATAAAGCATATCATGTACTATCACGCCGTATTTCTGATTCTGAATCAGTGTCACTTTTGTTACAAGACAGGGAAAGAACGCTAAAAGTCGGCAGACAAATTCTTACTTTTGCTTGCTTATTTTTCAAGGAAAGGTTAGTTCAGCCCAAAAGTTGAAGCCCATTGTGGTTGATGGCATATTAAGCGTAAGGGTGAGCGTGTATGGCGAGGAGCAGCTAGCATTAGCTTCTGCTGCTGTTTGCTCTCCTTGGCTCGATTGTTTATAAATGCAGAGTTGTAACACTGAAACCTGTTTACATTTCTGTTGAAAGTAAAATCTGCCTGCTCCAGTAAGTCATGTGTGGTTGTACGTTACTGTATAGTAGCATTTTTTAAAAATAACCACTGGGAAGGAAATAATAACAGTTGTGTTCCAATGTACTTCGGGGGTCATTAATGGGCCTGCCTTTTGATAGCCAATACTTACAACAACAAAATTCACAAACCAGAGTAAAACAACTCAAGGATAGAATATAAAAAATGCATTTTTGTCATAAACAAACTTGGAAATGATTGGAATCAAATCAAAACAGTAAGTCAAATCATTTTTATAAAGTAATTCACAGTTTTACGTTAAATCAACTTCACATTGATGGTAAAAAACCTAAGCTATTAAGTTTCATGGTTGTTTTAAGTGAACCCACCCCGGCGGCGGCGGGGGGCGGGTGGGTTTCGTATGAGTGCCCAGTATTTGGTGCCACACCCCTGCTTGCACACACACTGGGAGGAAGTGCACTAGAACGTGGGGATGAAAAGACCAAGTAACAAAAGGAAGAAGAGAAGAAAAGCTCAGGATTCGTGCTTGTGTACGCCACCTCTAATCTTTGTCCTCATTTGAATCCTTCCACAACATCGTGTTTCATTGGCTTTGTTCAGGGTCAAGGACGGTGTCCGTGAGACATGTGTCCATGTATGTCCAACCGTGCAACACGCAGTCACAGTTTTCTCTCATGAATGACCTCATCATCATCATTTACAGAATGAAAACTCTTTTACGAAGACGACCGCAATTTGCAAAACCGGGGGAAAAAAGAGAGCTCGTCGAAATGTTTGTTGAAGACAAAGAAAAAAAGACAGTTGACATGTAAAATGAATGGGCTGACAAAGAGAGGGAGAGAGAGCGAGATGGGCATTGAGAAATCATTTTACCATGTCAGCTGACCCATATAGGACCCAGCCAGATGGTTTGTTGTCTATATTTTGTGTGTGTGTGTGTGTGTGTGTGTGTGTGTGTGTGTGTAAGACAAGAGCTGTAATGAGGGAACAGGCGAGACATCATGTAAATTAAATACGTCCAATCTCTGGCTCTGCTCTAAATCATCACAATTAAAAATAATGCAACTTTCATTTATATTAGCCTAAAAAAAAAACATCCATGGCTCTCTCACACACATCCTACGCTAGGCACAGAAATACACAACACACACACACACACACATAAGCATGAAAACACCCCCTGACATGCGGGCTCTGACAAGCGTGGCTGATGTGCACGGCGAATGCGCATGGTAATAGGCCAATCAAAAATGCAAAACAATTGGCAATTACTGTGAGGAACTAATGGTCATTAGAATTTACAACTAGGTAATGAACTAAAGTCTGCCCACTGCATGCATATTCATAAAGCTATTTGAGCTTTGAAGATTAAAGTAGCGCTTAAAATTCAAATGAGCGTCCGCAAATTATCTGGAAAAGTCAGTGCTGCTGCTGGTGGCAGTTTGTGTACGTGTGTGTGTGTGTGTCGGTGTGTGTGTGTGCGTGGGGGTGGGGTCCCTTATGCATATGTGTTTACGGGTGTAAAAAAAAAAAACTGTTATTTGCCGACGCTTATGACACGGTGCCAGTTTGTACATTTTTATGTTATCAGTGGATTTTCACCGATAAATGTTCACCAGCGGACTGAAAGCGGTGACGAATGAGTCGCTGCACAACGCTCACACTACTTCACATGTGATGAGAGTATTGACCAGTCTTACGAGGAATGTTGTGTGATGTTTCACAATTCAACAATTCTCTACCAAAACACGAGCGGAGACTGTTATCCTGAGAGTGAGCAAACACGCATCTTGTTGACGAGCTCTTTAACTTCCTGTGTAGTCGAACAGTGGCGACTGGCGCAACATCCAGACGGCTGCTGTACAGTAATCCCTCGCCACTTTGACCTTCAAATTTTGCGGCTTCACTCTATCACGGTGTTTCCAAAATATAATAATTAACCCATAAAATTCAAAATCAGTCAAAAAATACACATATTCCAGACAATGTCACCTTTTTTGCCTTAATTAAGCATTTTCAAGCATAAAGTAAAATTTAAAGCATTCAGAAGGCGCATTCTATGTAATTATTGTAATGTTGGGTGAGACACACAAGCACCAGACTTTTATTGCAGGTTTGAATGATCTCCCTAACACGGGCTGCCCATTCCAATCTAAAACTCAACCCTGAACCTCCAATGTCACTTTCTGTTCAACACCGGACAGCAACACACAAACACACAAACAACACACAAACTCGAATTGTATTTACTCGTATGTCTTAAAAGGCTTATTTTCTTTTATTATGTCTACTATGTTGGGTCATGCGAGTGTAAAGGTGTCTATGGGGCGTTATTTCATGTCTAGAAGGACCTAATCGAAAGTCGTAAACGTGTTTTCTATGCTCTAAATCCAAAAATATTCTATTTACAAATAAGAAATCCTACTTCACTTATCACAAAACCAATTAACTGCGATAAACGAGGGATTACTGTCCATAACAGTGCATAGCAATGCGCCACATTTCACTGTCAGTGAAATAGTAATTAATTTGATTACCCATTACTGGAAAACAATAGTAAGGCTGTTAACTCCCTGTGCTGCTTGGTTTGTTGAGAATGACAAAGGAGGAAGTTGGTCAATCTATGAACATTTGTACTTCAAAATGTGCAGCTTTTGCGCAGTAGAGACTGAGACACTGAGAATGAAGCCCCACACTAATCTAAAGCATTGAAATCATATCCACATTGTTGCACTGAGTTGCATTGAGACGCCATCTGCAGCTGTTGAAGTCGATCCAGCGAGATGATATAGCTGCACTTGAAATGATTCAGCCCTCATTATAAATTGCATTTCTTTCCATTTCCATGTGCAAACCTTAAAAGAACAGTGACTAAAGTTTCTGAACTTCAGAATTTGCAATGAGGGGTGAACACCGGTGCAAGTCGCCGTTATCGTGCTGTCAAAATGGATCCTACTTTTCATGGCAACGTACACACTTTTCATTTACTGCAGAGAGGGATGTCGAGTGCAGATGGGAGACAAATAGAACACACACACAACGCCACAGTAAAAGATTAGACCCACTCACTCCCAACAGTGTGTGTCTTATGACGTGTGTCTGCATCATTTATATAGGTCAGTAAACGCATCACTCTCTCACATACACACGCAACCTAGCAATGGATCTCCTGTGTTGCCATTGACGAGTTGCACACACTCGTATTCAAACGGCGTAGGTCATAATAAGGGAGGCGTTGATAAATGTGTGTGTGTGTGTGTCTGCGCGTTCACGAGTGTGTGTTGAAAAGTGCTCTGTAATCCAGCGGCATATATAAATAAACTTTGTAGCATATAAACACTTTTATGAAGCCTTCAAGATAATAAGAGAGTAACATGTGCAACCCGTGAGCAGTCTGAGTGTGCAGAGTGTGTATATGTGTGTGTGTGTGTGTGGAAATAAACACACCCAGTGAGCAGCAAGTGAGCCAAAAACAGACGCTTTTCCTTCTCGCCACGAGGAGTAAATGTAGCGTGGACACTGAATTGCTTAGATAAACACAAAGGAATCAGATCAATAAACAATCCTTCCTCATCAGCGCAATGCCGACTAGTGTGCTGGAGTAGTCGCAGACGCCAGGGATGCCACGGTAAATACTGCCGACGAGCATCATATCTATGTGTGTTTGTCATTGTTTTATATGCGGGAGGTCTGGTGCGGTCCACCAACCGCTCTCCATCTGTGGCGTGTCGTCTCAGGGATCAGCTGTCAATCAACGAGTGCGGCAATGTCATCCTTTTCAGTCTTTTTTTATTTAGTTGCTCCTATCCGTTTTTGTCTCCGGCTCTTATTACGGATTACTTGTGACAGACGGAGCGAGCATGGCTGCAAACGATGTCATCACCTCGCTTTCAGCGCCACCTTAGTATGTTAATACTTCAAATAGCCGGCGATATCACTCCCCTCCACTTCATTTGTTGTGAAAGTGTTCTCTGCATTTCTACAATCCCCCAGGAGGTGCGGGCAGCAACCGTGTAGCACCAGGGGACCAAATCAAGATCTTGTTTCAGTACTTTGATCTATGGAACTGACGGAAAATGAACACATTTTTGATAGTGAAGGTGGAGATAGCGGAGGGAACTTTCACACTCCACACAGAAAAGGTCCAAAAGTCGTGTGTTAGAGTGTACAGTAAGCCCTCGTTTATTACGGTTAATTGGTTCCAGACCCAACCATGATAAATGAAGTAGGATTATATATTTATAAACACAATATTGTCGTAGTTACAGCATAGAAAATCTGTTTCTGACCTTCTAAATACACTTTTTAATATTATTAGAGCCCTCTAGACATGAAATAACACCCCTATAGTTGCCTTTACACTACTATTACCCAATATAGTAGCCATAATAAGACAAAATAAGACATTTAACACATAAATAAAACTTATCCTCAAGCTAAAAGGTGTGGGTTATGGCCGCAACAGTAGCTCATGTTAGGGTGTCTGTTGGGAGATCATTCAAACTTGCAATAAAAGCCTCTTGTTCTGGCGATCACGTCGGGTGCTTGTGTGTCTCACCCAACATTACAGTAACATTACTGACACCTGGTGGCCAGTGTAGAATACCACATATCATCACAATGTCTTAGAATGCATTTCCTGAATGCCGTATATTTGCATTTTACTTCATTTAGCCATTTTCATGTTTGAAAAGGCTGGGCAAAAAAATACATAACATTTGCATTTTTTGCAGATTCAACCACGAAACAGCATATTTATTAATTAATTTCCATCCCTAATTCACACATTAGTAGAATTACACTCATAAACACAAATACTGCATATAAACTGCAATACATTTTGTTAATTTGTTGCCCTCACCAGCAAGTTGCTGTTTTGCCATTCAGTCATAGCTGTCCACTCTCCCGTTTTTCCTGGTACACGCCCGTATTTTGCCCTTCTTTCCCCACCACCCTCGCATTTAAATAGTTTTCTGTGAATTTCATCCAAAACATATCCCCTCCGGTACGGCAGGTGACGGTGGTGATGGTGTCCACGCTTGAGCCACAGCGGCCTGCGAGGGCAACGGTGCAGTAGTCGCGTCTTTCGGGAATTTCCCTTATTTTCCGGAAATCCTCGATGTTACTTTCAAATGCAAATACGCATTCAGTCTGTATGCGTTATATTTCATTCATCCAGAAAGATCTTGACATTTCCAGCTCATTCCGAACCCTTTCACAGTTTGTCCGTCACCAAACGAGAAGATTCAAGTTCCAAAAGGCTGCACTTGAGCCCACTAATAAATCTTATGTTGGAAAAGAACGAAACAGGGGCCAACAATAGATTAGTGATGGCAGCCTGTGTGTGAAATCTCTTTGTAGGCTCGCCGCGGCGTGAGAGACGCACACCAAACACAAGCAGTGGGCTTCACTTTCCGTCTGCGGTGCGGGATTTGCATCAAGTGCTTGTCGCAAGCAGGGGAGATGAACGCGTGAGTCAAAAGAGAAAATGAAATGAACGAAAACAAAATAAGAAAAGTAAGAGTCGGGACAGTGGGGGGGCAGAGAGAGAGAGGAATGAGGCTGAGAATAAGATCTGACATCAAGCAAGAGAATAAATGGGCCTTGGAGATGAACTAATATGTATCGAGGTGAGCTGCATTAGCTTTGATGATGAGATAATTACTAAACAATAAATCACACGCAACAATTATCATGTTGGCGGGATAGGGATGGGAATAAGTTATCAGAGCCATGCTAATGGAGTTCATTGATAGTTTGAAGAGGGTCTCGGTACATTTTGGAGTTCATCTGCGCAAGCACTAATAATGTCTGTGCTAATGGGCTAATATTGATAGGGTTGCACTGTTTGTCAGCCGATAACGTGATTGGTCAACAGGATGAACGATTGTTTCTTCTGGCTCCATTTCAGCTCGTTAACACACGTCATTACCGAGGAATGCTTTTATTTGTCTTATTAGGCGTCCAATCATATTCATAGAACAAAATAGTACCAAAGGAATCCATCCAAGATATTCAATTATCAAAGAAAGAATTTTATAATCAATCAAAGTCAAGCTGAGATGAGAGATGTGGTCATTCACACACACACACACACACACGCACACACACACGCACACACACACATGCAAAGCCCTCTCTTTTGAGACATTAGTAATGCTTTTTTTGAATGAACTGCGCCTCAGGGATTATAATCACAATTTTCATCTCAGTCAGGGATTAATAGAATAAATGGGCAAGAGAGAGTGCATAATGTGTGTGTGTGTGTGTGTGTGTGATAGGGAGGTATGCTGTTTTTTGCATCACTGATCACTGATTTGCTTATACAGTTCACACACACACACACACACACGCACGCACGCACAGACGCACAAGCAATGTATCCTCTCCACGGCCGCAGCTCTTTGATATGCAAATAGCGGCTGCCAAGCACGAGTCGGACGCTTTGTGCTCTTCGGAGCGTTGCAGCTGGAGCATCATTGTCGCACTCTGACCACAGATACACATTTCACAACAAGCAGCCAGAGAGCCATCACATCACACGCGCAGACCCGGACACAAAAACATGCTCCAAAAAAATGCAAGTCTAAGCTTGAATAATGGATCACATTTCCAGGAATGACTGCAGATATTTTGAAACAATTACTGTGGTATAAAACAATAAATCCTAATGTATGGTGTTTGGAGCAGGGATGCTACGAACAGTCATTTCCTTCGTCAGTTCACCTGAAGCTTTGTTGTTTCCATGAATCGAGTAATCGGTTAGAACAGGGGTGCCCAAACCTTTTCCACCGAGGGCCACGTAGTGAAAAACGTTGATGTTTTATATATTGTAAACCAACCCGTGTTTATGCTAAGACGTTGAAGATAAACCATCCTCCACCTGAAGCGTTGCATTATAGGCGCCAAAGCCTATGATTGATATGATGTTTTTTCTCTTTACAATTACTTTTTTACAAACATTTCAACTTTATTCACATCAATCTAATTTTATATTCTATTCTCTTAGTATTCTGACGTTGTTGTTTTTTTTATTTGCTGTTGTTTTTTTAAGTGTTCTTTCTTGGAATGTGCCAAGGGCCATTAAAAAACAGCTGTGGTCTGCAAATGGCCCCCGGGCCTCACTTTGGACACCCCCGGGTTAGGCCCTAGACCAGGGGTCAGGAACCTTTTTAGCAAAAAGCGCCATGGAAGCCACATATTTTAAAATGTATTTCCCTGAGAGCCATAGCATATTTTTAACATTGAATGCAACTAAAAGAGTGCATTTTTAATCAAGACAAACAATTTTAGAATATAATAAGTCTCTGAATTTATTCTTTTTAATAATGTTGGTTATACTGAAGCTATCCAATAATACAGGTAAATAAAATACTTCTTACCATTAATGCGACCTGTGGTGCTGCATGGTTTTGCACCGTACTCCTTGTCTTTCTTTCTTTTCGCCATCTTCTTCATCATTCTTCAAAGGCTCTGCAGAATTAGCTAGCTGACTATTTGATTAAAGGAGGCAAGCTTACTTGTTCTCAATGACCCGGGTGGGCTACCGCATTATCCGGTAATAATCAAGTTTTGGTGTCTGACCTGGAAGATTGGCTCTGGCCGCAGTAGAAAATGGATGGATGGATTTAAATGCAGAAGAAAGTTTTCTATTTTGAAGGTTATTTTTAACATTGTGATTTCTGTAACGTTTTATTTTAAAATGTCAGTGAAAAACATTGAAATATATCAATTTTATCATGTTAAGAAATGCCTGAGAGCCAGATGCAGGCACCAAAAGGGCCATATCTGGCTCCCGAGCCACAGGTTCCGTACCCCTGCCCTAGACGCACCAAATCGATGTGAAGCAAACACAAACAGTTAGTGGTTTGGTCCGCAACATATCAAAAAAGAGGCAAAAATGTCCATCACTGGTTTCCAAAGTCGAAGCTGATGTTTGTGATGCGTTTTGCCTAAAACACAAAAATACGTCCGCTTTCATGGATGACTTAAGGAAATTAAAAAATATTCACATTTGAGAGGCTGAAATCAGAGGATATTTACATTTTGACATCAAGAAACAATGAATCGAATCCCAAAATAGTTCATCGATTCATTGCTGCAGCTCTAAAGTGGACCGTGCTATGACGCATTTTAGCACACAAAGTGCGATATTTAAAATGGTGACCGCTGACACTAGATTGTCGATACATAGATACTTTATTGATCTCCAAGAGATCTGTTTGACCGATATACACTTCCTTTATTGTGCGACTGGCAACATTTACTGTAAGAAGAAATCAAATGAGTAGAGATGCGGTTTGAACACAACAAGTCAGCATGAATAAATAAGCGCCCCCTCTCTTCATTGCTTTGTCATTAGGAATGTTGGGCGGCCCTAATCAAGGCTGAAGCTACAGCAGGATTTTTCGGTGACATATTTACTTCGCCGTGACAGTTTGGGGTCAATTAGGATGAAAGCGACGGGGCAGGAAGGGGAACGCTGGCTTTTATTATAAGAGTAGATGTGTTCTTTTTTTTTTTTTTTTTTTTATCTAACATGCGGTTGAGATTTGCTGCCTTAAAATACAAATATTTTGTGCAGTCCAACACATATCACACAGTTATCCTCTTTTCTTCAGCGGTTTGAGTGTACAGCTGTTCATACCAGGACGTTCCCACACACACGGCTATTGAAGCAAGCAGACGCCGGCATTATGATGTAAATGTCTCTAATAACCCAGTTGAGCTGGTGAGTGCGTCGTGCATGTGTGGAAATATACACACCCAAGACCACACCCTCTTTCACGCAGACATAGATTTGTCAAGATGCAGAGGAGGTCAGAGGTGAAACGCACGACTTGTCTGTCGATAATTTTCCTCGCCTGGGCTCAACTCAACTGCTTTGTGGCTTTATTTCCACACAAACACGCACGCACACACCAAGCGGACTAAATGGGACACAAACTGGAGCACTTAGGATTCCTGAGACGCACTCAAAGAGCAAAATGATAACGTGCGTGTTTTTATTGTGTCTTTCCACTGCTCTATTTCATCTGCATCCTCTTTCTGCACGGGCTCATTTGGTACAGACAGGCTTCTGCTAAAAACTGCTGCTAATTAAAATGCACAGGGAGGAAAAGATGGCAGCGCAACAAATAATTAGTGGCGTTAAGATGCTTTATATAAGTGACTTTTCCTCTCTGAGCACAACTAAGGCTGGCTTTTCCCCCGCTATGCATGCTTGGTATTGGATTGATTGGCAAGAAAAAGATGCGAGTGAGGGCACATCTATTTTACCTATGAGGTTTGGTACACAGCAGGAGAAGAAGACGTTTAAAGCAGTTAAAGGGGAGCGCTGGGCTGCATTTAGTTGGGTAAGATGTGGCAATGGAAGAGGGGAAACCACACCAAGCGGACACATCTGCTCAAGCCACATAAAAGAGAAGCGATCACACACACACACTTTATAAAAGAACACACATTCTGCGCGCCCAAGCTCAGAAAGAGGCTGCACTACTCTCAAGAAGTCATAAATACACACACTTATACGTGCACAAACACACTGACCAGGAGGCCCACCAAGTGCACCGGGGTGATCATGTGACAAGACAGAAGCACATTGTTCCCGGTGTCGCTCCTAACCCTCATCTGCAGAAAAGCAAGACTTCAGGCCTGTTTGGACACGTCACCTTGCACCACAGTTAGGTGAAGCATGTGCAGGTAAGAGGCTCTTGCAACGCGACAACGCACACACACAGCACGCACTATCATAGAATACGTTGCTAAAAAGATGGAACTTAGCTGCAGTCCATTCATAATTGGAACAATGGTTTGTGTGTTCCTTATTTATACCTGAAAAGCTAACCTAAACGTTTACACGCTCTTCCTGGATGGGACAGGCGTCCACTACAAAGGCCTCAGAAAAGCTGTTTCGTCTATTCCGTGGCACCGCGTGCAACCCTGCCGAGTGTTGATGCATGATGGGAGGTGTGACAGCAGGTTACCTGGGAGGAGCTCCTGTTTGGGGCAGATTCCCCGAGGCGACGAGAAATGGTCATCGTCGTCGTCTGCCAGCGTGGCCTGGATGCCAACTTCCACGGGCCTCCGGCTGCGCAGAGAGCTCAAGGCGGGGGACGGGGTCAGGGCCAGGCCCGGGGAGGGGGAGGGGGGCTTGTCCAGCCCTCGGCCCACGGCCAGACAGGGTGGCCCGTGACATCGCTTCCTCTTGTGCTCGATAAAGAGCAGGATGTCCGCCAGGGGGAAGGTGGCCTGGCACTGTCCGCAGGTCAGCAGGTCCTGCTCCGGCGAGGGGTGGGGGTCATGACCCAGCCGGGACAGCCGCCCTGCGGTTGAGCCCGGGCGGTGCCCGTTGAGGCTGCCGCTCTCCTCCGAGTGCTCCGAGCAGCGCTCCGACAGCTCCTCCGATGAGACGACTGCCGTGGATAGAGGATCGGCTGCTGGCAGGGAAGAGAAAGGGCAAAGAAAGAGAAATAGGAGTGGGAGGAATGAGGAAGAGTGAGTAAAAGGGAGGAAATTAGGAGGTGAGTCTTACACTCAGGAAATGGAGTGTAATGTTCATACATACAATCTTCTTCAGTCTCACAATTCCTTGCGTGTGAACAACCAAAACAACTAAACAGACTTAAAAGATGCTTGGTATGTAATACCTGGAGTGTAGCTGCAAGCTGCAAATTACAATTGATTTGCCAGTGATAGAGAATTGATGGCTATATGCATTTGCCAGAAAAAGCGTGACAAACACGTTGAAGGTGAGTACAGAGTGTGTGTCGGGGCACCGTGCCTTACACTGACTCGTACAGCAAGAACCCAAGACGCGTCATTCAACTCTATTTCTCACCCAGATAGACGCCAGACTACTTTTAAGGAGGCTTTTGTCAAACGTGCACCATCCTGCAGCGGGGGAGACGTGTGCAAACACAGCGGCTGCCTGAATTCAAGAAGCATCCTTCAGTGTCCTTCTTTTAAAGGAGATCTTCCAGTGGAAGGTGAGGAGTGTGACGCCGCGCTCGCCGGATAACTCATGTCGACCTTCTTTACTCGGCCGCCCAATTTCACATTTTAATGAACTCGAAACCACTGAGGATCAAAAAATAGATTTTAATTTTCAACGTCTGGGTTGAACGGTACAGATTTTGTCTGGATGGAGAGTGTGTGTAGGAATGCAGGCCTGCGTGTGTGCGTGTGTGTGTGTGTGTGTGCTTGCGTTTGTGTGTGTGTGTGTGTGTGTGTGCTTTCTATGTTATGTGGACTTCATCCCCTCCAGGAATTATCAGTTGAACGCCGCACTCCTGCACACATCTGCGCACAAACTGGGACATGGAGATAACATGATAAATTCACCACTCCCTGCACCCCGGTATCATCCTCTGCCCTCCATCCCCTGAACCGTTTTGATTTAACTTTCAGGTCAGCAGCCTCACGCCCGTTACTCAACTACAAAAAGGAGCTTAGACGGCAGCACAGCCACAGAGGCAGGCCAGATGTAACAACACAAGCTGGACGTAAGTCCATCATATTTTCATGCATATTTTTAAGGTGACCAGTCTAAGTAAGTACAAGAGCAAGAGCAACACTGAGTATATATCGGTATTTGCAAATCAATACACGCGCAAGATGATGGATTATACCTAAAAAGTATCACACTAAAAGACTAAACTTGAAAAAAAAATAAATGTATTTTATATTCTTACTTACTACAGTAGTAAACCCATAATTTAGTTTTGAACTCTACAAATGAAGTGCTCTCATGCTGTAAAAAGTCCTATATAATAAATGGTGTGTTGCAAATGATTGTCAAATGTTAACAAATGTGTATTATCATGCAATCCTGTACTGCAATCGTATGTTAAATCAAAATACATAAACATCAGTGATGACAATCTTGTTGTGTATTTAGGATAGTGATATGTGCAATGGTAACGGTGGTAGTGGTGGGGGGCCTTCTAATGCATCTACCCATCAACACCCCCCCCCCCCCCCACACACACACACACACACACACATCACCCCCTCCCTCTCTCCAGTCTACACATATTACCCAGTGAGTATGTAAAGGGTTGGCAGTGAAAGTGATGAAGTTCAAGCTATGAGCAGGATTTTATGATCGTGCTCTGCCTCCTAGCGACAGTTTATCGCCATGGTGACTGTCACCCAGACCCCCCCCCACCCACCCACCCACACGCCCCCACCAAAAAAATAAATAAAAAAAAAAACACAGCATGAGAGACAGACAGTCGACATGCCAAAACATAATCAAGCGCCGATGAGTAAAAATGCCCAAATATGTTATTGCTTTTATTGTTGTTGTTTTTTGTTTGTTTAACTACTTGGGAGAGTCGTTGAAACACAACAGGACTCGTAATAATTCAATAACAAATTAATTTGCCCCCCACGCCATATATTCGAATTAAATGGTCCTTCAAGTCGTGAAAGACAACAAATTACCGCTCAGGTGGTCATGAAGTCGTCGTCGTGCGTAATAGAGGACTTTTCTGTAAAACAGCTATATGACTTGCCTAAAACTATTTATGAATGTTTACATGTTGATGCCCTAATTTGTTTTTTTGTACAAAAAACAAACAAACAAAAAGACAGAGAGGGACAGAAATACAGGCATGTTGCGGTCTTGGAAGTCCAAGCGAGAAAGTCCCTCAAGTAAACGTCACTATTATAATTTTAAAAAGATAAATCTGCACATCCAAACCACGTTTATAATAAATCGTCCAAAAATAGAAAGAGTTGCACACACAGAAAATGAGGCAGAAAGAGGGGATCTGTCCACCAAAGTGTGCATGCTAGAGAGAGCGCAGACTCCTGCGGGTCAGAGGCGCCGTGTGCGCGCCTCCACTGACCGGACCCACCGTGGGGGCACCGGGGTAGGAAAGACACGTTATCGTCTTTTTTGGCTCATATGCAACAAGAGCCACAAACTTGTTGTCTCTTTTATGCGCGCTAATGTGTTGCACTTTTGAGTCCAGTTGGGTCCTAGCGGTGCATCCCGGTGTCGGTGAGCTGAGCGAGATGTTCAGTGCATGGACGTTTGTGTTTCTGGCTTTGGTACTTACGCGAGAAATCCCGTTTACTTAAGTGCTGAGGTTTGCCTTGCTTGCGGCGAGACATGGTGGCTGGCGGCGGCGGCGCTCAGTGCGGATCACATCGGGAAAAGCCGGCGTTACGCATAGGAAACTCCGGTGGGACAAGAGAATGTCTTCATCCGGTGCCTTCGTCATCCACGAACAACAACAAAAATAATCATTTAGATCATGAAAAAAAATTACAAATATGGCGAGGAGGCGAAGATGGATCGCGGGATCGCCTTCATGGCTTTTTTGAGAAAGAAGAGCGGAGAAAAGAGAGAGAGAGTGTGAGGATGGAGAGAGAGGAGAGAGGGGAGAGCGATGGAAAAAAAATGGCAAAAGCCCCCCTCCGCCACCCCCCTCCCCCCCCACTACCACCACCACCCCTCCCCTCAACCCCCCACCCCCTCTGTGCTGTGCAAGTTCAAGTGCACGGACGTGACGTTCCCGGCGAACTTGAACGTCAGGCGGTGGACGGACACCCGACGCACAAAAACATGGGCAGGGCCGCGGCACCCGAGTGGGAGTGGGAGTGGGAGGAGGGACGCAATAACAACACCAATGGACGATCATTGGAGAGGGGAGGGGCAGGGCTGCACACGAGAAATAGACCCGGTGGAAGCCAATGGACACGGAGATCAGGGGGGCCGGACAAGACACACTTGGAAGGATATGTGTGTGTGTGTGTGTGTGTGTGTGTGTGTGTGTGTGTGTGTGTGTGTGTGCAGGAGAGAGAGGGAGAGAGAGGAGAGATGCATAATGAAAGCAATATGCAGAGAGCGAGAGAGAGAAAAGGGGGCGGGGGGGTACGTGGACGTGAAACAGGGCAAGAGTAATGATACTCGCGCACATACTTACGCACACATACCGAGCCATCCGCGTGCGTGTGTCGTGCGCGTCGTCGCTGGCACCGAACACTTGGAAAACTTAAAGAGAGTTGAGGCGTGTGCGTAATGGCCCGAAAATCCGAATCCACCAAGTTAACCTTTTGGGTGGCTTTTTACGCATCATAATGAAAATATGATTACATTGCTATCAATCTTATCAGAAATGTTCCTATTTCACCCCAGTTATAATGCATATATGGTCAAGCTGACTTTATTGCACGAATGTACGAGTTCATAGGTCATCTCGTGTCTGGGTCATGTTCACAAATCACTTCTTTTCACCGTTTAAAGCGCTTGTATGGACGTGTTGCGCGAGCGTCCATGTCTGTAGTGACTCCGTCAAGCTGGAAGAAGAAGTTTCAGATGTGCCTCAGGTTCGAGCTGGAACTGGGGAGGGTGCGTCGGTTGTGGGGGTGGTGAAGGGGAGAAGGAGGAGGAAGAGTGAAGAAGAAGAAGAAGAAGAAGAGGAGGGGGAAGAGATTGTAAATACTCTTGTAATAAAAGGGGGGTTTGGTAATATAAGACAGCAAAGGCGTACTCGTGCAGCGTGCATCGTCTGAGGAGACACCGGGCGGGAAGACACCGGTTCTTGCACGAGACGGATGAGGAGGACACGGGGATGAGAAGATGCAGAGAAAGTGGCTCGGAAGCAGCGGCTGAAGCCTGGAGAAGATGGAGCGAGCCACCTCGGCGTTGGCGGAGGGAGCCTGGAGTGGTGCTTGCTTGTCAGAGCCGGAGATACGCGCATTGACCGAAGAGGACGCGCACTTAATACAGAGGGGGTGGCTTGGGGGTGTTGGTGGTGTGGGGAGGCAGGCCAGAAGGATGGGGGTGGAGGAGGAAGGGGGGGAGGCAGCGAAGGAGAGAGAGTCGCCAGAGGAGTGGAGGAGGAGGTTCAACGTCAAAGGGGGGAAAAATGCATGACCAGTGAGTGAAATATTTTGCAGGTTGGAACTTGCTTGCATGGCTTGCACGGGACGCAGGCGCGTGCATGCGCGTCCATAGGTGTAACCGCGCGTGCACAGGAGATATGAAAATGTATTTGATCAAAAAGTGCTTGATCTTTCTAACGCATTCAAGTTGACGATAAATTGCATTTATTCTCATGCAAGGGCTGCCCTTATTTAGAGGATTTCTACCTCTTGAGCGAGCAACAATCATGCAGGACATGTTTTGGACTGCAGGCTCAGCGCACTGAAACTATGAGAGGCGCATTTATTCCGGATTCCAATCATTTTCTTAAATGATTTGAATGACTTTGAAACTCTTAGAGCACATGCCCCCTTTCTTCCCTATTTGTCGTCATTATTTAACACCGCGTCTTTGAAATATTAGACTCTTTGCATTTGTTTTGTTATTTTTAACAATAGCGACTTAGAATTGAAATCTTCCGATTTTCTATCAATATTTGATTATTTATGGAATATTTTCCTTGCGCGTACAATGTGATATTTGGCTGGCGACTTGGCATGAAGCTGGTCCAGTCCTTTAATGACACACTTTATCACATTTCCGGAATTGCCATGAGTGTGAAGCGGATTTCTTTACACATTCAAGTCCCAAACATCCAAACCCTTAAAGATGGGGGGGCCATACGTTTAAGGGGCCCATCCTAATTGGTAGCCACGCTTAAAGGGAGCATCATTTCACACTCCTCAAATTCAACCGTGACCTCTCTCTGCACTCGCCGCTTCATCTGTTGTGTTTTTTATTGTCTTTTTTCCTCCCTAAACACACGCACGCACGTGCACACGCGTTGGCCAAAGCCCGCAAAGCTGGGAAGCAGGGCGCGCGCACTGGGGTGTCTCTATATACAGTGTATGGAAACTGGAAGCGCGTCGCCGATCATAAATCTGACTTTACAATATCGAGGTGCACGGCGCGTCCGCTGCAGGTTGATGTCCATGCATGATCCAGCGGTGTGTGTGTGTGTGTGTGCGTGTGTGTGTGTGTGTTTGCGGACCGGTGACGGTCACATGCGCGCCTTCCTCTGCATGCACGACAGCTCCAGGGAAAGTGAGTAACTGGGGGCGCATTTCAATATATGGAAATGACCAGGGGCCCCTCATATAAATCAGCTCCTAGACACCCCACCCCCATTCACCCCCGCCTTCTTCACACCTTCATTTCTCTTTCTTGGTCTCTCGGGTCGCTGCTTAGATTGTTTTTAAATCCCCCCCACCCAAAAAAAATCGCACGCTTTGAGGACTGTTATGGGCTTTTTAGAACTCCAGTGTCACAATGACGAGACTACATGCTAAACTAAAACATGCTGAATTTATATTTCTAAATGTAGAATGCGTCTGTTGTACGTTGAAATGGGCTACTAGTCCAAAGTGAAACGCATGCTATTTGTTGTAGAACCGGACCCAAACTTACAATGTAGTGTTTGTGCCTACTTTTTACGCATACTTTTTACGCATTCATTTATCATTAATCTGCTTGGGATATTTTACTGTCAAAAATGTTCTGTTTTCCGACACGTGCTTCTAAAAACAGCTCCAAGCAATATGTTAAATTATCCCCCACCCTTTTTTTCAGGTGTCGTCTTAATTTCTAATGCAGAGCTTCAAATCCCTGTCACAGCCAGTCTTTGGCTTTAGCAGAGGAATTTCATGTTCGCACTTCCAGACGTATATCTCCACACACGCACACTCACGCACACACACACACACACACACACACACACCACCGTCAATTTCCACAGCCATTCTAAAAGATTTACAAAAACGGGAGCAGGCTGGATTTTTACAAGCAACTATTATCACGTCGCGGGATGTGCGCGCACGTCGCCGCGTCTGCCCGGTGGTATTAGATGAAATCAGGCAGGATTACGCAGCTATAGACCAAATTACCAGACACCCGCCCCCTGCAACACACACACACGCCGCTTGTGTGCACATGGACGTGACAACCGAGACAGCCACAATGCAAATCATTTGACACGATGGAGGTTCACCCAAAAACCTTCAATCTATCCAAACGCGAGTAAAAAAGTCCCTGCAGGTTGACTTGCATTGGCGTCACCGAGCATCACCTGAGAAGGGCCCAGCACTCCCTATTAAGCCTCCATCAGCACCATCCATCTGCCTCTAATGCACCGGCACGTTTATGGCCGCCGTTAGTTAAGTAGTTGTTAATTTTACACTAACTGGTTGTTATGAAGATGAATGACGAGGGCGAATGATACGCCTGGGACCTTTGTGTTGCAAGTATGGAGCCCAGCAGTGCGGATATACGCGTAAGAGATCTATAAAGGCAGCAAAGTGCTGGTCTGGAGGGACCTTGTAGTGCGCTGCTGGTGTTGAACACGGCGGTGTTGGAATGATAAGGCTTAAGTGAAGTGGGCATATTTTTATTTGACTCGTGCATCCCCAACATTTTGCAGGTAGACTCTCAAATGATGCCTTTAAATGAAAATAAAAGCTCCATGTAGCGTCTAAAATACGTACCTGAGGGATGTACAACTCATCTAACGTCCTTACGAGTGTTCATAAAGTCGGGATGGACAATAGTGAGCATCCTGCTGAGGTGGCTGGTTTAACAGCTCCAAACACGGATTGCGGCGCCCTCTAGTGGCCACATGCTGCAAGTGTAAGAGAAGCGGCCCCGAACTTGCTCCAGCTCCGGGCCCGCAGCGTCAACCGGACATCCAAGGCGGAGAGTTGAATTATTGTATTAGCAACCAAAATCAAACGCGATTAAACTGATAACACGTGTTATTTTTAGTCAAGTGTTTTTGTTTCAGACTCTTTTTTTCTCTTTGAAAGAATCATATTGTAATCATATTAATCAAACGCGATTAGATAGATTAATAAAATATACATTTAAGATCTATGTTGAAATATAACTATAAGTGTATATTAAAAATATATCAACATACAAGTTATCGTTATTCATGTGTTTTTTTTAATCAAGCTTTTTTCCTGTGCTAAAATAATCAAATTAATTAAAATAGCTTAAAAAAATGAAAACATAATGATTAAAAATAGCACGCTATCTTTATTTAAGCTTTTTTTTTTTTTTTTTTAGTTTTTCCCTTGAAAGAAGCCAACAAAGCCAGTCCGTAAATACGACTTGAAAACTAATTTCACGATCAACGTTGATAATCACATTTACTTTCATAACTTTTTTAAAGTCAGTTTTAAAAAATAAACCAAAAAAAACATAGCTGACACGATAAATACAATTTCTCTCCATTTCTACACATGAAATGATCATTTAGAGCTCAGAAATATGAATACGATTATTAAAGATTTTTTTTCCAGAGCAGTAAAAGCAGTGCAATATTAAACGTGGAATAAATCCTGGATATTCCAGGAGATGAGCAGCAGTCAAAATGAATGAATTGAATGCGTTCAACGCCGCTTCCACCTTGGGAAGGCTGTTCAGGTCGTACCTCGGAGATCTTAGTGATAAATCATGTATTTTTAATGAATATCAATACAAGAACCAGCTAATGAGATTAAGCGGCGGTGCGGGGGAACAGCGCGGTAATGACGGCTGCATCACGGCCGCCACTTTCTAATGGGCTCTGAAGCAAAGTAGGGGGCCTCTCAAAGCATTAACACCGAGGGGGGAAATAACAAATCTAATCTGACATGACACCCTTCTGTTTCAGTCTGCCTCTTAACCAGAAAGCCTCCATTACTGGCAAAGTCCCTGCGTCTAATGCCATCTGACTCCTCGACTTGTGTGTTCATTGTGCGTCTCTGGAGACCCAAGAGGACATATTATTATCATAATTGAGCAATTATA
The DNA here is from genome assembly GCF_027744805.1 of Dunckerocampus dactyliophorus. NCBI lineage: Eukaryota > Metazoa > Chordata > Actinopteri > Syngnathiformes > Syngnathidae > Dunckerocampus > Dunckerocampus dactyliophorus. The sequence continues at coordinate 20,636,056 of NC_072832.1, read as the reverse complement.
GGTTACACTCCGCATGTTTGTTTACACGTGCACGTCCCCCTGTAAAACCACAGCCGTGGAATCATTCTTTTTGATCGACAAAATATGCACGTGACGATAGCTTATGAAATAATAATAATTATAACAGGGGCGGGGGTTGATGTGGCTTCCTGAGGTTTTCCTGCAAAAACTTGCTTCATACACCCACGAGGTGCATGCGCACTAATAATTACAAGCATATTCATGATAAAAGCGGATTTCAAAGACGAAATAATGCTCGGTTTTGGTGCAAAATATGTTAAATATATCACGTCTGAGAGTGTCCGGCAAAACTAAGCATTATTGTCTCTGCAAAAAAGAAGAATTTCATGCACTCCACCCCACTTATTTCATTTTTTCACACAACATGAAAGCCAAAAGGGTTAATAATAATAATAATAATAATAATATTGTTGTAGGCCACAGAAGGTAATGAAGAAACTATTCATAGTGGAGCAATTGTAATTTACTGTCACAAAGCAGATGTGTTCTTATGAGACAGTAATTCTCTTCGCGGGAACAAATAACAAGCCATTCACTTTCACCTTACCCTTTTCCCGCCATGACGGATTTTCATGCTTTTTTTTCTATGATATGCGCACAACACTGATGTATTGAAACGCTAATTTGGCCGTCATCCGGGATTTATAGCTGTAAATATTTGACAGATTATTGATAGATGGCAAAATATGATATATATGTGACACTGATGTGTTTCACTTGCGCCTTAATTCCCAATAAATGAATGAATAAATATGATTTATCTACCTAACCCATTTAAAACATTTTGTTTCCATCATAGTCTTCTCTATTTTTTGTCCACAAAGTGACACATTTGAGCGAGTACTGTAAACAATGCAGTTGATAAGTTTGACCGCACGGTGGCGACAAAGAGCGGATAAGCTTCTCGTCAGCATGCATGCAGTTTTGGAAGTGCGGCGTCGCAGGGCGTCACAGTGAGACACGGTGAGTCTGTCATCTCCTAAGTACGGTGGCCAGGAAGTAGAGGTAACACTCCACTGGTCTGACGATGACTGTGCTGTGAAGCTGCTGGTAATGATGCTTGCTGACTCGCACGGATGATGAAGAGCTCAGCTTCTCGCTGACTTTCACTTCAGTGTCTGCTAAAAGTTTCATGTTTTCTCATTTAACATTTAAATGATTGCCCCTTTTATGCTGTGGCCTTATGTTTACTAACCTTCTCATGTTAGGCCACTTTCCTTTTAGCAGCTGATGTTTCCATACACACACATCAGACTATCACATGGAAACAAAGCTAAGATTATAATCATTCTCATAATAAACCTCTAATGCTTTCATCAACACCGTCAGGGAAGTATGAATTTAACATTTCGCTTAGAATTGCACCGCATCGTACGACTGCATGAATGAAGCAATAAGGTAACCACAACATGAAGACTTGTCAGCCTGGTCACATGACTAATGAAACATCATGTGCACTAATCCCATGCTTATGGACATTAATTGGTTCCAGACCCATCCCTGATAAGCACATTTCCACAAAGAAGGATTCCTTACTTATAAATGGAATATTTTCATAGTTAAGAGCTTATAAAACCTGTTTACAACCTTCTAAATACCATTTTAAACATTATTAGAGCCCTCTAGGCATTAAATAACACCCCTATAGTCATCTTTGCACTCCTATTACCCGTTATAGTACATAGAATACAAGAAAATACGACATGTAGACTCACCCATGTTAGCATTGGGCGAGTCCCTTGTTGTTGTTTTTGTACTTCCTGTTCTGTACAGTACTTCCTGCGGTGGCTAGAGTCTCATCAGTGTAACATTACTGTTAGAACACTACATATCATCACAACATCTTTGAATGTGTCTTCTGAATGCCTTATATTTGTATTTTACTTCATTTAGCCATTTTTATACTGAAAATGATTCATTTAGGCACAACAAAAACTGTAACATTTGCTTAAATATGTTTTTTAATATATTTTTTGGACTAATAATAGGCCACATTCAACCACGAATCAGCATGATTTATTCATTAATACATTTTGGAAAAAACATGATAGAATAAAGCCGCAAAAATCGAGGGAGTGAGGGATTACCGTATTTTTTTAGTATTTATTTATTTTTGGGTATATATATTTTAGTTATTTTTCCAGTAAGAGTGCTATTATTTTCTCACAGGCCAATTTTTTGTAATACCGAAGAGACATTATTTGCGTGATTATTTCATTCCAGAGATTTTCAAGGGTTTTTTGCACCATTGAAACCCATCAAGGAGATTTTGTTTTAGGCATAATAAAACATGCTGTGTCACCTCTCAAGCCCATCTGAATGTGTGCCTTGAAATGTATTTTAATGTAATGTTGGTCAACCTCACTCCCTGACGCCCTAAAAGAAAACTGCACTTTTTTTTAGAATTTTGCCCATCGTCCATCCACAATCCTAAAGTGCGACATGGACACACGTCTTTCTCTTTTCTGTGCATTCTAAAGATATAAAAACAGATCAAAAGAGGCAGGTAATTAATGCACCTACCGCCTACAAAGACTGCTAAGACCTTCACAACCTCCATCATTTTTATACACAGTACATGCTATATCCATATAGTAACATTCACGTTCATTGTAACATGTAATACTTATAATATTTTCACGTATTTTGGTCATTTTTAAGCATTACGGGACTTCCTTCCTGGGTGCACTGATTTCACATAGCAACATAGAAACGAATGCTACACCTAGCATTCACTTTTCCTCAAAAACAATATGTAGCGTTACCTTTTGGTAGCAGCCTGAGAGCAAATGTGTGTCGAAGCTAGTCGCTAGCCGGCTAGTAGCTAGCCGGTGTGGTGTGGCGAGGTGTCAGCACGCCAGTAACGCAGTTCTTCAGCGTAACAATGTTAATAACAATAACAATAAAAATATCGGGCCGCACGGTGGCCTAGTGGTTAGCACGTTGACCACACAGTCAGGAGATCTGGGTTCAGATGTCCGTTGGGCATCCCTGTGTGGAGATTGCATGTTCTCGCCCGTGCGTACGTGGCTCTTCTCCGGGTACTCCGGTTTCCTCCCACATTCCAAAAACATGCACGTTAGCTTAATTGGCGGCTCTAAATTGTCCATAGGTATGAATGTGAGTGTGAATGGTTGATTGGCTGGTGACCAGTCCAGGGTGTACCTCGCCCTAAGTCAGCTGGGATAGGCTCCAGCATACCCCCAGTGGATGGATGACAATATCCCTGCAGCTTGGTTAAGATACAGGTCACATTATTTAAACGGACCATTTTGGGAGTTTTTTGCAGATGCTTTATAGGCGGAATAGGTGCATCCCATTACGCGCGTTCCTAGCTGTCTCATTTGATCTGCTTTTATATCTTTAGAACGCACACAAAAGAGAAAGACATATGTGTTCATGTTTCACATAAGGACTGTGGATGAGGGGCAAAATCCTCCCCCAAAAAGTGCAGTTTTCTTTGGGCAACGAGTTGACAGCGACAGCTTTTAGGCTAGCGTAGCTCACCTCTCAGACAATGGGAATCTGTGAACGTGGGCCAAGATGCACAGTGCAGCCTGCAGATGAACTGATTGAAAATCAGGAAATACGAATAATGTCAAGTCACCTCTCTTACCTTGTCTCTAGCGAGTGGATCCGAGAGACAACTGGAACGATCTTTCCAATGTTTTCTTTGCATGTTGTCTTCGGCTCTGCCGCTAGGAACTGGTAATAACGAGGCATTTTCTTTGGAAAGAGCAGCTGTCTTCTTCTGCACAGTCTTTTATTTGTAAATAATAAAAATGAACTCTTGAATATAAAACATACACATCAGTAGAGCCACATCTGTTATACAAACAAGAACTGTTGCAGTGAATACTTCTCCGTCTTTCGTCTAGCATCGTGGTTTGGGTTCGGGGAGCCATGGGCTGTAAACAATCAGTATTTGTCAAGTAATACTGACAAAGGAAAGGGCAGTCGGCCACACTGCCGAGAGTTTCAACACAAACATCAGCAACGCGGGTCTGCAAAATCAGATTCTTCATCGGTTCTAGATGTCCGGTCCCAACCAACAGATTTGAACAGAAGGAGGGAGTTCGTGGAAAGAAAAACAACCGTTCAGCCGTTTCTGCTTTCTTGGGGAAAAAAAACAAAAAAACACACACATAGGGCCTTTCAGCGCCCCCCTGTGGCTCAGCACCGCTCAGCAGCTAGAGCTCAACAAAAGGATGACACTTTCTCTCCAAGCAAAACAAATCAACAAAACACAGAAATGCGTGTGTGTGTGTGTGTGTGTCACTGATGTTTGTCTTGTCCACAACCTCTCCTGGTTTTCTATGTACAAGGTGTGCAGGTACACTCGTTTATATATTCATATATATCTCTATCTCGATCATTTCTTTCAACTCCTAACGTATAGCTCTTTTACACACATTCTCTATCTCTGTCTGGAGCTGGCAAACTGACACTACAATTACATGGTCATGATCAGCAGGGGGGGACCAGTATGCTCCGTACTACAGCACAGCACTGGCATTCAAAGGGCAAAAAGGAGCAATTCTTGATATGAATAGTGAGACCCAGAGTGGAAGGCGTGGCCGGGTAGACACTACCCCCTCGGTCGGGGTGAGGATCGGCTTGGCGATTTCTCAGTTTGTATTCATATTCAGTACAAGCAAACTGTACAAGAACATGCAACGTACAAGCTGGTCTAAAAGTATGTGGAACTAACACACACAGCAGCGTCTTTTTTCTTTCTTTTTCTCTTTTTTTCAAGATTTGTTCATTTCTTTTGTCGTCGAGTTCAACAAATAAAATAAAGCAGCAAAAAAAAAAACAGAAGTGAAAGTAAATGAAATGAACAAAACATGCATGCAGCTGGGGGTTGGGACAGGGCGGTACCGTGAACGTTAAACAAAAGAACGGAAATTCTAAATGCGGCAATCCAGGGGTGTCCAAACATTTTCATCAAAGGTCGCATACTGAAAAGTCAAAGGGCGGATGGGACACGTTTTCCATTTGGCATTTTACAAACCAGCTCATGGTCATTTGTTAACAGGTTACGTGTACTCCAATAAGAAACAGCCTTTGGGATATCAGTGAAGAAGCGCATAACTGGTATCAACTTTTTCTCCTGAAATTACACTTTTTTTTGCTCCTTTTTCCATCTGTTGCTGGTTATTTTTCCAAATATTTGCACATTTACATTTTCTTTGTCTTGTAATGTTATGACTTTATTCCCATAATATTTTGACTTTATTCTCATAATAATATCAATTTTTCCCAACCAAATTTTCCAACATTTGCAACTTAATTCTTTGTTTTCTCTCTCATAATAGTAGCACTTAAAAAAACAACAGTTTTTCTTTAATATTTAAACTCAATGCGAAAAAAATGTTTTTTCCTCTGAATATTACGACTTTGTTCTCATAAGATGACAACTTTTTTCCTGTAACATTTTGAATTTATTCTCCTAATATCATCACTTTTCCCCCACCTGAATGTCCACCTTCATTCTTTGATTTGTCTCTCATATCATTCCCACTTTAGAAAATTACAGTTTTTCTTTAATATTCCAACTTTATTATGGTAACATTTTGTTCTTGTTATATTCTACTTTATTCTCCTAATATTTAGACTTTATTCAGGTCAAACTACTGCTGTTTTTTTCTATTTCTATTGTTTTGTTCTGTAATTGTATTTTTTTAATGTGCTGCACTTTGGACACCCCTGCAGTAATCCCTCGTTTATGGCGGTTAACTGCCGCCAGACCCGACAGTGATAAGTGAATTTCCCCAAAGTAAGATTCCTTATTTAGATATGGAACATTTTCATAGTTAGAGCATAGAAAACCTGTTTACAACCTTCTAAATACCATTTTTAACATTATTAGAGCCCTCTAGACATGAAATAACACCCCTATAGTCACCTTTACAGTTCCATTACCCAATATAGTAGATAAAATAAGAGAAAATAAGACATTTAAGACATAAATGTGTGTTGCTGTAAATGTGTTCTGATGATGGGGAGCTAAGTGGTGAGCAGACAAGGAGCGACGTCAGGGATTCAGAGTTCAATTTGTTGTTGCGGTGATCAAGTCTGGTGCCTGTGTGTGTCATCGGACATTACCGTAACACTACTGACACCTAGTGACCAGTTTAGAATACTACATATCTACGCAACGTCTTTGAATGTGTCTTCTGAATGCCGTATATTTGGATTTTACTTCATTTAGTCATGTTATGATCGAAAATGCTCCATTCAGGCCCAAATACGTAACATTTCTTTAAATAAGCAGATTTCCTTTGACTAATAGTAGCCCGTATTCAAACATAAAACAGCATGATTCATTAATATATTTTTGAAAAACTGATCCATAGTGCAAAGTGGCGAGGGATTACTGTAAAGCATAAAAAGCACGTACATTTGGCGTGTATTATTTCCTGTTCACACAAAGATCAAAACCTTTGCTGCCACTCTCTTGTGCTTCCGTTCATATCTCACAACAAGGCAAGGAATCAGAATGTGTGTGTGTGTGTGTGTGTGTGTCTTACTTAAAAAGTTTAGCAAACCATGGCAAACAGCAGCCCCTCGTTCTCAGCTACACTCATCAATGCCAATGGAGATCTCAGGCAGGCATTGATCCACATGAAGGTGTATCAGTTTGACCCCTTAGGAACTCCAACACAGAGTTTCTAGCACTGCTAGCTATCAGGTGCACAAAAGTAAAAAAAAAAAAGGAAAAAAGATACATGATAGAAATCCAATCCAGAGAAAAGATCATGAAGGTGGACATAAACCTGCAGCTCAGAGGAACACAAATGACCAAGCTTGCAAAACAAAAGGCTCAAGTAGAGAAAGAAGGGAAGGTGTGAGAAATGATTGTCAGACTCCTTTGAAGCGCTGATTGGCTCGTTCTATCTCTCCCTCGCTCATTCGCCGTCTCTCTGTCTGGCTTTTATTGTTTCACCGAGATCGGGCATTTTGCCAACCTCTGTGTTCCTCTATTTTGTCATTGAAGGGATTTTGGAGGGTTCGTGTCATCACGGTCACTAGGACCGAACACCCGGGGCTGGTCCTGAGCTGTCCAATGATGTCTGAGACGCCAGTCGTGTAAGCGGAGCTAGAGTCGGATCCACCAATGAGGACGGTGGAAAGAGTTTGTACCATCCGATCACCGTGCTTGAGAGATCCAAATCCTCCAGTAAGATCTGTGCTACACCCATAAAACATTTGTGGTCCAACCGTCCATAGTCGCCCCACACTATCACCTACAGGAGAGAAGAGCAGCGTCGTGAATGTGCAGGTTGGTAAAAAGGCAAAAGGACCCAAAGACAACGCCTCTATATTTTTAAAACACGCCAACTACCCAAAAGGGCTGTAATCAAACACTCACAGATGACACAGCAGACAGAACAAGAAAGGTTGAGGCAAGACTAAACAGCTGAACAAGCTGAAGAACCAAAGAGACCGGAGGTCCTCAACAGGTGGATTGCGGCCTGGATTAGGACGCAAACACAAGAAACCAGCCACTTATTCTGCATTTACTGTTGTCTTATTTGAACGTAAGCAGCTCTTCAGGCCATTCTAATGCTAAATGTTTGTACCAGGGGTGTCTTAGCATCACAGACCATTTGAAGATTCCATCCAGAGGAGTCTGATTCGACTATCAACCTCACCATCGAATTGGATGAACACGTCATGTGACCAAGATTCTGACTACATTGGGTGCTGAACATGGCTAGGGCTGTCAAATGATTAAAATTTTCAATCAGATTAATCACAGTTTTCAAATTAATTAATCACCGTTAATCACCATTTGCGACTATGTCTGAAATATGCCCATTTTTGATGTATTTTATTGACAAAAGATCAAAGGCAGGACAGGATTATATATATTTGTACGTATTAACGGCTCTGACTGAAAATTTAAATCAAGCTAAAAGACAGCACACATGTATGGAACTCTATTTGCCTGACACTAGTTTCTTTAATTGTAGCAGAACATTTGAATCAAACTTTAACCATGTGAGGGGTTACATTCAAAGACACCACCCAACTCAAGTTGAATTCACATGTTTTGAGTTTAGTTTCCGGGATTTCCAAGCATATTTAATGCAACAAATTGTTCGTCCGCATTAAGAGTTACAAAGTGAGTGACAAGAATATCCCACTTCTTGCTTTTCTTTGTCCTTCTGTTTATTTAGGCCACACATACACGTATGATAAAGATGTTGTTGCGATGTTCGGAGTGTCCCTGAATGCATCTTGCGGTTTTCCAGTGACAAAGAGGAAGCGTTGTCCCGAGGAGGACTAGAGATGTGTTTGCGAGTGGGAGATACACCGATGTACCTTGATACGTATGTGATGTTGGAATTGCACTACTGTTGATGTGTTAAGGTCAGAATAAAGTCACAAAAAAGCGTCAAACCTTGTGCGACTCTGTGGGGACACTACACTCGGCTTCCGTTTGCCGTTGGAACAGGCGCTATTTTTGACAGCCCTAATTTTTACATACAATGTCTGTTTTATTGAAAAAAGATAAAAGACAGGACAGGATTATATATATTTGTACGTATCAATGGCTCCAAATTAACTGAAAATTTCAATCAAGCAGCTTTTTCCATATGCCCCAACAACACCCAACATGGCGCATCGTTTACAACGAGTAAGCCTTCATGTTATATTCCCACTGTGGATTTTAATCCAACAAATGAGGCTGCTTACTGAGAGTTTTGGCAAACCATGCTGTTCCTATTTTATGTGCACCTGGCTAATGTGTGGTATGCCCACTTGCCGAAAGTGACCGTGTTTGGCTTTTGTTCATCTTGGTTTCTGTGTCTCTAAATGAATAAAGGTACTGTTGTTGCTCACCTATCATCGTTTATCTGAGTGTTTTAGCCTTTTTCTTTGAGGTGGAAAAAGTTCAAAATGAAATCTGTTTATTTGTAGGGATCCCCATTAGCTGTGCGCTAAAAAATAATGAAAAAAAAAAAAATTGACAGTCGACTACAGACAAAATCAGCTATGAAAATCCTTAGTCGAAGACAGCTCTAATGCATGCACACGGCAATATATCGAGGCCGGCAAAATGACCGAGTTAATTTTCATTTTAATGGTGTCGTTAATTAATTTATTTATTATCGTACCAGGTAGGTAGGCATGGACCGGTTACCAGTTCCAAGGCATACCACGGTATGAAAACGTCACGGTTTCAAACCCGCTAAAACAGTCCATCATACCGTCCTCCGGTCTGAGAGAAAGTGGAGGTCCAGAGTGGCCACTATGTGGGCTTCCATGTTCTGAAACCACGGGCGTGAGCTGTGTTGCCAAATGTCGGCAACTTAACCATCGCGGCCTAGCTAGCGGTGTGACAAGACGTGTGCCCTCGAAAAGTTTGGCGTCCCGTAGCGTGTGGATTTAGTGTGTATTTAAACTGGTTTTGCTGCTATCGAACTGATGTGTAAGCACATAACACTATTTAAGTACATTTTTAACATGTTAACATGAATATCATAACCAAGTAAGTCGCAAATGTCATCGTTTCATCGCTTGTAGTGTAAACACACGTAATGACACTCCACGTTGCAGCGTACAACGTATAGTAAATGACAAAATACACAAATGTAGCATTATTAAGTGAAAACATTGAATTCACGTGAAAGATTCCTCCCACGGGATGCACATTTACAACAGGTTTCCTTGTTATGCGCATGCACGGTAGCACTCGGTGGCAGAACTCGACGAAAGCACACGTGTCGTTACTCCACCGATACTGTCACGCTGTTATCGTTGTCCATCGACATGTTACCAAATGTGCAGATGTGATTCAGAAGGAGACAGAAGCCGAGGGTAAGTGATATAAACCCTCAATCTCCACTGAACAACAAGCAACACGTGCTTAGCAACAGTTGCTAACAACAATCACATGACCAAATGGAAGTGAAACTTGGTGATGCAAGCAAATGAATATAAACTCCGCAAATACATAATCCAACAACTCCAGAACACTTGTGGACACGTCGTGACCTGCACATTCAATAAATGACAAAACATAACAAAGTTTTTTAAAATTATTATTTATGTTGTGGCCATTTTTGAGGCACTGATTCAGCCAGTCATTGCATTTATCTGCATTTTGCGTTGTTTTTAGTAAGAAAATATTTGTGGTCTTGTGACATGAGTCGCAGGATTAGTCACCGTACACTGCATTAAGAACTGCATTCATTTGTGATTTATTTCGAAAGAATTCAGTTATGCAATTTAAATACATAGGTTCCACTTCCATCCTGCTCTGTTATGTTGTTTAAAAATGACTGTTCAACAGTAACGTTTTTTTTCTCTTCTTTTCAATACAGATATTTCAAAATAACACATATTAGAGCTGTAATTCTAATACCGTGGAAACCATGATGTTTGTGCCCAAGGTTATCATATTGTCGGACTCTCATTCCAGCCCGTGCCTTGTCCCAAGATATCAACCGGTATCAAAAATAGACATTTTTATGGGGGTCTCAATTACCCTTTTTTCGCAAAAAAAAAAGCAGGGATTTACTGTACTAACAGGAAGGAGAGGGGAACGACTAATGAGACACAATATTGATAAGACACAAGTGATGAGTTAACAAAAATACACAAAACTTAGTCCAACAAAAAAATCGTACCTCTCCTGTAAGAAAAAAAAAAAAGTTTGACAGAAACTTCAATTTTTTTTTTGGATTAATGCTGTTATTATCCATTCTTGATATGTCTGTCTCACACACACACACACGCACGCACGCACGGGAGATTACCTGAAGCACCTTGCCCTGAGGACTCTCTTCAAAGAGCAGATGCTGCTGGTACAGAGGCTCCAGGGTCTTTCGTGCAATCTTCGTTTTCTTTTTGGCTTTACAATTTCCATTATCCAGCAGGTACACCTTGACGTAGGGAGCTGAGGATGCAGTGATGGAGTTAAAGGGATTACAAAATGAGGCACTAAGGAGTGAAGGAATGGAGAGCACATTTTGGGTATAGTGATGTCCTGCAAAGTGAGAGAGATGCAAACAGGAAGAAGTGGCGAGGGAAATTTCTTACCTGGGAGGGATTTGGAGCCCGGTTTGGGAGTAAGGCCTCGCGCCCTGATCACCTCCACCTCCAACTGTCCTTTCTTATCCATCAAACCAATTTGAACATCACCTGTATATGTGGGGAAAACACACGAACAAAATCCAGTGAAGTAAAATTGCAAGTATTTAGATATCATAACAATAAGATTATCATTTAATAAATGACCTATTGCAGTGGTATCCAAAGTGTGTCCCGGGGGATCAATCGGGGAGTTTTTTGTTTTTATTGGCCCATGACACATATAATTTAACAAAAAAACTAAAAAAAAAAAACCCAGCAAAAATGGAAAAAATCAACAGTAATTTCATGATAATAAGGTAATTTTAGTGGCATAAAGTTGAAATATTGAAAAAAGACATCATACTTGTGTCATCATATTATAAAAACCAAACAACTAATACAATTGTACAGGTTGGAAAACGAAGTTTCGGAAAAAGTTTTAATGTTATGAGAATAATGTCAAAATATGGGTCATAATTACCAGAAAAAAATTGACAAGAAGAAAGTTGAAAGAGTTGGAAAATGAAAAAAAAAAAACGACAACAGGAGAAAACAATATCAGTAATTTTAAGAGAACAAAGTCAAAACACTAAGAGAAAATAGTAGTGTTCTAACAAAAAAAAAGCAGAATTTTACCAGAATAAACTTGTAATATTGTGAGGAAAAATAATGTCATTGTAGTAGCAGTAGTACAGTTGAAGTATTAAAGAAAAAATACATTCTTTTTTAAAGTCCTAATATTATAAGAGACAAACAAACCAAAACAAAAGCGTCAATTTTGGTAAATTAGGTTGGGGAAAAAGTTAGAATATTAGGGGAATAAGGTGAAAATATTATAATGGAAAAAAAGATATAATATTACGTGAATAAAATGTCCAAAGATTATTTAGGAAGATTATTGAAACATTTGGAAAATTAAAAAAGAAACAGCAAAAATTGGAAAAAAAAGAGCAAAAACCAAACTTGATGCTAATAATAAGCTTTTTCACCTACAGTATAATCACAAAGCTCAGATGCAGTGTTTTTCTTGGAATATGCAGTATATAACTTCTCAGCATATCTCTGCATCCTTTCATTTTTCACCATGTGGCCCGAAGTGGAAAAGGTGGGAACACCCGTGACATTCTCACCTCCACGAGTCAACACTTACCCATTGCAGGTGTTGCCAGTGTTTGCCGGCCCACCAGCTGACCGGGCCCTAAACCATCCAGAAAGTCACTGAACTGGCTGTCAGCACCCAACCTCATCCCTGAGAAGATCAGACTGAAACACACATTCACACACAATAACAGACACGGAAACCAAGTACGATATATCGGACTCGTAGTTGCCCATCCACCGCTGCAGAGATTTTTTTGTGCTAAGAAAGCCACCCCATCTTGTCTCAATGACTGTTGACAACACACCGTGAAGGTGATGGAGAGATTGATTGTGGGCCGCCTACGACCACAGGTGAAACCTGACTCTCTGCAGTTTTCCTCCCAGCTGCATGTTGGTGTGTATGAAGCCGCCATCTATCTGATGCATCGTGTTCACTCACTCCTGGAGGTAAAAGTGAGAAGATGTTTCGGATGGGTCTCCTGGATCACTGAGAACTTATCATTTTGCACACTCGCTGATGTTGTGGTCAGTAATGTCAGAACTGTCATGTCTACTTTTCTGCTCACATCGTACACCTCAGACCTCCAGTATAACTGTGCAACCCCGTAGAAGCTCTCTGATGACTCTGTGGTGTATTAGAGATGGACTGGACTGGATACAGCGAGCTGCTTGACAGCTTTGTGGACTTGTGCAGCAGGAACTGGTCCTTATCACTAGCAAACCGAGGAACAAGCGGTGGACTTTAGGAGGACCAGGGACAGCACTAAGACAGTTACCATCGTAGGGGAGTATACTGAGATAGTGGAGCAGTACAAGTACTTGTATACATGAACAATGGACTGGATTGGACGATGCTGGGGACTGTATTTGCAGACGAGGCTCAGATTCTTAAATGTGCGGCAACTGTTGGAGACCAGTCTGTGGTAGCGAGTGCCATCTACTTTGCCGTTCTATGCAGCATCAGTGGCAGGGGACACTAGCAGGGAGGAGGCTAGTGACACCATGGGACTAAAGATGAAGTTGTTTGGGTCAGGGTGGGACAACAGATCACTGAGCACTAGGTGTGTCACGAGACACTCGGTTCACGAGACGAGACGATGTACGAGATTGGGTCTGCGAGAACGAGACAAGACAAGATGTTACCATTACGTTTAAAAAAAGTACAATGAAAAAAAACATTTCTATATAAATACATTTCTATATATATAATTACATTGCAATCTACTAATTTAATTTCTACTGTTACACTCTTCTGCACTCTGTGTGTATGATAGCAGCCCCGCCTCTACCCACCAAGGCAAAGAGACTGTATGATTAACATAAGGGCTCACTTCGTTCATGCTGTTGTTCTATGGAACAAACGTGGTAAGGTGCTGAATCCAATGCACAGAGTGAAGCCGCTTCCTGCCTGTTTGGAGGCGGGAGGCAAGGAAAACAGACACGCATGCAAATGGTTATATATTGAGCCAGCAAAATGATCAAGTTCATTTTCATTTATAGTGTAATTAATACATTTATTTATTATCACCCCAGGCCTTGAGCCCATGAGATGGTTTTTTTCTGAAAGAGAAATCTTGGCACTAGGGATGCTCTGGCTCCGATCAGGGTTTTTATGCTGCCGGTTCCGAAACCGATCATCCATGAGTGAGTTGATAGCGATGCTGATCACATGGATTAATTATACATTTTTACATTTATGTATGATGAGTGCTATTAGCCAGGTGTATAGTATAAGGGGGGGAAAGTCAGGACAATTCCAAGGTCTCCTGACTACCATAGGCCCCCAAAAATAGGCAATTACTAATAAAAAATAATAATTAACAGGGGGATGGGGGTGTTAAAAGTTGTTTTATGTGCTTCCATCGCAAGTTATTTTTCATGTTTTGTTTTGGCACGCCTGTGCAGTGTGAAGGAAAGTGGAAGGAGGACGCTACCTAAGATGTATGTTAGGTTAAGACACTACACTGTACGCAGGGGTCGCTACAGCTGCAGTAGTGCTAGCCACAGGCTTTTGTGATCGGCGTTGAAAGGCATTTATCAGCATATGCCGATCATGTGTGTTTTCATGGAAATCGTCCGATACTGATCGGCAGACGATCATTCGGAGCATCTCTACTTGTTACTGTTTAATCTTGCGAGCTCTTGTGACACCTGAACCGAGCAAATTGCTTGCCATCAGGAAAATGGACCTTCTCATCCTCCCCATAACACTCTGCAGCAGCAGAAGAGCCTTTATACAAAACTCATTCATCCAGGCTGTCATATTCAATGGTTTAGGTCGGTGATTCTCAACTGGTGGGTCACAACCCGAAAGCAGACCCATTTTCAGTGGGTCGCGAGTCTTTGCCTGGGCAAATAAAATACAAAAGTAATTTGGCGCTTTACGCACTGCGTTGAATGTTCCACACCTGTCTCTTGTTGAGCAATTTGGGTCATGGCTTTTCATTTAAACCGGTTGAGAACCACTGGTTTAAGCCAATCCTTTTTCCATTAATTTGCAAATTAGCAATATTATACACTGAAATTGCTTGAAGGTACAATACTACATGCCGTACATTTCTAGATCTAATGGTGTAGGGTGTACTTACTTTCCCTCAGAGCTGTAGCTGTTCATGCTGCCATCAGTAGATTCCCTACTGGCCTGACGGTTCATGGCTGACCCTCCTCGTGGGTACTCCACCGCCCTGCCCGTCTCCACGCTCCTTTGGATGCTGCTGCTGCCGGCCTTAGACACCTTCTTACCCGCTGATGATTCTGTGGCAAACAAGAAATTTCAGTTTAGAGTTTGCGCTTGCATGAACTTTTTCACTGAGGATATTATCAGTTATCAGACATGACATGAAACAAGTGACTTCTCAAATTCATGTGTTGTGCTTTTTCTGGAGATTTCAAAGAAGGTCTGACAACCCTGATAACATCACAGCGCGCAGGCAAACAAATCGTCCATGGTGACCTGACTAATTTGCACCATGTGAATTGGAAGGATATTTTTGGTGATGAGTGGCGGCGCCCCTTACAATGGCATATTTAGTTCACCTATGTTTAAATGTTTAAAAGGTGATATTTGGGGATAAAAACGCATGCAGCCATCATCCAAACTAAGATGAGGGATTCAGCTCTTTCCAAAAACCTGCTGTTGAAAGTTCAAACCAGATGTTTCACCACTAGTAAATAATGCAGAAGTCCAAATGGTGATTTTTCTGGCTTCTTTAAGAACTGAACCACATTCAACACTTTTGCTGCATTTCAGACTACTGGGAAGTCCGCTGACAAGGTCAGATCTCAATGCATTCCAGCCAAATGCAGTGACAGAAAGCACGGTCAATAGTAAGTACAGTGGAACCTCAGTTGGCGTGTTTTTCGGTTAACTCATTTTCACCAAAATTTTGCCTCGGCTTGTGCACATTTTCCAGTTAGCATACAATATGTCGCACATCTTGTCATGTTATTAATACACTAAGTGAGTCTAACTGTGTTCTTTAAGTATTTTTATCACAAAACATCTTTGTTAGTAGCCTATTAGCTAGCTAATACATGGAATCAGGAAGCAGAAGTCAGCTATGTCGCGTGTCTATGACGTCATCAGTGGTTGACTGTAGTTCTTTGCTAGCTAACACAGTTACAAGTCTCAAAAATGTTAACACAAAACAACTTTTTATAATTTTATATGCATAAAACAATTGTAACTGCATATAAATAACACATTAATGTTAAACATTTAAGGTTACTTGATTGACACGAATTGAAAGACAATGGCAATGAGATTAACACGGACACCATCTTGGTGTTTTGCTATGATTTATTTCCTGAATTCAATAGTTCAATCGTTTCTCACCTTCTTTATCAAAATGCTGGCGACTTTCTTCAGCTCCATTTTGGGTTATTTTGCAGCCGTGATCAAAAGAAAAGCAGAGACTTGAGGTGAGAAACACTACCGAGTTCAAGAAATAACTCATAGCAAGACACCAAGGTGGTGTCCGTGTTGATCTCGCTGCCACATGGTGTCTTTGTCAACAACCACGTCTTCGATGAAGGTAAAAGTAACCTTAAATGTTCACTTATCCCTTTCATTCATCATTTATATACATTTTCATGCATGTAAAACTATTATTGTAAAACTATAAAAAGGTGTTTTGTGTTAGCGTTTGTGATACTTGTGATGTAACTGTGTTAGTTAGCAAACAACAACAAACAACCGCTGATGACATCATAGATGGGTGACCAAGCTGACTGCCGCTTCCTGTTTCCATGTATTGTCAAGCTGCTAGCAAGAATGTTCTGTGACAAAAAAAGTTTATTAATAACAGACGCGTGCCATTTGGATGCAAATGTACACAAAATGTTGACGTTCCGAGGTTCCAATGTACAGATTAATACAGTTTATATAGTCTTTTAGTGCATCTTGTGCATCTGAACTTCAACAATGTTGGGGTGCAGAGATTTGCCCCAAATTCATATAAAGGAACACAGAGTTGACATAGTTTCACATTTCCTAGTTTGAGGTCTGAAATATTCCAACTTCCTAGCTCCTTGAAATGCAGCAGTCATAGATGGAAGAGGACGAGGATCGGAGCGTGCTGGAGACAGAGGTCAGGAGGGGGCTGGGAATACAGATAACTACTTTTCCTCTCTGTCATGATCTGAGTTGCACTCTACTTCTAAATATTACACAAGTACTTAAACCCACAAAAATATTAGCAACTACCAGCTTACCATACTTTACACTACTGTGTGTAAAATGCGTGATATCAAAAAATCACTTATTTATGCACATAACTTTTACGTATAGGTGCTGGGTATGACTTAAACTTAATCGTAATATGTAGATTGTTGGTCCATTCTACACTGTCTTTCTATCGGTTTACCTTTCTGTCTCTCTGCCGCCTTACCCGCCGCCTCTGAAATAACACACATAACAACAAAACCAATGAAAAACAACAAACACCAAAGCACTGGAAACACAGATAAATGTCTTTGCATGTGTAGTAGTCTTACACTTAAAGACACCGGCGCATACTGTACACATGACTTTAAAGCCTTGGTCACAACCAGTCGTACGAGCTCCTTCGGCTGGTCTACGTGCAAAAAAACAAAAGAAACACAAGGAGGGTGCGCGTGTGACGTGCTGATTTTCGAGCTGTAGACTGGCAGCTTTTTTTGCAAGACAAACTTACGCACTTTGGATGTCTTTGTGCATCGTCCGTACAGCCAGCGTGTGTCTTTCCTATGTTTTGCTGATGTCAGGTTTGGGAAAAATCTACATTTTTTCGTACGTCGCACTTGTGGACTCCTATGTGTGTCGTGTGGCACATGTGCACCCCACATATGTAATTAGTGTGGACCAACGCACGTTCAGATATTTTGTACTTCCTCCATGCATGTTAAGATCTTACTCCTTCATGGTCACTACAACTGCTTTCTTCACGAAAAAAAAACAAACACAACGATTTGAGGAACGCCAAAAATCGTACGTCTGGTTGTGACCTAGGCTTTAATAACTTCCCATGACTGACAATGGGAGATGCAATAAAAGTGTTCTACCGATGCATAACCGCTTCACATTTCCATGAATAGATATTACCATCCCTGCTAGGTCAGCACTTGCTTTGAGTTGGCAATGACATCCACACAACCTCTTGACGGGTTGGCTTTCAAGGACCGTGATGTGCTTCACACACGCAACACATCATCAGTTGCGCAGCCCGGCTTCGTTGGGTGTTTCGGCCATTCAATACACCCGGTGAAGCCGAGGCAGGCCCACCACTGGCTGATCAGAGCAGGGTGTGTGTCGCATAGTGGAAAAGGTCATTAAGCAGCCAAGACAGCATCCTTCCACTTCAGCCACAGCCAGGCTGATTCTTTCAGGAGTGGTGGCGAGATCCTTGACGACCTTTTGCTGGGCCTGCCTTCTAATGCCCACTTACTCGAGGAGCCTTGTGGGTGACCTCGCCATAAATCACCATAAGTACTTATGTATTGTATTAATAATTTATGGGGGCACGTTCGTAACTACAAAACCTTAGAAGACGAAACGTCGTAAAATGAGGACCCCCTGTAAACAAAGAAAGATTAGCCAGGACATCTTCGGTTCGTCCGCATCAAGCCCCCTTGTGGCTTGACTGATTATAAAAAATGAACTTTTGACTCACTGAAAAATGTCTTTCTGGACCTTTAAGATTTGTATTGGATTTTCTAACAGACGGATGAAATGAGGCAAAACACATGATGAGGAGGTATCAACAATATCCTATACATAATGTTTGATACATTGCAATGTCCTACTACATATCCTACCATGTGGTTGGTGCCCCACCATTTTGTGCTCATTTTAAAACTCCACTGAGGAAGATTATGTGTCAGAGTGATTCCCTCTCACTGTGTCTCCATCCTGGATTTTCTTAGATCATATCTGACCTGTCTGGCTGAGCTGCGAGGTACTCCGACTGCGCCTCGATGGCAGGATGGCAACAACACGTTGGCTGAGGCTGGAGCGCCGCTTTTTGATCCCGTTTCCCAAGCTCCCGAGGGCGGTGTCGGATTGGCTGCCATCTGCGTGCTCCATACCGTAGATCTCGCCGCTCACACTGGTGCTCTTCATCATGTGGCGGCCCGTCACACGCATGGCTCGACTGATCGTTCATTTTCACAAAATCAATACTGTTATTTCATATCACTCCAATATTGATCCAGTCACACAGGAGGGTCTTTGCAAAAGAGACATGTAACTGCTTGAAAACAGTAGTATTTATGTACCTGAAGCGTCCTCGGGGTCTCTCTGACTGGATGGACATGTAGCTGGTGCTACTAATGCGAGAGGCACTGCTGGTTCGAGAGATGGCTGACACGTCGCTGACATCACTGTCTGAAGACTTATGGGAAGCATTCTCGCTGCTTGTCCTGTGGTCCTTGTAGAGCTGCAGGAACAAGCAATTACAGATAAGCAGTGTTGGGCAAATTACTTTAAAAAAGGGAATTAGTTATACAGATCCCTTGTTTATCGCGGTTAATTGGTTCTGGACCCAAACATGATAAGTGAATTTCCCCCAAGTAGGATTCCTTATTTGGTTTTCGTGGTGGCCGCACGGTGGCCTAGTGGTTAGAATGTTGGCCACACATTCAGGAGATTGGGAAGATCTTGGTTTGAATCGCCGGTTGGGCATCTCTGTGTTGAGTTTGCATGTTCTCACCGTGCGTGGGTTTTCTCCGGGTACTCCAGTTTCCTCCCACATTCCAAAAACATGCATGTTAGGTTAATTGGAGACTCTAAATCCTCCATAGGTATGAATGTGAGTGTGAATGGTTGTTTGGGGACCAGTCCACGGTGTACCCCTTGCCCTAAGTCAGCTGGGATAGGCTCCAGCATATCCCCGTGACTCGAGTGAGGATAAGCGGCATAGAAAATGGATGGATGTTTTCGTAGTTAGAACACAGAAAAGCAACATTATTAGCACCCCCTGGACATGAAATAACACTCCTATAGACATTTGCACTAGTGTTACCTAATATGACAGACATAATAAGAGACAATAAGCCATTTAAGACATAAATAAGACTCATGCTTGTGTGTCTTGCTGTAAATGTGTTCTGGTGCTAGAGAAGCTGAATGGGGGGCGGACAGGAAGTGACATTAGGTTGAAGAGTTTTAGCTTGGGGTGGGTTACGGCCGCAACAGTAGTCCGTGTCAGGGATTATTGTGCCTGTTGTGAGATTCATTAAGACCTGTGATAAACGCCTGTTCTTCCGACAAGTATGGCGCTTGTGTGTCTTACCCAACATTACATTAACACGACTGACACCTAGTGACCAGTGTGGAATACTACATATCATCACAGCTTTGAATGCATCCTCTGAAAGCCTTATGTTTGTATTTTACTCCATTTTGCCATATTTATGCTTGAAAATGCTGAATTTAGACAAAAAAAACATCATGTAAAACATCATGTAACAACATGTAAAAATAGCTTAAACTTGCACGATTTTTGACTAATAATAGGCTGTATTCAACCACAACACAGCCTTATTTATTAATTCATCAATGCTTGAAAAATCGTGATAGAGTGAAGCCATGATATTCCAAGTGCAAAGTGGCGAGGGATTACTGTACTTTATAGTTACTTTCCCGAAAATGTAACTGAATTAGTAACGGAATTACTCATTTACAAATATATTTATTTACAAGGGAAAGCAATTACTGCATTACTTTATGGAACAACACTTACATTTGGAAAACAGGGGTGTCCAAACATTTTCCTCCGAGGGCTGCATATTTAAAAATCAAAAGGATACGCGGACCACTTTTACATTTTCTAAACCAACTGTTTAGAAATGTTGTGAAATGTTTTATATCTAAAGAAAAAAACAGCCTGCATCTCTGCTTGGTGTTATCAGTGACAAAGCACATTATTAGTATGAATTTTTCTCCTTATATTACACTTTGTTGTTTTTTTGTTTAATCTTCTACATGTTTTTCTCATGATATTGACATTTTTTTTTTAATTATCGTAATATTAGAACTTTTTCCCAACCATTTTTTTTCAAAAAGTGGAACTTTATTCTTTGTTTTGTTTCTCATGACGACTTTTTTTTTCCTATAATGCTTCATTTTTATGCAATTTTTTTCCTCTTAATATTATGACTTAAGCCACATGGTGGCCTATGGGTTAGCATGTTGGCCACACAGTCAGGAAATCGGGAAGATCTGGGTTCGAATCTCCGTTGGGCATCTCTGTATGGAGTTTGCATGTTCTCCCCGTGCGTGGGTTTTCTCCGGGTACGCCGGTTTCCTCCCACATTCCAAAAACATGCATGTTAGGTTAATTGGAGACTCTAAATTGTCCATAGGTATGAATGTGAGTGTGAATGGTTGTTTGTCTATATGTGCCCTGCCATTGGCTGGCGACCAGTCCAGGGTGTGTCCCGCCTCTCGCCCGATGTCAGCTGAGATAGGCTCCAGCATACCCGCGACCCTAGTGAGGATAAGCGGCATAGAAGATGGATGGATGGATGGATTATGACTTTTGTCTCTATTCTTGTAAAAATTACTGCTCCTTTTTCCATTTTTGCGGTCGTCTTTTTAACTTTCTTGTTCAATTGTATTTTAGAATGTGTTGAGGGCCATTAAAAAAAAACAGATGTGGGCTGTACTATGGACACCCCTGATGTCAGAGAATTGGGATTTAGCTTTGTTGTGGAGTGTACCATTGAGATGTTTCATGAGATTAGGCTGGGGTCTGAGCTTGTGAATTGCAATTCTCTACCAAAACGCTAGGGGGCGGTGTTTCCATGAGCGTGAGTAACCTCAACTCTTGTGACTAGCTATTTAGCTTCCTGTGGAGGAGTAGTGAACAATGGCGACTGAATTGATATCAGTGCAGCATGAATGAGTGAATGTTTTCATTCAAGTTGGGTTGATTTCAGTCAGACACAGGTATTTCAATGTATCAATGTTGGACTAACTAATAATTTCATTTAATATTAACGTATGGCTCATTCAGGACTTGAAACTGACCTCCCGTTTGCTCTTGAGGGCTCTATCCAGGTCCTGCTGGCTGGAGGTATTGGCAGCTGACATCCGGTTAGATTGAACCCTCATCTGGAGTTCACGGACGCGCTCCTCTGCTACCAGGGCTGGACAACATAAGACAACATAAAACAAAATAAAACTAACGTTTCATGTACCACAGAGAGAATGAAGTGTAGTAGCCAGCAGGTGTGTCACAAGACGCACACAAGATTTTAACATGACTTTTAAGAAAAGTGTAATGAAAAAATATATTAATTATGTAATTATATAAATATTTTGCAATCTACTAATTTAATTTCTACTAATTTCTGTGTGTTGCACTCTGTGTGTATGCTAGCGGCCCCGCCTCTACCCCCCAAGACAAAGAGACTGTATGACTGAAAAAGGGCTCACTCTGTTCAAGCTGTTGTTCTATGGAGCAAATGTACTAAGGTGCTGAAACCAATGCACAGAGTGAACTCTCTTCCTGCCTGTTTGGAAGCGAGTGACAAGGAAAACAGACAAGCCTGCACATGGCAATATATTGAGGCTGGCAAAATGATCAAGTTCATTTTCATTTATTATAGTGAGGCTAAGCAGCTTAGAAAATAGATGGATGGGTGTGATTAATTAATTAGTTTATTGTCATCCCAGGCCTAGTTCCAAGTTGACATTTAGTTTCTGAACCAGAAATCATGTCACGTTTTAATCTCGCGAGATCTTGTGACACAAGATCTTGAGACATCCCTGGTAGCCAGTCGTTGTATCAACTGAGACTTTACTGAGGTACACCAAAGAATGAAAACGTCCGGATTATTTGGAAGTGTTTCAACGTGACAGTAATGTCATGTGCGCACTCTGCTGGTGTTTGCTGCCATCTGCTGTCTGTTTGCAGTACCGCTGTTTGGTCTCACTGGGCAGGTCCTCTGCTGCACACCTGCCTTCCATCAGTAATCACCAGGACTCTTTAACCTTGCTTGCAGGCTTGCTCAACACCAGCTTTGCCAATCCTGCTTTGATTTTTGGTTTTTACTCTCATCTCTATTTAGTAAGTTCTTGTGCCTTTTGCCATGTATCTTTTGTTGTACTTTGTTGTAGCTTTTCACTTCTTGTGGTGCGCCCTTGGTTCTTTTTGTTAAACCTTGTCAAATGGCTGCTTTCTCCGTCTCTGCAATTCTTCTAGAGCCAGAGAAAGCTTCAGCACTTTCCTCTTATTAAATAATACAGTGGAACCACGGTTAGTGTGTCTTAAAGCTAAGGTTGAAAATTTTGCCTCAGTTTGCATATATTTTCTGAAAAACCACAAGTCTCAAAAATGTTAAAACGAAACACGTTTGTATAGTTTTACAATTTACATGAATAAAACAATTGGAAATGTTTAGAATGATGAATGAAATGTATAAATGAGCATTTAAGGTTACTTTTATCTTCAGTGAAGCCATGATGATGAGTTGACAAAGACATAATGTAGTAGAGCGATCAACACGGACACCACCTTGGTGTTTTGCTATAACTTATTTCCCAAATTCAATAGTGTTTCTCTCCTTTATCAAAATGCTCGTACTTGCAACTTTCTAGGGTTCCATTTTGGCTTTTTTTGCAACCGCGATCAAAAGAAAAGACACTTGAGGTGAGAAACACTATTGAATTCAAAATAATACATAGCAAAAGGTAGCAAAGGTGGTGTCCGTGTTAATCTCGCTGCCACATCGTGTCTTTGGCAACAATCACGTCTTCAATGAAGGTAAAGGGAACCTGAAATGTTCATTTATCCCTTTCATTCATCATTTATATGCATTTAGAATTGTTTGTGCAATTTATGAACCCTCGGGGTCAACCTTGAGGGTTCATAAATTGCACTTCATACATTGTTTATAACTGCTTCTATCCTACAGAAGATCTTGCGGTGCCGACAGTTTTCTTCAGATCATAATGGCAGAACTAATGGGAAGTTGTTTTTTTTTTTACACAAATTAAACAAATTCAGATGGTACTCTATGCCCACTTACCTTGTCTTTCTGTGTGTCCTGGTGGAATGTTTAACCCACTATATGAGCCACTTTATTGACACATGCAACTTAAGCTATAGCGATAGCTTCTCGTTCTGGAAGGTATCAGTATAGTTTATGGTAAGATGCTGAACATCTGTAGTGTCGTTTTCTATAAACTGAATGGATTACATGGACAGTTAAACCTGAAAATCTTTTTAAAATCTGAAAATAGAGTACCATTTTTTTGGGGGGGGGGGGCAAATATGAGCATTTTTTTTTGATAATCCAAAATATGCTGCTATAGAAATAAAGGGAACACTTAATCCATCACAATCACTGTTATGTGAAATCAAACTGTCCACTTAAGAAGCAACACAGATTGACCATCAATTTCACATGCAAATGGGATAGACAACAGGCGGACAGCAAGACACCCCCAATAATAATCATAAAAAACAATTATAAATTGATTTCCATTTATAATTTAGTGTGATTTTGTTGTCAAGAACAAAGTATTTAATGAGAATATTGTGAGCAGTATATTTTGATGATTTAAAGCAGTATTTCCTCTCTTTTTTCCAAGGCATGCGTAGTGTACCAATGAACAAGTACCTTGCTCTACACTGTTGCTCTTGGGGGGAAGCTGGGGGAGCTGCCTCACTTTGCGAGCTGACGAAGACGTCACTGAGGATAGAGATGTACCTTGATGGTGACCCCTAGTATTACGTAAGAAGGGAACAGACAGACGAAGGGATCAGGAGATGACAAAAATGGAGAGTTTCGATTCCAAAATAGTAATGTCATAAAGCTGTACATTACGTAAATTGATTGTAAAGAGCAGGAACATTTTTTTTGTACGCACACCTAAAACATCACACACACACACACATACACACACACACATCACAAAGAGCTGTGGGTGAAAACAGAAATACAGCAGATCCCTGTGCATTCGCAATCCAGCATCCCTGAAAATTCATGGATTTTTGGTCGAAACATATTTTTTTCCATCTCAGAAAATAGGCTATAGTGGTTTTTTTGGGGGGCAAAAAACACATTTAATACATCCTAAATCAATTTGAATTGTGTGGCTTCACTCTATCACAGGGGTCACCAACCCATCGATCTTTCAGACTTTGCCGGTCGATCGTGAAAATATTAGAAAAAAAAATAATTACATCAGTGCCCTCCCCTCCCGGAGAGTGACCAACAGGCACGCATTTTGACCAATGGACACGCCCGTACGCCTCGCCGCCCTCCATGCACCAAACTCGCATGCTTCCGCCAGGAGCCCAGTCCCCAAAACCCGACTGGAGGTATCGGCGCACGTTCACCGGATCGCCTCACTGCAAAAGCAGTATCGGTTAAGTGATGGAGAGAGAGTGAATGACAGAGCGCAGCGACGTGCCTGTGCAGACATCAGTAGTTAATGCACGGTGACATTGGCTAAAAATCCGCCTTTGCTACCTCAAAATCAAGGCACAAATATACCTCCATAGATGTGCAACTCCAAAAAAATCTTTGAGTAAGGCTCAATCGGGCTGTGTCTCTCTCCTCACCATCGCTCGCCCACGACACCGAGCGAACAAGCCGAGATGTACTTTTCTCAGAGAGCCCACGCCACAAATGCGGCTCGGGGGCCATCTGCGGCCCATGGCTCATTCGTCACTGCATCACTGGAGAAACAAAATGGAATTTAAAAAACAGCAAAAATAATAAAAATGGAGCAAAAGACACAATGAGAAAAAGCTGAATTGTTGACACCAACATCCAATAATAACACAAAGCTTTGTACTGAAGACAAAGCTTTAAATATGCCGGAACATCAGGCTGTTATTATCAGATTGAGTGATCTCTACACAATAATCCCACGCCAAGCTAAAGCACAACTCTGTCCTCTCCCCACTCAGCTCCCCTAACACCAGAACACATTTACAGCAACACACACAAGCATAAATATTATTTATGTCTTCAATGTTCTTTTCTCTTATGTTTACTATATTGGTTAATATGAGTGTAAAGGCGACTATAGGGGTGTTATTTCATGTCTAGAGGGCTCTAATGATGTTAAAGCCCTATTTTAGAAGGTCATAAACAGGCTTTCTATGCTCTAACTACAAAAATATTCCATTTATAAATAAGGAATCCAACTTCACAGAAATTCATTCATCACGGTCACGATCACGGTCGGGTCTGGAGTGAGTTAACTGTGATAAATGAGGGATTACTGTAATTCCAATTAGAGTGTGTCAAAAATAGACCTTTTTACGGACGGATTAATTACGCGCTGATTTCTGCCGTTCCCTGGCAGCCTAGGAACGGAACCCGTGCGAAAAGCGGGGATCTACTGTATTTGGAGTCAGCCTGCAAGTTTATATTTATCATAATCTTGCACATATATTTAAAATAAAGCAGTAGAGAACAGTTCAACATGTGAAACACTGAGCAAATCGCACCTGTTATTGCATTCACTCAGGTGACACACACAAACTACATGCTCACACAACACATACACACTAAACACACACACTAGATTACATGTCTTGGGGCAGACATGTTTCACAAGAAAGGCAGTGTGCTTATTTCTCGCAGTACCTAGCAGAGTATCTAGAGTATCATTGGAGATGGAGGGGTAATCCCCTTACCAAAAGGTCACAGAAGAAGCCTCTTAAGATGAGAGGTGGATTTACTCACATACTGTAGGACAGTGCACAAGACAGCAGGCAAAAATAACAGAAAGCAAATGAATGACACACAACTCAAATAACGAAACACGGAAATCACACGTTGACAGGACCACTTTTACTTTGGCATGTCACACATTAGGTATAAAAACACTAAGGGATGTTTATTAAACTGTAGCAGGGATGGCCAAAGTGCAGCTCGGGGGCCATGTTTTTGTTTTTTTATTGGCCCTCAGCACAGCAAAAATGAAAAAAAAAAGCAGCCATTTTACAAGAATAAAGACAAAATATTAAGAGAATAACATCATAATATTAGGAGGGAAAAAATTGCATAGATTTGAAATATCTGGAAAAAATGAGTATGAGCAACAAAACAAAAAATAACATTGTAATCTTTGGAAAATTAGGTTGGGGAAAAGGGGGTGTCCAAATCTTTTCCACTGAGGGCCGCATGCTGAAAAATCAAAGTCTACGGGGGCCAAGTATACATTTTCTAAACCCACACATGTAGATATTAGGGATGTAAACATCTTTGTGACAGACCATTCCATTCAAACCCAGATAGACAGGCTACCATACGATTTTAAAAAATGCTACATTTTAAAAATAGAACAATTCGATGTCGTGTACAAACGATAGGATTCGATTTGATTGTACAGTTAATGTGTGTTGATGTAAATATTCATCTTACATTATAAAATAAAGATGTCAAATGAAAGTGCCATTCTTTGAGTATTTTCAACTGTGCAAAAGAGCACATCGTGTCCTTAAGTGTGCTGTAGGGCACTGGCAAAACTAAGGTCAACAGAATAACATCCATCCATCCATCCATCCATCCATCCATATTCTACCGCTTATCTGAGGTTGGGTTGGCCAGCAGCCTAAGCAGGGAAGCCCAGACTTCCCCCTCCCCGACCACTTCGTCCAGCTCTTCTTGGCCGGTCCCAAGGCGTTCCCAGGCCAGTTGAGAGACATAGTCTCTCCAATGTGTCCTGGGTCTTCCCCGAGGCTTTCTACCAGTCAGACATGCTCTGAACACCTCCCCAGGGAGGTGTCCGGGAGGCATCCTGACCAGATGCCTGACCCACCTCATCTGGCTCCTCTCAATGCGGAGGGTAGGAACGTAGATAGACCGATAAATTGAGAGCTTTGCTTTTCGGCCCAGCTCCCTCTTCACCACAACGGACCGATGTCCGCATCACTGCAGATGCCACACCAATTCGCCCGTCGATCTCGCGAACAGAATAACATGTCAAATGTATTTTTTAGACACACGCCAAAAAGAGAATTGCTGAATGAACATCTTTTTGTTTGATGGGATCACAATAACATATACAGTAACAATGGACTCCCTTTGGCCTTCAGAGCTGCTCTGTTGTCATATTTAACGACAAAAACTGCCTGCATCTCAGTTTTGTGTTATCAGTGACAAAACCGTGTTAATAGTAAGAACTTTTGCTCCTTTTGGTACATTTTTTTCTTGTAACTGTGACTTTATTCTCAGATTAATTTGACTCTCATAACTTTTTCCCAACCTAATTTTCTAAAAATTGCAATTTTATTATTTGTTTTGATTCTCATATTACAACTTTTTCCCCCATAATATTTCATCTTAATGCTATTTTTTCCCTCTTAATAATATGACTTTATTCTCCTAATATTTAACCTTTATTCTTGTAAAAATTACTGCTCGTTCATCCATTTTGGCTGTTGTTTTTTTAAAATTGTTTTGTTTAATTGTATTTTAGAATGTGCTGAGGACCAAAAAAAAAACTTAAATGACCCCTGTGCCGCACTTTGAACACCCCTGAGTTATAATATTATGATAATAAAGTAAAAATATTAGGAGAATAAAGTCAAAAAAAAAAAAAACAATTTATAAAAATAAAAAAACAGCAAAAAAGTGTAGTGTAAGCAGAAAAAGTTCATACTGTTAATATCTCTGATAACCCAAAGCTGAGATGCAGGCTGTTTTTTTCTTTGAATATAATAAACATCTGTGCATATCCATATTTTTTGGTTCAGAAAATATAACAGTGACCCCCGTATCCTTTTGATTTTTCAGTATGTGGCCCTCGGTGGAATAGTTTGGACACCCCTACAGTACCTACCTTTGCCCTATGTGTAAAACGGGAGACATTTGCATTATTGTTTTAAACACAAAACATGAACAAATTACAATACATCTAAAAATAAATTGAATGAGGCATCTGTTATTGGTCAGGAAGTGATATGTGTTATTTGTGTCGAGACAATACTGAGGTGCTGGTACACTTTTACACGTAGCCTCTCCGTGACCTCACGCATGATGCATGGCTTAATGATGCATGGCTGCATGGTGCATGGCTGCTGTTTGACATGTACATGCCTTACCTGCTGCTTTCAGAGAGATTCCTGCCACGTGTCTGACATTCAGGTGTATCCAAGGTCTGAGGCTGCCTGGAGGATGGCGGTGGAGCAACGGAGAGCAACCAGAACAGAAAAAAACATGGATGGATGGTGGATGAGAGTGTAAAGGAAAACAAATGGAGGACAAATATGGAGGATATACTGCGGTATCATTGAAGATTTTAATGGTGCTTACATTTTTCACAGCATAGAAAAGAGTGAATTAGTGACATGTGATGGGTGTTGTGAAAAAGGGACTCATTCTTCATCTGCAAATATGTGTGTTTGTGCAGATCCCTGAACAAAATACTTGCTTTTCAAGAGTCACAGACTTCAAAAAAGGGGAAGAATGACACACACACGTCCACACAACTAAGAGTTCTAAGCCAATGCTGAGCACGAGGTCGTGAAAAACGGGCTTGAGCACATAGAAGCTGCATCTGCGATTCCTACAAGAAAAATGACCACTGCAAAAAGCAACAAGGCAAGCTCTCGCATCAAAAGCAGTCCAAACTACCACAAGTTAAGAAAGAGCACAGGCTGAAGCTCAGCAAGGGAGGAAACAATACAAAACCAACGAGACACAACGTCAACACTAAACCATCACTACAAACCTTAGCCAAGAGATGAGAAACAAGCCTGGAAGCAAAAGCCTCACACAATGTGAGTGACAAACTGTGTACAACTTGTCTTTTTTGGGGACAAGTTCCACTTTGTAGGCCACAGTCACTCTCACTGTGTGGAAGCTATTCATAACCACAGAGTACCAGCAATGGAAGCTAAGTGATGAACAGATAACCAAGAAAAGCATCAATGTGCAATTTCATCCTATTAGTTCAAGTTCGGGGCAGCAGGTGCCTTACAGGAGGTGCCCACAGCAAATTTAGCAGTAAATTCAGTTTCATTATATTTTCCTGCATGCAGCTTCATATGTAAAATGAACTCAGTTAAAAGAGATGAGCATATTTATTTTGAACCTGCCTGTTTGCCAAGTTTGGCATAAAAGAGTGAGAGATTTGTATGATTTACAGTACAGTAATCCCTCGCCTATCGCGCGTGATAAGTTCATTTCTGCAAAGTAGGATTCCTTATTTATAAATGGAATATGTTCATAGTTAGAGCTTAGAAAACCTGTTTACAACCTACTAAACACGGTTTTTAACATTATTAGAACCCTCTAGAAATAAAATAACAAGCCTTTAGTCACCCTTACACTTATGTTACCCAATATAGTTGATATAATAACAGGAAAAAAGATATTTAAGACAAATAACATAATATAGACTCACACGTTAGGAATGTTGTTCTTTCTTTCTGGACAGTGTGCTACTTGTGTTTGCTCTTGTCTCATCAATGTAACATTACTGACACCTAGTGACAAGTGTAAAAGACTACATATCATGTTTTTAAAAGCATCTTCTGAATGCTTTAGCCATTTTTTGGCTTAAAAACGCTTAATTTTGGAAGATTAGGCTTAAATAACAGGCAGTATTCAACTACAAAATTGTGATGATTTATTAATAAACATACTTTTTATTAATAAACATACTTAACCCAAAACTGGGTTGAAGTGAAGCCGTGAAATTTGAAGCGCGAAGTGGCGAGGGATTACTAATGACTGCAGCTTCTCAAAAATAAAAAAAAACAATCCAATTAAAGTTTGAATATCCAATTAGTTTTAGCTGATGTGACAGGCCTGGTTGAGGGTCCGTGACTGCGTCTTTAACACCCCATGATAACCAGGGGCCTTAGAAACTAGTAAAGTATTGGCATATTTCTTTCATGGGGCTCCAAAGGAGTGTCTGTATCCCTGCTTGCAGTCTCCGCATAACAATCGAACCCAAGAAATTGTGGATTGGCTTTAGAAAATAAAAACAGAAATAAAAAGGAGAGCGATAAATTCATTACTATGCTTTGCCTGAAAACTTAGTTGATGCAATTTGATCAGGATTCAGTGTTTGCGGTAGGTACTCGGTGGCATCACACTTTAGATCACAAGTCAAACTGAAGAGAGTCAAGAGAGTGCAGGTCACGGCTCCACACAAGGGTACCTGTCATCTTCAGGGGAGGCATGTTGGATAAAAATCCTGGGACTGGGAGGCCGTCTCCAGGGCAAGGAATGGCACAATGATTTTCTATTGTGCACAAGGAAAAATAACTTCATTGACAAAAAGACGTAACTAATGTCCAGTAAGTTGAGAAGGACACACTGGTCATACACCAACACAATATGCAGCACCTTGTCTGCTATATTTACAACTTACAACTAAAAAAATCACAAGGATATCAGTGAAGCTATAATCAGCAAACCTTTGGATTTTATTCTCAAAAGTTGTAAAAAAAAAATAAATAAATCAATAAAAAACTAAAAATCAAAATAGCTGAAAAATGTTTACGATTTTTTCGGGATCCTAAATGTAATCCTTTTTTTGTAATGTAATAATAAATGTAACACAGTACTGAGTACAATTAAAATCAAACTGCAGTGCTTTATTTCTACCACTTGAGGGCAGCATAGACTGTTGTATTTATGTTGTATTTATGTATCGCCGTTAGGCGCTTAAACTTATTATATTTATGTCAAGTGACGTTTTTATTAAATCAGATTCAACACAGTTTTCAAATACATTAATTATGATGAATCACCATTTGCAACCGAAATATGCCCATTTTTGCAGTATTTTATCAAAAGAAAGCTAAATGACAAGACCGGATTCTACATAGTTGTATGTTTTAACAGTTCTAAATTAACTGAAAATTTGAATCAAGCTAAAAAAAAATAACCAACATGTCTGAAAATCTATTTACCTGTAGTCTCTTTAATAGAAGCAGCACATTTGAAACATACTTTAAGGAGGGGTTGCGTTCAAAGACACCACGTCGTTTAAGTTGAATTCGCATGTTTTCAGTGCATTTTCTGGGGTTTCCCAGCACACTTCAATGCTCAGAATATTCACCCATTGTTCTTTGTTTTCTTACTGTTGTATTTAGACCACACATACACGAACAATAAAGACTTCGTTGTGATGTATGGAGTCCCTAAATGCACCTCGAGAATGAGGAAGTGTTGCTCACCGGACAAGCAGACTCGAGGCAAGTTTGCGAGTTGGAGATACATATATGGTGTTAGGATTGCACTGCTGTTGATGTGTACCAGTCACAATAACGTTTTAAAAGCCTTTGTGTGACTCTGTGGTGAAGCTACACTCCCTGTGCCTCCATCTGCCGTCATAACAGAGGCGTGGCTTGCCATGATGCGCATGTGTTAATTACGCTAAAAATAATGTTATCGTAATTAATGAAATAAATGAGTTACCACCGTTATTTTTGACAGCCCTCATTTATATTGTTTTTTAAATTGAGTGTTATGGAACAATTTTACAATATCGTCTTTTTTACTGCACAACATGGGACATCAGTGATACTAGCTAGCGAGCTAAACTAGCTATGGATACGAGACACAAGCAACAAACATTAGGTCTTTAGGACAGAAATGAGCTAGTTGCATGAATCAGTCTCACCAAGCAGACAACTGACGACTGGTTATGGTAAAGGAGAGCAAAAGACAGCTGAGATGCTGACAAGTTGGTAAAGATCCAGGATTAACCTCGCCTATCATAGTAGAAATACAAAGAGCTTACTGTCTAAATGCATGCAGTTTATATGTGAGGGAAAAGTGGTGTTCTGTGGGCGCTGGTTGAGGTTGAGTGTGAAATTAAATATTGCAACAAGTGGGGAGAAAGGCAAGGGAGCATCAATGAAGGTGAAGAAAGGAAGAGGATAACGGCAGCACTGCAGGAGGGGTCGGGGTGGATACAAAGCATGGTACCTTTCCAACTCAGGTGAGGGGGCATGATTATCTGGAGTCAGACAGTTGGTGCTAGCACTCCTAACCCTGTCCAGAGAAGGTTGAAGATCACTACAGGCAGCACAGCACAACATGTCATCCAATGGTGGAGGAGGAGGATGGAGAGGAGAGACAGGGGGGAGAGGTCAACCACAAAGAGAAAAACAATGGACAAACACAAAACATACTTCAAACAAATGTCTGGTTGGATTCCCAAAATGGGACGTTTGAGAACTAAGCCATGCCAAGGAAAATCACGTGAATGGATGGAAGTTGTGTACTGTACTGTATGTCTTTAGCACGTACAGTGATCCCTCGTTTATCACAGTTAGTTGGTTCCAGACCCGACCGTGATCAGTGAATTTCCCCAAAGGAGGATTTATAAATGAGATATTTTCGTAGCCTGTTTACGACCTTCTAAATACCTTTTTTATTATTCATTATGACAGCCTTGAAGACATAAAATAACACCCCTATAGTCACCTTTACACTCCTATTACCCAATACAGTAGACATGGTAACAGTAAATAAGACATGAATAAGTGCTGATGTGTGTTGCTGTAAAATGTGTTCTGGTGCAAGGGGAGCTGAGGGGGTGAGGACAGGAAGTGATGTCAGGGATTCAGAGTTGAGTTTTAGCACACAACAGTGTGTTTTTAGTAGGGATTTCTACTGTGGCTGTTGTGAGACTATGTAAATCTAATCAAAGTCTGGTGCTTGTGTGTCTCACCCAACATTACAGGAACATGACCGACACTTAGGGACCGTCTTGGAATCAGTGTCTTCTGAATGCCTCATATTTGTATTTTACTTCATTTAGCCATTTGTATGTTTGAAAACGCGTAATTTTGGCCAAAAATACATACAATTTGCTTAAATACGCATATATTTTGACTAATAACAGGCCATATTTAACCACGCGCATGATTTCATGATTCTTGAAAACCCATGACGTGAATTTTCAAGCGTGGGAGGGATTACTGTATTTACTGTATTTACTACTAGTCGTTTGTCAGGTACTCAACAAAAATATAAACACTTGTTTTTGCTCTCGTTATACGTGAGCTGAACTGAAAGCTGTAAAACCTTTACTTTGTACACAAAAAAGGCATATTTCTCTGAATTACTGTTCACAAATCTGTCTAAATCTGTTAGTCAGCACTTCCCCATTGCCAAGATAATCCATCCACCTGACAGGTGTGGCATGTCAAGATGCTGATTGGACAGCATGATCATTGCACAGGTGTGCCTTAGGCTGGCCACATTAAAAGGCCACTCCAAAAAGTGCATAAAGCAGCACTTTTTAACCCCCACCCCAAATATCTTTACAGATGCCTGTCGGTGGTGTGCGTTGTGGTCATAAGAGGTCACCAGTGACCTGTTTACTTGCATGCAAATGAACTTGAATTATGGATAATATCTCATTTTCTAATAAAATACTCATATAAGTGAAAACTATAATATAATATGGCAAGTAGAGCAGCAACATTGAATCCATGATTAATTCATTATCCAATTAACCAACACTTTTTGGTATTTGATTAATGGTTTTTGATTTAAAAATGTAAATATCCTCTGATCAGCCTCTCAAATGTGAATATTTTTTTTTACTTTCCTGAGTCATCCATGAAAGCAGACCGATTGTGTTTTAGACAAAGTAAGACCTGCACTAACCGTTGCTTCAGTATTGATCTGGTCTGTCTAGGGCCTAACCAAATACTCCATTAATCAAAACAAGCTTCAGATTAATCAACTAAGAAAATAGTCATTAGTTGCAGCCCGAATGAAAAGTATCATCTACTATTACTAGCACATAAAACAGTAGCAAAGTAACGCCACCTTTGTCAGTATGCTTCAAACAAAGAATCAAATGACAGCATTCGACAACTTAGTAGCTTCCAAACAAGATATTAATTATTTTTCTTATGGTAAACTTTCATATTATAGGGCTCTGCTACAAGTATAATCACTGCAAATATGTTCAGTCTCTTTGGAGTGTAGTAAAAAAAAATAAAAAAAATAAATAATATTGGCTTGAACGTGCTTGATATTCATTAAAAACAGTAATTGGTGTGTTACCATGATTCGTGGTAATAGTAAAGCATCATGTCAGAAATGTTATACAGTGCTTTTGTTAAGTAGGCTTGAAATGCAATTGATGTTGATAAATTCACATTTTTTGTACTTTGAAGAAAGAAAAATAATTAACGAGAAGGTCTGTGCTGGGCTGAAATGTTATTTCCTTTAAGATTGTACTGTAAAATTATTACCTTTATCAGGCTAAATACTAGATGACTATACTTTGACGATTATGTTACATAAAGCAGCCTGAGAGTGTTTCAATATAAGAAACGGACATACGGTAATCTCCTCCCTTTGTGCTTTGAATCTCACGGCTTCACTCTCACTGTTTGTCGAAAACATATCATTTAATAAATCATGCTGTTTCATGTTTGAATACAGCCTATTGCCTATGTTGGGTGAGACACACAAGCACCAGACTTGATCGCCGGAACAGCAGGAATTTATTGCAGGTAGGCATGGGCCGGTATGAGATTCTGACAGTATGATAGCCTAGGGCAAAAATATGCCTGTTTGATGGTCTGACGGGATATAACAAAGCAACACAAAAATAACTGAATTCTTTCTAAACAAATAATAAAAAAATCAAATGCAGTTCTCAGTGCAGTCAACTGTGGCTAATCTGGCAACTCAAGTCAAATCAGAAGGTCGCAACATAAATATTAAAAAAAACAACTTACCGTATTTTACGAAATAACAATGTAATGTTATGTTATTTCATAGTGGCAGGCCACACTTTTCCACAAACTTCCGTTTGCGGGTCATGTGATCTGTCTCGATCTGAATCACATCTCCACATTTGGTGACCCTCGACGTGAGTAACAGTTCAACTGACAACAGCGACAACAGTGCAGCCGTACAGGCGCCGCTCTATGCTACCGAGGCAATACACCACACGCATGTGGTTTCAACACATTGAAGCCCAGTTCCGGCTGCGAGGAATAACACAGAATGTGGCGAAGTATTTCTACGTCGTGGCCGCGCTGGAGCTCCGCTTTCTCACATCTCGTAGGAACGGTATGATGCACAATTTCAGTGGTTTTGAAACTGCGACTTTTTCATAAATGTGATATACCGTGAAACCAGTTACCGACCCATGCCTTATTGCAGGTTTGAATGATCTCCCAACAAGCACAATAATCCTTAACACGGGCTACTGCTGTGGCCGTAACCCACGGCAAGATAAAAGTAAACTCTGAACCTCTAAAGTCAATTAATGTCTGTGCCACCAGAACACCTTTACAGCAACACGCACGAGGACAAGTCTTATTCATGTCTTAAATTTGTTCTTATTATGTCTACTATATTGAGTAACACAAGTGTAAAGGTGACTATAGGGTTTTATTTCACGTCTAGAGGGCTCTAATAATGTTAAAAACCTTATTTAGAAGGTTGTAAACATGTTTTCTAATGCTCTAACTACAAAAATATACCATTTATAAATAAGGACTCCTACTTGAAATAAAAATTTGGGAATGTATACAAACACTTCACATATGGTTTCATTTGAAGCATACTGAATCCCTTTTCTTACCTTTTCATGTTGTTGTGGGTATTGTTGAATAAAAGTGGCATCTTGGTTGGGAGTGTTTTATAGTGCCTAGTTGGTGTCCTAAATTAAGCATGCACGCCAGAGACAGAAGCAACAAAACGGACACGATTGCAAGACATGGGAAGAAAAAAGAAATTGGTTGTGCTGACAACTGACAGAGGAGTTCCACAGGGCAAATAAAGTGGCAAGGTTAGCAGTGATTTTATGCAATAGTATCTTGTGGTATGTATGTAGTATCTTGAGGTATAGAAGGCAACTATGATGAATGATGATACCCAAGTTACTCTATTTCCATTTAGCATGAACGTCCACAGTATGGTCTTTGCAAAAATCACAGCCTAAGCTTGCATTTTTTCACTTGTACGGGGATATAAATCCGGAAAAGAATGATGCCAGCTGCCATTTTTCAGCCAGGAATCAAAAAAGTTGTTCCAAGCAATGCGGTTAGACATGTGCTTGCACCATTGTTATTAGCAGTGGCGGTTCTAGCTTCAGTGGCGCCCTGTGCGAGGCCTTTGCGTCACCCCTTAAAAAATCCATGTAATTTATTGCCACATCAATTGTTCATTTTATTAGACATTTACCATCGTCGCCCACAGCCCTCTCTGCCCGCCCTCTTTCAGATGCTATCTGCGCTCAAGACAACACAGGAGAGCGCTAATTCCCCACACAGCTCAACATATGCAACCAGTGATTGACAAGACATGCAATTTATTTACTTCCGGCAGAGCCCCACACCCCTCCTTCATCAATGCTGCCTCATAATACGCATGCTGAAACCGCCACTGCCTCCAGAATTTCGGGATGTTGTGATCACACTAATTCTTGCAACCCTGCAACATTATCCAATCCACACAACTTCCCCGCACATTCTGGTCACAGCCCATCGAGTTTGTCGAAGTCAATGTAGCGCTCTAACGCGCATGTCAACCGTCTAACCAATAAAAGGTGTCCCTTCATCGCACACGCACATCCACTTCCTTGTTTACATTAACAAAGATGTTGGCTCTCATTGGTTTGGTTTTATCCACTCCATGTGAGCAGTATGGAGGACGCCATCTGACACATATCCTGACCTGATGAGCAAATAAGCGCTCGACACCAATAAATATGAATCTCCCCCCACCCTTGCGGTCCCCCCTAGAGAATGGCGCTTTGGCCAATTGCCCATGTGGTCCATAGCTAGAACCGCCACTAGAATTAGAAACACAGAGTGCAACTTACCTTTTTGACTGTGAGAATAGGTGGGACCACACTGCCAATAAGCATGCTAAAGCATTACCACAGACTTGTTCCGATGTTTTGCCGGTAATTCTGATTTTGTGTTTTACTAACTTTGCTGCTTCAGTGTTTGTTTGGGATTGCTATTACATCACCTTAGTTGTAATGAGCAGTTAGAAATATTTTCTTAAATTCCAACACAACATTGGTATGCCTGAGCAAACCACAGTCGTTTTGAAGGTCTAACTAGCACACTGTGCTATCTCGGTTTTTGTTATTAATTCATTCCAAAAGGTCCAACAAAAATTTAAATGTTCAAAAAACAAAGCCATTTTCCCGATTGGAAAGAATGTAAATTCAATAAATCAGTTCCAGGCGCCCCAAAATATTAATGCAAAATACATTTTATGGAGAATAATTATAGTTCTAGATGCAGAAAACAATTCTAAATAATTACTGTAATACTGTAAATGATGGATGAAATGGGTGTTGAGGGGGTCCAGTTTGGGGGCCTTAGGATCTCGTCTCTGGTATTCGCAGACGATGTGGTCATGATGGCCTCATGGGGCTGTGCCCTTCAGCATTTACTGCGGCAGTGCGCAGCTTAGTGTGAAGCTTCTAGGATGAAGCACTTCCAAATCTGAGGCCATGGTTCTCAGCCGGAAAAGGGTGGATGGCACCCTTCGGGTTGGGAGGGTGGTCTTGTTCATGAGTGAGGGAAGGCTAAACCGTAACAGACCTTTGAAAAAACATCTGATTTGGAAGGCAAAGCTCTCAATTTACCAGTCTATCCACGTTTCCAACCTCATCTATGGTCATGAGCTTTGGGTCAGGACCAAAAGAACAAGACTGTGGATACAAGCGACCAAAATGAGTTTCCTCCGTAGCTGGATTCAGACAGGGTAAGGAGTTCTGTCATCCTGGAGGTGCTGCTCCTTCACATGGAGAGGAGCCAGTTGAGGTGGCTCGGGCATGTAGTCCAGATGTCTCCGGGACATCTCCCTGGTGAGGTGTTCCAGGCATGCCCAGCCGGCCCCTATGTCTCACAGCTGGCCTGGGAACGCCTCAATGTCCCCCCCCCAGTGGAACTGGAAGGGGTGGTTTCATTCTCATGTGCGGCCTTACAGGATAAACTACAGTTAGTATCTCTAGATTTGGTGTTGGGTGTGTGATTCAAGATGGCTGAATAAACAAGCAATCCCGAAAGTATCGTCCGTCCACATCCTTATTTATGCCACAAGATTTGATGTGCCAAACTGAAATATTGTACGATAATTGACAAAATTTGGGCAAAAAAATTAATGGAAAACCATATTACACAAAAACAGGTCAAACCGAGGTTTGACTGTATTTTGACTTTTCGTCTTGGCTTCAGCTTCTTTAAAACATGTAAAATGCTTATTATTGTTTTTCCATTGTATAATAGAAAGATGTAAAACATAATGTTAGTAAATGCTGCAGCAGCAAAGTTAGTGAAACATTAAATCTCGGTCACTCAGGGCCGTAAACGGTGCTGTGGCATCATCTTATATACCATGGATCTCAGGCCACATTGCAACTATAATCCCATGTGCTACTCTTGTATGCTTTCTTTCTGTCCTCCTCTTTTTATACATGTGTGCATCTTAACAACAGACTTTCCTAATAGCTGTTATAGCTTTTACGTTAAGTGATGTCCGTACATCTTTTATCATTACTATTGCGTGTGATTAAAAAAATATATACTATTAGATTAGTAATGCATTGAAAATAACTGTTTTTATGTTTTAACAATACTATTAGGCAGGGGTTCTCAACTGGTCTCATACTGGGACCCACATTTTCCCATTGTCATGAAAGTGGTACCCACTTTTATAGACATAAAAGCATTTTTTTTTAGTTAAAATACCCTTCAGAGTACACTTAAAAGGAGCAATGCCAACTGCAAGTAAATTAGTATTTGTATACACCAAGGAAGAAGATGCCAGTATTTGCTTTTTTAATTTGTATTTCAAAATACAAATACGCCTACACAGACGTATTTCAAAATAAAGAAAAAAAAACACTTTAGACTATTAGAAAATTTGATTAAAATATTTAATGTAACACACCAACTAAAGTACATTAAAATATGTAATGTAATTTTCTAATGTATACTAATTACCTTCAAATATTTAATGTCATTTTCTGACATATGTTTTTATTTTGAAATACAAATATTTTAAACTGTTTTAATACCATTTTCTGATATATGAGGTATGTTTTTTAAATTTAAAATACAAATATTTTGAAAATATATTTTAACATATATTCTAAATATATTTTTTCCTGATCCACCATTTGAGAATCACTGCTACAGTATAAGGCATATATTTTTCCCACGATATTTCTCCCAGCCAAATCAAGTTGTTAAAATATGTGAATTTCAATGACAAGGCGCTGGAACTAAATACGATACACGTACAGTTTTGACAAGTTCACATCAACAACAATAATAAATATGGCGTGATTGGCCAAGTTACCTGGAGCGGATGCATTCAGCACTTTTGCCTCGCATTGATTGGTGAATCATGATGACTTCACTGTGGTAACCATGGTGATGCATGACACGAGGAAATCAACAACAATTCCCCAAAAAAGGAGAGCAAAGGGTGAAGAGAGTGAATTGGAACGAGAGGATGCTATGCACAAACACAAACACACGCTCAAAAACACACAAAGACAAAAAGCTAATCACTACCCCGCCAAACTCAGTTCAAGGGCCAAAGATGCCAACCATGAAAAGGCGACATTTCTGAACACGAGCGCAAAGAAACAACAAGTATTTAAATTGACTGACAGAATGAAGTTTCAGCGACAATGACAGTAGACATTCAAACACACACACACATACACACATTTGAATTTGATATCACTTCTGGCAGTGCATACAATTAAGCAGTCAGTATGGCTCCATGTACTAAGACAGGACTAAGATGGCATACCTGTCATCCAGGTACTCCTCATCCTTAAGGTGACTTCTAGCAGAGTCGTAGTAGCGGGTGGGAGAACGAGAACGCAGAGAGTGTGAAAGCTCCTCGTCTAGACTCCTGACAAAGGAAGACAAGTTCAAAATAAAAACTTAATGGACTTATGTCACAGTCGTGTTGGAGCAGCATGGCAGACAATTCTTGACCGGGATCATTTGGCTCTGAATGTAAAAGCAGAATTGGCAGCACAACGAGTTTCAGAGTAGTCGGGTCATTTCATCAGTAGTTTGGTAGCTTCCAACAATCATCGTCTGTCTCATTCTATCATCTTATAGCTTACCTTTCATATATATTGAACTGATGTGTACTCTGCATGCTTGACGGAAACATGTCTTAATAGCACTAGTTGAATAGCAGAGCACTTTTTCAAAGCAGAAATGCAACAGACTCAACATAGTTGACCTTGGTACTTTCATTTAGGAACAACATTATGGGCTGAAAAGTTCATAATGGTTAAATCTGACCAAATCTAGTATATTTTTCAACAAAGTCTCCCCTGTGGTTTGCACACTTCTTCCATCAGTGTTGCAGCGCTTGGATTCCCATGGCATTGAAACTCTCATCCTGATCCTCAAACAACAGCAGATATCATGGTACCAAATACGAAGAATACAGAGGGTGATCAACCTGTTCAAAGCCACAGTCGAGCAGAGCAGCCACTGCAACCACAGACTTGTGTGCAAGAGCATTGTCCTCGTGAAACACAGAGGAAGCCATTGAGCAGAAACCTTCTACATTCCAAGTTCCTTGTGCAGAATGTTCTCTACTCGATCACGGGAAATGCCTACAGTTTTAGCTATGAAAGTGATTCTCAACTGGTAGGCCAGGACCCAAATGTGGGTCACGGAGCTGTTTTCAGTGGGTCGCGGATTTATGCCTTGGCCATCCATCCATCTATCTACCGCTTATCTGAGGTCGGGGAAGC
Source organism: Dunckerocampus dactyliophorus (assembly GCF_027744805.1). Taxonomy (NCBI): domain Eukaryota; kingdom Metazoa; phylum Chordata; class Actinopteri; order Syngnathiformes; family Syngnathidae; genus Dunckerocampus; species Dunckerocampus dactyliophorus. The sequence goes on along the minus strand of NC_072832.1, from coordinate 20,594,646 downwards.
CCAGATTTCCCTCTCCCCAGCTACTTCATCCAGCTCCTCCCAGTGCATCCCAAGGCCAGTTGGGAGACACAGGCTCTCCAATGTGTCCTGGTTCTTCCCCTAGGCCTCCTAGTTGACCGTGCCCTGAACACCTCCCCAGAGGCATCCTGACCAGATGCCCAAGCCACCTCATCTGGCTCCTCTCAATGCAGAGGAGCAGCAGTTCTCCGGGTTTCTCCTGAGATGACAGTGCTTCTCACCTTATCTATCTAAGAGAGAGCCAGGCCACCTTACGGAGAAAACTCACTTTGGTCGCTTATCACTCTTGTCCTTTCCCTCACTACTTAAAGCTCATGACCACAGGTGAGGGTAGGAACGTAGATTAACCGGTGAATTGAGAGTTTTGCCTTTCGACTCTGCAGAGTCTGCATCACGGCAGACGCCGCACCAATCCACATGACAATCTCGAATTCTATCCTTCCCTCACTTGTGACCAAAACCCTGATGTACTTAAACTCCTCCAATTGGGGCAGGATCTCATCCCCAACCCGGAAATGACACTCCTCCCTCCACCCATGGACTAATCCCTGGGCTAAAAAAACAAAAAGTGACTTGATTTCCGTGAATGCACCTTGTGTTCTTGTCTGTGCTGTTCGCTTGCTACGCCACCACGAGGAGCGTGCCATGTTTGTGGCTTAACTTGAGTTGAAGGGGAAGAACTTTGAGTGGTGTCGTCTGTCCGACACACAGCTACAGATATCTGCTGGAGAAAAGCGCAGCATAAAGAGAGGACAGTGCCTCAACGCTGCATCTCACTTGTTGCTAACAGTCCCTTTAAACATAAGATATTTGAGAAGTTTGAGTTGAAAATTCCTCAATTTGGGTCGGCGCGTTTCGTTGGGCAGTGATGGCGCGTTGAGAACCACTGAGCTATCAGAATAACAGTGTCATTCATCAAAGTGGGATGAACACGGTTGATGTGTTCTTAGGTGGTGGCTGCGGCAGGACGTTCGGACCTTGCGTCATTTTCAAGGCTCTCGCTACCGCTCTTGAATTCAGCTGCCCATTTTTGCACGGCTGATAAAGCCGGAGCATCATTCCTTAATGTCACAAACATGTCAGCATGAATATCCTTGGAGGGCAACTCCTTTTTTTGCACTAGTACTAGTACTAGTGCCACTTGGAGTATACGTACGTTAATGTGGGTTTCTCTGAAAGGAAACCATGCACTTATCAGGAAAGTTTGAATTTCATGCTTACCAGTTTTCATTGCTGTGGCATAACTGGGATTGTAACAACCTATGAACTTTTCAGCCCACCCTCGTATGTTTCTCAAATATACTGTACGTGCAACAGAAGCAGATCAGAAGCAGATGACTAATACGTGTGATACTTTTATTAATGACAAAAATCATTGTTGCCTCTTTGCATGCAGCAATATGTTACCTTCTCATCCAACCCCTCACCTCTGTGCAGGGACGTTGGCTGGCCTAGACCGGATGCATCCTTGCTCCTCACGGTGCGGGGAGACCGAGCGGGAACGTATATGATGTGAGGGCGTCCTCTGGCGCTTGGGCACCTCCAAGGTGGCTGTGGGCTCCCGCTGTCGCTCCCTGCCACGCCCATCCGCTGCTAGGCACCAGTGAACGTGTATGGATACAAAGACACACACACACGCACACACACACACAAACACACAAGGTGAATGAAAAGGCCTGTGCTTGGAGCAGTTTTCAGACAGACACACACGCATATGGTTTTGAGATCACGCATGACAAGTCCCATCTATCTAGCACGTGAGGGAGGTGTTTGGTTTGATGACCTCCTGTTGGTTTGTGAGCATGTGTGAGTGTGGTGTGAATGTCAAGCTAATTCATTGCATACAAGCAACGCTTCCTCAAGGAACCCGATGGTACGTACAGTTCGGTAATGTCATAACCGTAGCCCAGACTTGATTAGAATGTCAAAACCTTTTTATAGTTGTCGCAATTACTCACGTTTTTTGCAATTCCAGAGAGGATGCACTGCACTAAAAAAAACATAGTATTTCCATACAGCATGTATGGAAATGCGTTATCTAAAGCACGGCACTGCTGAAACTGCATATGTAACAACTAAAACAAGCCTTGGATACAGCAAAAAATACTGACTAGAACTGAAGAGTGCTATTTTTACAATATATGAAACACACTTCTTTGTTGTTGCAATAGAACACTGTCTAAAGATAAAAATAGAAAAAAAGACGATGATCAGCCTTGAAAAGATATGTACCGCCTTGGTGGGCTTTGTTTTGATCCCAAGGTCCCTGGCTTCATTTCCAACAGTGCAGTCCTTCAAAGCTCATACTGGCCCACTAGTTTCTCTTTTGAGTAGTACCACCATGTTTTACATTCCCATTTATACCTACCCAGACACACCAGATGGTTTGCTTTACAAAATAATTGTTTCATGAACCCATCTGGGAAAGTGTTGATGGAAGCTCGATCGAAGGACAGGAACTTTCGGAATAAGTCGGAAAGTGACAGGATGATGGTGGTTCTGTCTGTCTTGTATGACAGGCCAATTATTTAAATAAGTATGTGGTTATTTTTGCCAAAACTACAGAATTTACACAGCAAAATTCTTGCCTGGCCAGTATACAGTGGAACTCTGGTTAGTGGTCATTAATCCGTTGCAGAAGGTAAGACGAAACCCGAAACATACGCTACCCATATGAAATAATGCAAATCCAATTAGTCCGTTCTGGACACCCAACAATGACACACAAAACACTCTTAATATCAACAATTATAGTTTTACCCGCAGAAAACAATTAAAAATGCATACGGATGACAAATGAAAGGGATAAATGAACATTTAATGTCAATTTTACCTTTGTTGACTAAGGCTACATTCACACTGCAGGCTATTCGGATTTTTTGTTTTTTTCTGTTCACATTACCAAAAAACGTGACGTGTATTTGTGGGGAATGTAAACGCAATGTGTCAGGGAAGTGTCGCGCATGTGCAATGACGTCCTACGCATGTGAGTGTGTTTATGGAATTAAACATGTCCGCAATTCATGGTCTTAGCCCTGCCGCATTTGTGGCAACTTCAAGGGAAATGCAAAATGCTATCACTTGACAGAAAAAAACATTATCAGTGAAGCATTATTACATAAACATGTAATTGTAATTGTGGTCTTTTTTTTTAACAGTGGTACTGTATTAACCATTTAAAGAGAATGGCATCTGTTTTCTGCACAAAAAAACTGCCCATTTTCTGAGAAGAAAAATTTTTAAAAAACTATTTTTGACCTAACATTTGTGACTTTGCAGGGATTTACTGTATTTCTGGTCTATCCATTGTTGCATATGGATTGTTGCGCTGCCCTCGCCTGGCATACATGTTTGTTACGTTGTTTGTGAGTTTGACTTTTGACCAACAGGCTTCCGTAGCCGAGTAGTAAGAAGCCAGCAGTCATAACTTTGCTTTCAGAGTGTATAAGAAATATATGCCTGTAAGTAATATAAATGCTGTTTTATGCCAAGTTTGTTCTGGTAAAATCTCTTGTTCAATGCTTGCAACAGATTATTGCGAATGCTAATATATTAGCATCAGGCTAGAATAGCCTGATGCTAATATATTAGCATATAGAAAATTGCTACCTTTCTTAACTAACGTTACTTACTTAAAAAAATATATATCATGCCATACTTTATTGTTATTTGAAAATCCGTTATGTGTATTTGAATGTTTTTTATTTTGTGTGCTTCAGTTTTACAGTAACTTCATTTGGAGGCAATCAATAAACAGCCTCCACTTGCAAAGTGAAGGACTGTTTACCGATCTGCCAAACTCAATATCAACATTCAGGGAGAGCAGAGTCAATATTTGTATTGACTTGACGTAAACATACATAAACAGAAACATAAATGAAAAAGTAAATAGGTGACAATATCAAAAGTTAGGCCACTATACCAAAGATTTGGAAGAAACTCATGACAGACATACTAATGCATACACAATGTCAATAAGGCACAAAGTCATGTCTTAACACATAAGGCATGAAATGACAGTCAAGCAAATGTTAAAATCAAATAAAAATGTCACTAACAGAACAAAAAAATAGGCCTTAAAGAACACAGTGCTTTTGTCCTTTTTTAAATGCTGCTCATTTTGGAATCTTGGGGCGTGGACAGTATCAACATATCATCTACATTGGAGTTCATTGCAGGGTTTTCCCCACCTAGGGTAAACTGTTACATGTACTGTATATGGTCAATATTATTTCCCATTTTTACAGTCGTGAGCCAAAATTGTTTTTATTTAATAATACAGTAATCCCTCCCCACTTTACACTTCAAATTTCACGGCCTGACTCTATTACAGTTTAAAAAATACTGTATATATTAATTAATAAATCATGTTGTTTTACGGTTGAATACGGCCTATTCAACGGCATATTTAAGCAAATGTTAATTTTTTTTTGCCTAAATGAAGCATTTTCAAATATAAAAATAGCAAAATGAAGTAAAATACAAATATAAGGCATTCAGAAGATGCATTCAAAGACGTGATTATATGTAGTATTTTACACTGGTCACCAGGTGTCAGTAATGTTACACAGCACCAGACTTGATCGTCGGAACAACAGGCTTTTTGAATGATCTCACGACAGGCACAATAATCACTACCACGGGCTACAGTTGCGGCCATATCTCATTCCAAGCTAAAACAAAACACCCATCGCCACATCCTGTCTGCCCCCCACTCAGCTCCGCTAGCACCACAACCTATTTACAGCAACACACATAAGCACAAGTCTTATTTACATCTTGAATGTTTTATTTTCTCTTATTGTGTCAACTGTATTGGGTAACATGAGTGTAAGGGTGACTACAGGGGTGTTAGTTCATGCCCAGAAGGCTCACATAATTTAAAAAAAAACATATTTAGAAGGTTGTAAGCTGTTTTTTTAATGCTCTATGGAAATTTTCTATTTATCATAAGGAATCCTAGTTCGCGAAAATTCACTTATCAAGGTGGGGTCTGGAAGCAATTAATAGCCACTGGCGAGGGATTATTGTACTACATATACAGGGTGTCTAAAAAAAATGATACACCGTTTGTTTTTCTTTGCAGATTAAACACACTGGAATGAATGATGGCAGCCAGACTAAACCTTGAAGAAAGGAAATTCATTCTAAAAAAGCGTGAATGCACGCGAATGCCAAGGGAATTGCTTCATGATGTGTGCAGTTCCATTGCTTTGCGTGTCTGCTTTGCCTCAACAGTGTCTGCATCGGAACGGTCAGTTTGAGAACAGGCGGTGACGAAACAATAAAATGATGTTATTACAGTTTGAAAATTGAACAAATTATAATAAACACCTAGTTTACAATGATTTGAAGTGTGTATATGTTTTTTTGGGGGACTTCCTGTATAAATTGCATGTAAAAAAAGGATGGATTTAATGTAAAACAGATAAAATGTGTTTTATTCAAATGCAATCCAATTTCTTTATTTGATTTGATTTTGTTTTATAACTTTTAATGATATTTAAATGTTTATTTGTATTCATCCCCTACTACCCCAACTGTGATTTAATTACTACTTGTGGAGCATATTTTTGAACAAAACTGACTTCTCATTCCATTCATGAGGAAACAAAATATTTAAAGAACAACACAAATAAAATAAATTGGGAAACATTGCATAGAGGAAAGGGTCCCCACCCACCTTTAGACACTACTGCTGTACCCTCAAATTCAGGCTCTGTTACACGCTGAGAACCTACATAGTCACACACACGCACACACAGGCATGCACACATTCCAGTACAGATAAAGTATTAGGGAAGGGAAGTGAAAGCAGACATTAACATTGATGTAAATGCAATACAAAGCCTGCCACTTGTAAACAAGACAGCCTCGTTCACACATTGAACATTTGACAGAGCTTCAAATAGACACTCATCATTGGGTACATTTGCTTCACACAGACACTGTGATACTTACGCTGCAGCTTCCTGCCGGGATTGTCTGTGTGTGTGTGTCGACGAGACAGGTACGGGGAGGGCCTTGGGAGAGGTATGGATGACACATCGTGGGTTTGGAGTGGATACCAGTGTGGCTTGTCATCCAGCAGGGCTGTCTCCAGCTCTATAAGGATCTGCCAAGGTAACGTTCTCACTGTAAATGCTTCATTAAAAAAAAACAAAGATTAAGCTTTCTATCTGGTGGTACATGTCATGATATGTTTCGTTTAACAATGCCTCCAATAGGGAGAGCAGGTTGCAGATTTGGATGTGATATGGGCCACCCTGCTTGAGAACAACAAAGAAAAACATATTTAGAAAATCTGCTAAAATGACTTTGATGATGTTTAAAGACAGCATGAATAGATTTTTAACACCTATGGTTAGGGTTGAGCAGAAAATTCCACAAAATATGCTCCAAAAATGAGTTTTTCAGGCAGCAAGCGAGGCCCCCAACAGTATTATGTTCTCTGAGCGAAGCGCTTTTGGGCAAATTACATAAAAAAATTAATTACTTATTGTTACTTTCCCCCCAGAAATAATTGAATTAGTAACAGAATTACTTCTTCATGAATGTAATTAATTACCAGGGAAAGTATTGTAAAGTAATTATAAAGTATTGCATTATTTTTTTGAAAAACCTTTAAATATGTAAAAGAATTCAGATTTAGCTTTGTATGACTATTCATGACATTTATGGACATGGACATTTTCATGACATTAAGGCTGAGCGTGTGCCAAAAATGCTTTCCTGAGAGTGAGCAACCACATCACTTGCTGACTCGCTATTTAACGTCCTGTAGTGAACAATGGCGATTGAAGCCACATGCAGATCGTTCATATAGATATCAGTGCATAATAACATGCCACATTTTACTATTGGAAACAGTAATTCCATTCGAAATAGTAATTAATTACATTACCCTTTACAGTACCAGACCTGACCATGATAAGTGAATTTCCATGAAGTAGGATTCCTTATTTATAAATGGAATATTTTCGTAGTTAGAGCATTAAAAACCTGTTTACGACCTTCTAAATATTATTAGAGCCCTTTAGACATGAAATAACACAACTGTAATCACCTTTACACTCGTATTACCCAATATAGTATACAGATTAAGAGAAAATAAGACATTTAAGGCATAAATAAGACTCGCGCTTGTGTGTGTTGCTGTAAATGTGTTCCGGTGTTAGGCAGTTAGTGATGTTGGAGGTTTAGAGTTAAGATTTAGCTTGGCATGGGTTACAACCACAACACTAGCCCGTCTTAGGGATAACCTGCAATAAAAGCCTGTTGTTCCTGCAATCAAGACTGATGCTTGTGTGTCTCACCCAACATTACGGTACAGTAACATTACTGACACCTAGTGACCAGTATAGAATACTACATATCATTTCACCGTCTTTGAATGAGTCTTCTGAATGCCTTATATATTTATTTGCATACATGCATATTTTTTTATCTAATAATAGGTTGTATTCAACCGCGAAACAACATGATTTATTAATGAATATACTTTTGGAAAACTGTGACAGGGTGAAGCTGCAAAATTGGAAGAGCCAAGTGGCGAGGGATTACTGAGTATATTTGCATGGCAATGTTCTGTAAACGGAAGAGATTATACTATGAGCAACTCATAAAAACAACATCTTCCTTAAAATGAGCGCAATAGTTTAGCAATTGCTATTGTAAACCTATTGAATTGAAAAAAACAAGCAAATAGTGAGGAAAGTCTGTGTGTATGTTTGTATGTGCACTTACTTCACCCATAAAGATGCTGTCCTCCTCTGGTGACCTGGGCTGGTCCCACACAGTCAGCTCCAGCATATGATTACGAAAATCCCTACGATGGATGTGAGTGTAGACGAATGTTTGGTTCCACTTGGGCTCACAGGTCTTCTTCACTGCTTTTGTCCTGCGCTTGCTCTTGTCACTGTTTTAAACACAGACAGACACGTCCACATAAATACAGAGACGTTACTTCCACAGTTGATGCTTCCAGCTAGTTTCATTCCAAGGACGGGAGCGAACCCCTGGAGCAAAAATGTCAATATCAAATGAAAAACGTTTTTTGCATGATAAAACCTGCCCCTTTAGAGTGGACCAAAGGTACATAACAGCTGTACCTGCGGTCAGGAAGGAAGTACATTTTGACGTAGGGGCTTCTTGGACGTCCATCAGGCCGGAGAGGGAGTTCTGCCGCCTGGAGCACATTGACTATTAGCTGGTGACCTGCTTTGTCATACCACAGCTTCACCTGCAGGAGAAACACAAACAAAAACATCTGATGCACAGCCTTCACCTAAATAAATACGCAACAACAGAATAACAGTGCACTCACAGAAAGTTTTCCTGGCATTAGCTGTGGAGCATCCAGAACCATTCCAGGACTGGTGGGAGATAAAAGATTTAGGGATGGTCTCTCCATCTTCTGGGACTCAAATGAACTCGAACCTGCTATGAAATAAAACAAAAAAGGACTGTGAAGTTTCCAAGGGAAAGGTAAGAAAGGAAATATTGCTGTCACATTGAGAGCAGCAGACTGTGTTGCATTTTTTAAGCATTTTATCAAAGAAGAAGGACATTTCATGTGTACAGTAGCTCAGTTTGTGGTGTCTCAACAATGGGGACTGGGTTTGGCCACGGCTTTAGGTGACGCTGTAAAGGCTATTTCTTCTCTGTAGCCTTTCTTCCCAGTTCTTGGTAGCGCATTGCTATCCGAGAAGCAGTTACGGTTTTCAAAAAGGAAAGTGAAAGTTAAGTTTGTGTTACGGATGGGAGTGAGAACAATGCACCTATTGCAGGGATGCTCCGATCAGGGTTTAATGCTGTCGATCGGCAGCATGGATTAACTGTACATTTTTCAATTTATTTATGATGAGTGCAATTGGCCGGGGGTGCCGTGAGACAATTCCAAGGGCCCCTGGCAAATAGGTAATTAATAATAACTAAACTTTTGGGCGGATAGTCGTTTTTTGTTCTTTTGCCTTTATTTTTGTGAAGCAATTTTTGTACTACCGTATTTTCGCACCGGTGTTTAAGCTGCAACCACAAAATTTAGAGAGAAAAAAAGATTTGTACATAAGCCGCACCGGACTATAAGCCGTACATGATGTCATAAAATGGCATATTACGGCACGCACGAGTCCGTGAGGACCAGGTAGCTCTTTCTTTGACAGGAGCCAATCATGAGCTATGAAAAAACTCACAACGAGCTTGTCAACCCATAAAAAATTGCAGGACGTCATTACTCTATATTACAGTCTGACTCATGGTGTCATTTTACAAAGAATGCTAAAATCATCACACAGCAACACTCAAAAGATAGCTAAAAAACATACAAAACAAGTACCGATACGAGTTTAAAATTAAAAAAAACAACTATTTTAACAGCTTCTCATCATGCATTTTGCCCCAGCAAAGCATTTCACTGGACGTGGCTGCCAGGGGAGAGTTAGCCGGCGTCTCCCTCTGGGCTCTGGGCTCCTCTGGCTACCTCTGGTGGACAGGGGCATCTGATAAATCATTGCAGCGCCCCGGCAGCCAAATCCAATGAAATGTTTTGCTAATCTGATATGATTGATGATATGATAATGATGATGTTGATAATCTGAATGAAATGCTTCCACTGACTGTCTTCAGCAGGACTTTCTTGTGCATCATCTTTCGAAGAAGCATCCTTCGGAGATGACAGAGTCATGCAGACCAGTTTGAGTGTGACGTGTGGTCTGACCCCCAACCCCTACCCCTTCAACCTCTGCAGCAATGCTGGCAGCACTCATACGTCTATTTTAGAAACCCAACCTCTGGAAATGACCCTGAGCAAGTGCACTCAACAGCCTCTTCTGAGTGGAAGCTGTCCAGTTAGCCTTGGCCACCATGCTGCAGCTCACTTTCAGGGTGTTGGCAATCTTCGCATCGCCTACAACCTGGGTTCCCAAAGTGGTGTATGCCTACCCTCAGGTGTACCCCAATTGTAATAAGGGGTATGTGAAAAAAAATCGGAACAATTAGCGCCTAACACTCTCAACTACAAGTGCGTCTGAATGCCTCACGGCGCAATGGAGAACGGAAGAGAAGGCAGCAAGGAGACAGCACACAATGTTGTTCATTGCTCTGTGTGCATCATATGAACAAATAAGTAAGTTTGATGATTATTTTGTGCATTAATAGTGTTTAATCTCAGAGATTTTAATGATATTGGTGTTCCAATCCCCGCACGGTGCAGCGGTGAAAACCTGTCACTGTGAGTGGGGCTTTATTGTTGGTTGTATGTATTTTTGTACTTCAGATACTGCTTTATCGTGATTGTGAAACTTTCCCCTTCAATTTGGTCATAAATTATTATGCAGATTTAAACCGTAGCCATGGTCATTGGCAAAAATATGAAACGTTATCCAAAATGTGACCATGCAAAATACACCATTTTTAACCCAAAATGACTGTAAAATTAATACCAATTAATTATGTTCAATATTTCAAGTCAATTAATATCAAAAGATGTGTGTTTTTTTTTAACTGTGCAGGAGTAGGGGGTACATGGCTTCAGGTCAAATGTCTGAAGGGGTACGGCACTGTAAAAAGTGTGGGAACCACCGGCCTACAACATCTTCATGTAGAGCAACTATTCTTTTTTTCACATCCTCAGAGAGTTCTTTCCCATGAGGTGCCAAGTTGAACTTCCAGTCACCAGTATGAGAACGACAACACCTACTCCTCATTCACACCTAAAACCTGGCAACACGAATGAGTCACATGACCCCCCCCGCGCTCAATTAGTACAGTTTAACATAAGGGTGTACTCAAATTTGTTGTCAGCGGTTCAGACATTAACGGTGGCGTGTTGAGTTATTTTAATGGGACATTAGCTGATGGGCATATGATGGGTACTTTTTGACATACTGCGTATGATATTTTAAGGTAAAAGTATTCCCAGCCCTTTTCTACTCACCAAGAGAGTCTAAAATGGCAGAATTTAGCCACTCTTCTGTTCCTGCTGGTGTAATGGTATATTAAGGCAATGGGCGTGGGTTCGATCCCCTGCCAGCGTTGCGTCAGGAAGGGCGTCCAGTGTAAACATTAAGGTAAAATCATCAAGCGGTTATTTTGCACAAAAAATTAACAATTTGCTTCCTGTGTTTGTATTAGTCCAAAACATGCATCTAATTAAAGGGACTGTTTGCAACGTGCTCACAAAATATATTTTTTGATCCCCAAAAATATAACATATTTATGATGCCCTACAAAAGTAATTTTACACAAATATAAAATGACAAAAAACACACATATATGATTGAAGACGATCGGGTCGGTCGGCACTGCCAACAAGGTGTCTCTTATTTATTTTTCAGTGAGATGACAACCCTAACCCGAACTTCATGTAGAAGAAGAAGAACCAAATTACTTCGAGAATCTGACTGTTTTAGATGTGTGATGTGATGTGTACTAATCCACGAAATTATTTCAGCCTGTATTGATGAGTCCATGACATAAGAGTAGCGACTGTCTCTCACAACCATCGGCACCATCGGGTCCTACAAGAAAGCAGTATGGGCATAAAATTACTTTTGTTCCATTAGCTTTACCATCAGCTGTGTTTGAACCATAGACTGCATTTAGAAGTGTTGATATTAGTGTCATTTTGCTACCTATAATCTGTCAAGTGCTCTCAACCAGGATTCCCCCACAGTGAGGTGCGCACTCCTCGTCATTAAAAGTATAATGGCTTTGGTTTTTTTTCCCTAAGAGTGTTTTTTGGTTTTTAAAAACTAAAAAGATGCAATATGAGCATTCCCTCTATGAAGTATATCTGGTCCCCTTCCTAGAAGTAAAATCAACATCGCAGGCCACACGATGGCCTAGTGGTTAGCATGTCAGGACATCGGGAAGATCTGGGTTCGATTCTCCGTTGGCCATCTCTGTGTGGAGTTTGCATGTTCTCCGTGTGCGTGGGTTTTCTCCGTGTACTCCAGTTTCCTCCCACATTCCAAAAACATGCATGTTAGGCTAATGGTTGTTTGTCTATATGTGCCCTGCGATTGGCTGGCGGCCAGTCTAGGGTGTACCCCGCCTCTCGTGCGAAGTCAGCTAGGATAGGCTCCAGCATATAAGCGGCATAGAAGATGGATGGAATCAACATAGCTGTTTGTACGCAGGTCATTTCTTGCAAGCATGCCAAATTGGCTCAACACTTGAAAATTTGATGGTTTAGTTTAGTTTCAGAAAGGAACCACTAAACTACGAAGTGTGCTGGAGTAGGAGAGAAAAACATAGCCGACATCCCAGTGTGTGGTATGCTGTGTTCTGGATAACAACTGTCTGGAGTACATCCGAAGCCCCTTGAGGATGTGAAGGGTTCATAGGTTAAAACTAGGGATGTCCGATAATATCGGCCCACTGATACTATCGGCCCAATACTGGCATAAAAATGTAATACCGGTTGATATCGGTATCGGGTTTTTCCCTATAATTAAGACTAATAATAAAAAAACTGCTGTATATATATATATATATATATATATATATATATATATAGTCCTATGGGCTCCCGTACTTGCCGTCATCGAGGCATCCAGCGGAGCCAATACATGGAAACACTTCGTCACGTCTTCTGTTATTCCTTGCAGTCGGAACTGGGCTTGATATGTTGAAACCACGGGCGTGGGTGTTAGCTAAGTCGTTAGCTTTGTAGCGGCGCCGACACGGTTTGTTGTCTCTGTTGTCAGTCAACATTTTTAGCCACGTCGAGGGTCACCAAATGAACACAACGAGACAGGAGCCGAGTTTACTCTCCACTCAACTCAACCACAAGCAACAGCCCTTTAGCAATAGCTAAGTGGCTACAACAACCTCATGATCTGGAAACGGAAGTACACTTGATAGATATATACATAGGTAGGTAGGTAGGTAGGTAGGTAGGTCGGTCGATCGATCGATAGATGGATAGGTTGATAGATAGATATTTTATAAATCTCCAATGTCTAAAAGAAAGAAATGTCTAAAACAATATTGTGGGTCACCACATGTGTTAATATCATGACATATGTGATGTTACACATATTGGTATCGATTGATATCGGAATTGTACATTGAGAGTTGGACAATATCGGTATATTGGTTATCGCCAAAAAAAGCCAATGTCGGACATCCCTATTTAAAACATTTACAAAAGTCCTTGCTGCTGTGAGAGCTTTCCTGGCCAATTTGATCCAACACTAAAAAGCTGTGAATAAAAACACCTCCATATCATGTTTTTTTGTGTGTGTGTGAGCACACCATGCAGCTAAAGAATGGCATCATTGTCCATATACTGTACATTTTGTCCTATGGTGACTCTGCTTTGCTGGTTTTGGAGTGCTAGCACCTCCTAAGTGACACATGTGTCTCTTCAGCTGCTAAATGCTCCACTGTGTTCACCAACTAACTGTGTGCATCATTTGGTGACAAGTACAGTATTTTGTATGCAATGTACTTTTTACTGGAAAAGGCACCTTTAAAGACTGAAAGTGGCAGGACCGATCAAAACAGTCCAGTCACTGTAGGACAAATAAATATGGGTTTATATTCACTATAAAGCCTCTGAAAGGCAAGAGAAGGTGACATTATACATGGTATGCACGGAATCCTGTCCTGTCTTAGTGTGGTTTTATAAGTAACTGGTTTGCTTGAAAATGGACAGGCGCTTGTGAAAACTGTCTGATATACTTCTGTGTTATTTCAGTCGCACGTTAAATACACATCATTGGTGCTGTTATGTAAATGTAAGTAGAAAATCACACTATTTATGGGCAGATAACCAATCAGGGTCAGGTCCTGAAAAAAATCCAATTTGAATCAAAGAAAATGATCTGTACATACAAGAAGTGTAATGACATGCATGCTGTAATGAAATACAGTGGAAGGTCCCAGACTTGTACAGTTAAGAATTCAACCAAAACTTGGGGGGAAATGTGCTTCTAGGGTCGCACAAAAACTTGAGAGGTTGAGCTGTCATTGTTTGTGATTGTCACGCGAGTCAAGTCAGCACAGAGAGCAGCGTAAAGATAAACTCCAATAGTAAAGTGGGTCCTCGCACATTCACAAATTAGCAGATTTTTGCTCAAAATAAATCCCACATGCGGGTGAGGCGGGACCTTTCCATTTTCTTTTTTTAAAAATGAGAGGTATTGCGCTGTCCACACTGTTTATAGCGAGGACGGAGGCCTGCTGACCTCAATTGAGGATATAGTCGGGCAGTGGAAAGAATACTTTGAGGCCCTTCTCAATCCCACTGACATACCTTCCATCGAGGAAGCAAGGAGTTCCATCACCTTGGTGACTGAGGTAGTCAAAAAAACTCCTCAGTGGCAAAGCTCCAGGAGTGGACGCGTTTCGCCCTGAATTGGGAACGTGAAGGATGGTTGGAACGTGACGTCAACAGGTGGATCGGCGCAGTGTCTGAAGTAATACGGTCGATATACCGGACCGTCACGGTGAAGAGAGAATTGTACCCGCATGATGGATGGTGAAAGAAAGTATATATATTTTATACTTCAAAAAATATGCCTTTTTTCCCAAGAAAACACATCTCAATCACCCTAAGCCAGTAATAATTTTATACAAACGTGATTATATTTTTTGTACATACAATGTTTACATGTTTACGTCGTTATGCTTCATTGATTATGTTTTTTCTTCAAGCGTTGAGATTCCGCACCTTGTTCGGCAGCCCTTGAACAAACCATAGTTACTGTGAGACGCACAAGTGAAACTTATACAGTATATAACAACAAGCAGAGTTCATTATGTGTGTTATGCTTCTCCCACAGCTAGCCGGGACGACCCAGTGGCCTGCAGGCAGGGGAGCCATGTACTACCGGTGGCCGCTTCAGAGTGAGGTGCGAAGTGGAGCGAAGCTATACATTTTATACTTTAAAAGTGTGTAGGGGTGTGCATTTGTGCATTTAGCATTTAGCTTGTTAGCCTCGGTCGCTACATACATTAGAGTAATGTGTATACATGCACAAATAAATTAGAGTCTCTGTGTGTTTTAGGTGTGTTCATATAACAAAAAAGACACCTACTAGATTCTAATGGAGGGTGGGACGTGTCTGGGATTCTTGGGATATCACTGAAATACAAAAAGCAAAGATACATCAGTCATTTGCATGTTTGCATCTGCCTGATTGAAATACTATGAAGTTAGTCATGTTGTGGATGCACAGGCATGCATGCTTGATTCAAACATAAAGTCCAGTCCAAACTGCTTATTTAGATGTTCAAGCTAAACCTTCATGGTAAGGATACTTGGCAAATCAAATTGAGGATGTGAGCCTTTGTTATAAATACACTGAGCAGTAGTTGGGTCACAGCAAGAAGCACCAGAATTTCTTCCACCAGCTTCAGGGAACTAAACTAATTGTGAAGTGAGGATCAATGCATATGAAGTTGTAACATCATGTATATACCCTCAATTGTGATCGTTTTTCATTGAATAAAAAAGTTCCCTGATGAAGAAGTCAAGGATTCTTTGCTGCATGATCTTTCTTGTCGTAAAAATGGTTATTGTTGTACAATAATCCCTCGTTTATCGTGGTTAATTGGTTCCAAATCGGACTGTAAAAAGTGAATTTCCACCAGGTAGGATTCCTTATTTATAAATAGAATATTTTTTTTAGAGTTACAGCATAGAAAACCTATAGACGACCTTCTAAATATGGTTTTTAACATTATTAGAGCCCTCTAGGCATTATAAGAGTAGGCATAATAAGTAGGCATAATAAGAGAAAAGACATATAAGACAGAAATAAGACTCATGCTCATGCTGTAAATGTGTTCCAGTGCTAGGGAACAGCAAGCGACATTGGGGGGGTTCAGAGTTGAGTTTTAGCTTGGCGTGGGTTATGGCAGCAATGGTAGCCCGTGTTAGGGATCATTGTGCCTGTTGTGAGATCATTAAACCTGCAATAAAAGCCTGTTGTTCTGGCAATCAAGTCTGGTGCTTGTGTGTCTCACCCAACATTACAGTAACATTACTGACACCTCGTGACCAGTGTAGAATACTTCACACCATCACAACGCTTTGCTTCTTCCTACTTCTTTTGGAAATGCATATGTGATGTATTCAAATGTACCTTGTATGCATATTCAAAGATATTAAACTATAACCATAATGTCTCTGAATGTGTCTTCTGAATGCCATATAATTGGATTTTACTTCATTTAGCCATTTTTGTACTTGAAAATGTTTAATTTCGGCCCAATATGCATATTTTTGACTCATGATAGCCCGTATTCAACCACCAACCAGTATGATTTATTAATTAATAGATCTTTGAACCGTGTTAACAATAAGCCACAAAATTCAAAGTGCAAAGGGGCGAGGGATTACTGTATTTACTGTATGTGGTGTTCGATGGACAGGAAGTTGCCTCAAATGCAAGAATAGAATCATGAATTCAGCAAACATTAGTGAAATAAACTCGTGCTTCATCAAAATCAGCAGTGAAAAAATTTGTGTTTTGCATTTTGCATCCTTTCACATTCAAATGATGTCAAATAGAATGGAGATGAAAATTAGAGACATGTATTTTCACCAAAGATAAAATGTGCATATTCCCAAATACAGTAAAAAAAAAGAGAGTCTTGCCCTTTTCAGGATGCAAAATGGTACCAGCAAAATGAAACTATTGCTCCATAAGCATGAGAGGATCCAAAAATCCCAATAAAACAATAAAATTACTTACTGATATTTTCTATACACCCTTTGCGAGTGTTTGGAGAGAAATTATAACATTCAACTTTTGTTTCAACAAAGCAAATGTGGTCCAATCTTAAATTTGCACATTTCAACATATGAACACATAATACATATGTCAGGTAAAATATGCTGCGTGTTAAAGCAGTGTCATGCATTTGGTAACAAGAACATTTCGATTGAACATTTCGAAGCAATGCGCCATACATGACATGAAAGAACACTTTCCAGGATCATTTTAAAGCTTTTCATATCATCCTAGAA
The DNA here is from genome assembly GCF_027744805.1 of Dunckerocampus dactyliophorus. Taxonomy (NCBI): domain Eukaryota; kingdom Metazoa; phylum Chordata; class Actinopteri; order Syngnathiformes; family Syngnathidae; genus Dunckerocampus; species Dunckerocampus dactyliophorus. The sequence goes on along the minus strand of NC_072832.1, from coordinate 20,577,644 downwards.
TATTGCTCTGTGTAGACAATTATTTTGTGTTTTGTAATATGTCATTGAACAGTCTGCAGTTAATATTGGAATACATATTCTTATGGATCACAGCTATTTAAGTACAAGGTGCAGTAGCTGCAACTGAGATTACACTGTGGGTCACATCTTACCTCTCTGAGCCCTACACATCACAAACAGCACCTTAACTGCGGCGTACGCCAAGGCTCAATTTTAGTCCTGTTCTCTAAGTATTTGCCACCTTTGGGGTCCCAAAACCAGGCAAATGCTCTGTTTGTGCTCTGTTGTCTCAGAGACATTAGAGTGTGGAGGTCCTGTCCATTTCCATTAAGCTAAATGACAAATGTAAAAGAAATGATTATATTTGGTAATACCCAGGGCTGCAACGATTACTCAACACAATCGACAACGTTGATTCTAAAAGTTTGTCCATGGAGAGTTGTTATTGTTGATGCATCGCTTAATCAAATTTTTATTAAAATACCTTTTAAATATTTTATTTATTTATTTATTTATTTATTTATTTAACAGTCTAACTGACTGTTAAATAACAGTTAATTTATTTTTTAGTTAACTTTTCTAACTTGATTGTAACTCATTGTCAAAACCTATTCTAGTAAATTACTTACTTCAGTTGAAATTACTTCAGAAGGAATGGTTTCATTTTACAGTAATCCCTCGCTTATCGCGGTTAACTGGTTCCAGACCCGACCGTGATAAGCACATTTCCGTAGCATTGCTTGTTTAGAGATTCAATATTTTTGCAGTTAGAGCATAGAAAACCTGTTTACTGCTTTCTAAATATGATTTTTGACATTATTAGAGCCCTCTAAACATGAAATAACACCTCTATAGTTACCTTTACACTCCTATTATCTAATATAGTAGACATAATAAGACAAAGAAGAATAGTGTATGTTGCTATAAATGTGTTCCCTAAGGGAGCAGAATGAGTAACGAACAGGAAGTGACATCGGCGTTTGGTTCAGAGTTGAGTTTTAGCTTGGCGTGGGTTACAGCCGCAACAGTAGCCCATGTTCGGGATTACTTTAGCTGCAATAAAAGCCCGTTGTTCTGGCGATCGAGTCTGGTGCTTGTGTGTGTCACTGAACATTACAGCAACTGAAAACTAGTGACCCTTGTAGAATACTACATATCATCGAAACGTCTTTGAATGCATCTTCTAAATGCCTTATATTTGTATTTTACTTCAATTAGCCATTTTGATGCTTAAAAATAATTTTGGAAAAAATTGTAACATTTGCTTGAATATGATATTTTTGGACTAATAATAGGTTGCATTCAGCATGATTGGAACCACATGATTTATTCATAAATATATTTTTGAAGAACTGTGATAGAGTGAAGCCACAAAATTCAAAGCATGAGGTGGCACGGGATTACAGTATTCATGTTATATTTTTCCAATAAAAGTGCCCTTTTTTTATTTATTCGTCTTCTTCCACCAAAAAATACATTTTGACAAACACTTTACTTAATATGTCAATTTAAATAGCTACCTAATATTAATTAGATTACATAATATTAGATTAGATTATTTAAAATAGTATTATATATATTTCATAATTCCAGTGGATAGACATTAAGTGCATCTGTGCAAAGTGCAAGGGAAATACTGTATGATGTGAATCGGTTCCAGGCTTGAAACAGCCTAAAGATGGCACACCTGCACAATCTAGAGAAAAGTATAAGGACAGCTATCAAGATCAGGCAATCAAAAATAGGTGGCATTCTTGTGCAGGTGTACATAATTAAGTGTGTAGTTTACAATTGTGTCCGGCTATGATGTTTTAACTATCCAATTAACAAACAGTGAGTGTCTTGTTCCAACTTACCCGATTGGTCGGGATACAACCAGCTCGACTTGAGGCTCAGCTTGAGATTCGAGGATGATGTTGTAAACTTCCTTCATGGTGGCTCCTGGTAACAGCTTCCCATTCCACTGTAAAACCTCATCCCCTGAAATAAGACATTGGCCAATATTCTGTGTGAAAGCGATTTCATGTGATGAGCAGTAAATAAATAGTGTTGACATGATAGTCTGGCTTGAGTTGTTTACTGGCATAATGCCCGCCAACTGTATGCATGCGAACGTACGGTTTGACTGCAGTGTAGCAGCTGCAACGAGCGATTATTTTCTTAGTCGATTAATCTGAAGCTTGTTTTTTATGATGAATCGAGTAATCACTGAGGCCCTTCATGTACCACATCAGTTTGAACCAAACACAAACTTTGATCCGCAACATATCAGAAAAGAGGCAAAAATGTCCATTATTGTTTCCCAAAGTCAAAGCTGGTGTGTGAATACCTTGTTTTGCAGAAAACACAAAGATAATAGGTCTGCTTTCATGAATGACTAAGGACATTAAAGACATTTGCGTTTGAGAGGCTGAAATCTAGGGATGTCGAAATTTTTAAATAAAAAACAATTAATCGAATACCAAATAGATTAACTGGATAATCAATTAATCATCGATTAATCAATCTATTGTTGCATCTCTACTGGAGTGTTAACAATTTGATAAACAATGTGCTTAGTAGTGCAGCAGTATTATATTATGGACAGTTAGATTAATTGAGATCAGGGGTGTCCAAAGTTTTTCCAGTGTGGGCCACATGGTGACAAATGAAAGGTGATATTTTGTAAAGCAACACATGTAGATACACTGGTGTGAAAAAGTGTTTGCCCTCTTCCTGATTTCTTATTTTTTTGCATGTTTGTCACACTTAAATGCTTCAGATCATCAAACAAATTTAGATATTACTCAATAACAACACAACTGAACACAAAATGCAGTTTTTAAATGAAGCTTTTCATTATTAAGGGAAAAAATCCAAACCTACATGAAAAAGTGGTTGCCCCCTAAACCTAATAACTGGTTGGGCCACCCTTAGCAGCAACAACTGCAATCAAGCATTTGCGATAACTTGCAATGAGTCTCCTACAGCGCTGTGGAGGAATTCTGGCCCACTCATCTTTGCAGAATTGTTGTAATTCAGCCACATTGGAGGGTTTTCCAGCATGAAGCGCCTTTTTAAAGTCATGCCACAGCATCTCAATAGGATTGAGGTCAGGACGTTGACTACACTACAAATCTTGCTGGTGTGTTTTGGATCATTGTCCTGCTGCAGAACCCAAGTTTCAGCTTGAGGTCACAAACAGATGGCCGGACATTCTCCTTCAGGATTTTTGACAGAGAGCAGAATTCATGCTTCCATTTATCACAGCAAGTCTTCCAGGCCCTGAAGCAGCAAAACAGCCCCAGACCATCACACTACCACCACCATGTTTTACTTTAAAGGTGGTTTAAAGTATTTTTTCTTTATGAGTTATTTATACGATATCTATATTTTCCTTACAACTTTATTCTCATAAAATTACAACTTACAACTTTTTCTTGTTAATTACAACTTTTACTTTTTTCTTTTAATATTTTCACTTTATTCTTGTCAGATTATTGCAGTTTTTTTTTTTTTATTTTTGCTGTTGGTGGTGTTTTTTTGTTGTTGTTTTTTTTGTTTTCTTGTTAAATTCTATTTTTAGAATGTGCTGCAGGCCAATAAAAAAACAGCTGCAGGCTGCAAATGGCCTCCGGGCCACACTTTTGACACTCCTGCCCTAAAGAGAACAAAGTGGTGTTAAATAATCCATCCATTTTTGATGCCGCTTATCCTCATTAGAGTTGCGGGGGTATGCTGGAGCCTGTCCCAGCTGACTTTGGGCGAGAGGCATGGCACATCCTGGACTGGTCGCCAGGTGTTAAATAATTTCAAGCAGAAACTGTATGATTTTGTGAAATTGTGTGTGAATGCTGACAGAACCTTTTGCCGATCCAAAATTTTAAAGAAACTAATTGAGATCTGTAATGCTGCTGAAAGCATTTTAGCAGGGGTCTCAAACTCAACTTACCTGGGACTGCTGGAGGTAAGAGTCTGGGCCGCATCAGACATTCCATAAAGAAGGTTTTCAAGTGTTCCATAAAAAAAGATGCAACTGACCCAATCTTACAGTTCAGAACATGAACAGTTCTTCAGAACATGAATGGCTCCTCAGAACGGAGGGTTCTCTTGCCTACTCTTTGCTGCCAGAGACCTAACAGTGCGTCCTCTTACAGTGTGATTCCACAGTGCTTTCCAGCATGCCTTGCAGCAGTTGTTTTGAAAAAGTTGCTAATGTAACGTGTTCAGAGTTAACATAGTTGTTGTTTATTATTCCCCATAGTAGTAGTAGTAGTAGTTGCCGTATGTGTGTGTTACATGTTGTGCTCTCATGTCGGTACCGTGACTGTAGGTAGTCTTTTGTCTAGTGGCCGCTTCTTTTAAGCAAGCTGAAGTGCCGCATACCATCTCTTGTGGGCCTCAAGTTTGCTACAATACACATAATATTAATAGACAACGTCCTGGAACACTACTTTGATGTCAAGCATTGGTCCACAAAATATGGTCCAACGAGCCGCAATTGGCTTGTGGGCTGCTAGTTTGAGACCCCTGGTATTTCCCATACTCCCTGGGAGGTGCGAGCAGTATATTGTCAGGATGACATGGAAAAAAACTCATTGGATGCTAGTTCTTGCTGCAACACAGTCCACAAACATGACAAGACACATTTTGGACATCATGTGCAGACTATATTTGTCATCAGTTTTCCAGGTTAGGTATATTATGTATATTAAGTATGTATGCATGCTATTCTTGTAAAGTCCTTTTACAATATGTGATGGAAAATGTCTGATTTAAAAAAAAAAATACCGCCGTTCAAACATACTGTTTGCTTGTTCTTCTGAGGATGTAGGAGAGTTGTGGTTACCTGCTCTCAGATGCCCAACCACATCGGCCAGGCTGCCCTTCTTGACCTTGGTGATGAAGGCACCTAATCTCCCTGACTCTGTGATTCTTCCTCCTACAACCTACACAGAAGGAGCGAGGAAGACAGATGCTTTGAGTAACAAAACATATTTGAAATGTTATCCACACCCACTAGAAACAAAACTTAGCATGTGTGTATCCCAGAATCAGCCAATCCCACACTGACCTTCAACCCCAGGAGAGCGCCGGCTTCTTTTGGCATGGATGCGCTCCTCTTGCTGAGGGTGATTCTGCCAATCAGATGGTCACCCTCCTTTGATGGCTGCCAGGTTACAGGATGCTGCAAGATAAAACAAAAGTTGACTAAACATTGGATTTTTTGACAACAATAAGCATTGTGATGACAAAAGTAACAAGTAGCGGTAGATATACACTTCTTAGGCTCCATATCACAATTTACCTTTTTTCATAATGGAATGAAAATATCATTTTGTGCCTGCTGGTATCAAATACAAAACTCTTAAAAGACTCACATGCCATACAGTGGGGTCATGAGGGTAGCACTCCCAGTCACCTGCAAGAAGAAGATGTTAAGTGAGTGAACAACTATACTGTCAGTGACGCCCTGGTTTCTATAGGATTCCAACCATTGTTAACATTTTATTAAGTAAAAATGGCTGAATTTGCACATTTCGTGGAGATACGAATGCAAGTTCACTGGTCTATATTTTCATGTATTTTGTCGAAAATTGCGATATTTTGTCATTTGAATTTGTTCGAAAATGGTGCTCTACAGTGCTACCGTATCATCGACAAGGAGAAGAAAAGGAAGACCATACAAACTTCCATTGAAAACTTCTTCACACGCCTTGGTTTGCATTTTCCAGTTAGCGTCCAATATGTTAGCGTATATCTTGTCGTGTTATTAATACACTGCGTGAGCGCAACTGTGTTCTGAAAAGTAACGTGCGGTCAGGGGAGGCTGGTGAGGCAGAACCTCACTTGTTTGGTTTGGTTTGGTTTGGTTTGATTTAATTTTATTTGAACATGCACCACCTGAACCATGTTGTAGTCAATATGCATTTCTTTACACTGTACTCTTGCGTATCTTGCTTGCTGCTGTAATAAGTAAATTTCCCCGCTGTGGGATAAATAAAGTACAAATACAATACAAATACAGTACAAATACAATGAAGGTTACGATGGAATACATCTCATGAATCATTTCGCAGTTCCACATGTTCAAAAGGAGTAGGAAGAAGCATGTCATGATGAAAAAGAAAGAATAATAACATACAATAAATATTAATATTTGTCCATTTAACTGTATTCTAAATGTATTTTCTGTATGATTCCAATTGTTTTTAACATTTTCTTAAGTAAAAATCACTGGATTTGCACATTTCCTGTTCAAATACAGGGAAGAAAACTGAGCGTAGCTTTACGGTTTAGTGCGCAAGCCCCGCCTACTGTCTGAGTGCACACTGTGTTGGCTCATGGTGCCTGCCAGTTTGTTTTTCTCAGCATGTGGGCAACAATATAATGTTGCAGAAACATGTATTATGCACCATGACTTTCTACAGCCTGTGTAATGTGTCGAATGTGTGACATCATTATCGTCAGACTTTTATAACAAAGTATCAGAGCTTTTCCTGGAGAAGGTGGGTGCATATACTTCACATATAAATAAAAGGTAAGAACACAAATGTTTTTCAGTAAAAAAAAATAAAATAAAATAAATGGGACGAAGAAGTATCTGAAAACAATTTGAATTTTTATTCAACCAAAGTGAATTAGTCGCTTCTTTTCTTTGGTTATCATCTTAATGAGCAACCTGTATTAACATTTACAAAACTACAAAGGAGACAGTGCCTCACCAGCCATGAACCTCACCGCACTTCACTGGTTGTTAATGTATTTTTATCACAAAACGTCCTTGTTAGCAGCTTGCTATTACATGGAAAGCAATCACAGTCGCCCACCTATGATGTCTAACACAGTTACGACACAAGTCTCAAAAATGTTAACACAAAACACCTTTTTATAGCTTTACAGTTATAGTTTCATACCCATAAAACAATTCCAAATCCACATAAATGATGAATTAAAGGCACAAATGAACATTACTTTTACCTTCACTGAAGATGTGAGGCGAAGACACAATGTGGCAGCGAGATAAACATGGACACCACCTTGGTGTTTTGTCATGAGATATTTCTTGAAATGGATAGTCTTTCTCACCTTCTTAATCAAAACGCTGGTACTTACAACTTTCTTTGGCTCCATTTTGGCTTATTTTGCAGCCGTGATCAAAAGAAAAGCAGAGACTTGAGGTGAGAAACACAACTGAATTCAAGGTATAACTCATAGTAACTCATACTCTCGCTGCCACCCCGTGTCTTTGGCAACAATCACGTCTTCAGTCAAGGTAAAAGTAACCTTAAATGTTCATGTATCCCTTTCACTCATTGTTTACATAGATCTATATGCATTTAGAATCGTTTTCTGCACTTAAAACTAAAATTGTAAGACTATAAAAACATGTGAATGGAATTTACATCATTTCTTTGGGAAAAAATTATTTGGCTAGAGTGCGTTTTGTTTACAGTCGGACCTTCTGGGATCCAGTAATGACTAACCAAGGTTCCACTGTATTTTGTGCAATGCATCATGCTACCACCACTATGCTTGATCGTTCATAGTGTTCTTAAGTTTGAAACTCTCAATTTGATTCCTCCAAACATACTGTGCTTCTGGTCACTGTGGCCGATCTTTGTCTCGCCTGACCATACAACTTTTGTCCAGAGGACGTTTGGCGTGTCCGTGTGGGCAGCTGCAAATTTCAGTGAAGGTGTCAATTTGGGAGCATGGGCTTCTGTGTCACGTAATGTCATGTTTCACTGGTATTCTTGAAGTTTGCAGTTTATGTTGGTTCCTGGGTTGCTCCTTAATATCCTCACCAACTTCCTTTCATCTGAACGTAAATATGTTGGTCTTCTTCCCGACACATCCAAATATCTTGCACTTACGTAGTGTGTTTTTACGTATTTTAATAGTGTGAAGTGATGATCTTGTTTAGAAACAACGCCAAGGGCCGTTCACTACTTCACTTATCCTTCTTAGCTCTTCAATGACTTCTGGTATTGGGGGATTATTGGTATAGCAGTGTTTCCCACAAATTAATTTATTAGTGGCAGCCCCCCACAAGTAACTTTGGACCGGCACCTGTTCGCCCTCGCTCTTAAACACATTCTAATGGGACTGTCTGTGACTAAAGCTTGTCGTTACAACTCGGTGCAAATGTGCTTTGCATTTAACACGCCACATACACACCTGGCCTGCGTCACAGGAGAAGACAAACAGGAGGGATCACCGTTTCCCACTCAGCAACTTTAGTTATATTTAGTGTTCAGACCCCTCTAGATACTCTTTTTCAAAAAAGCAACAAATGTTTCCAGCAACGTTATTCCTCTCTCCTACAGCGTTAAATTACAATTAGATGCACATGCGTAATGGCCAATTATGCAAATTAGACAATGGCAAGCGCACTTCCGCAACCTACCAACACTAATAGATTGGAGTCTTGTGGGTAACACTGTCCCTCGCCGCATCGCACTTTGAATTTTCGCAGCTCCACTCTATCGCGGTTTTTCAAAAATATATTAATTCATAAATCATGCTGTTTCATAGTGGAATACAGTCTGTAATAATCCATAATCCATAATCCATAATCCAAAAATATGCTTGTTTTAGCAAATTGTACCTATATTTGGCCAAAATTAAACATTTTCAGGCATAAAAATGACTAAATGAACTAAAATACAAATATAAAACATTCAGAAAACTCGTTGAAAGACACACTGATATGTAGTATTCCACACTGGTCACTAAGTGTCAGTAATGTTACCACAAGACGTCCCAGAAGTAAAAATAAATAAATAAATAAAATGAAGAAACTACAACAAGGACTGTGCTACCATGTGTGAGTCTTATTTTCTGTTACTATGTCTACTATGTTGGATAATACAAGTCCATAGGCGACTATAAAAGTGTTATTTCATGTCTAGAGGGCTCTAATAATGTTAAATTTAGAAGGTCGTAAACAGGTTTTCTTTGTTCTAACTATGAAAATATTCCATTTATACATCCTACTTTGTGGAAATTCACTTATCTATATATAACCATTGGGTCTGGAACCAATTAACCACGATAAATGAGGGATTAGTGTATATCATTGGTCAAATGTGCTGTCAAACTAATTATTTTATGCTGCTGAGATCAGCTGCAATCAATCATGCAACATTGTCAGTCCATTCCTGATTCACTCACACAGTCACTTCCAAAGGCAGGTTTGGCTGGAAGAAAGCAATGTATCTCTGCAGATGGATGTGAGAAAATGAACTTGACAAGGCACACGACTGACACACTGTCTAAACAGAAAGCCCAGCTGTGAGGTAAGCCCTCTTGCTGCTGTTGTTAGGGACAAAATCATAAAAGATATTCAGAGGTTTTTTCTACATACATGGGCAGAGGGGCAGCATTGAAATGTGTGCAGCACCTCAGCGGCAGTGTTATGACATAGAGTAAAACAGAGCCAAGCATGCCTAGCAGTAGACAGACTATGAGGATAATGAGTTGTGACAATTTATAGTGGCATTATGTAATCTTAAGGCAAACCAAGTTCTCAGTTTCATAACTCAAACCTAATCTTCACTGCATTCACCAATGGCTGGGCCACGTGGTTGAGTATGGATTGTGTTAAAGAGCCTGGTCTATACTGTAGGTATAATGTAGCTATCTACTGTATCATAAATATAACTACATAACTATATAACTACATATAACTATATCGATGACGGTCGTCAGTTACAAATTGATTGATTGATGATGTGATCTGCATCCATCCATCCATTTTCAATACTGCTTGTCCTCATTAGGGTCACAGGCGAGCTGAATTTTTGGTTCTGGTTAATAATGTGGTTTGGACTCTGCCAGGGCTGCCCTTTGTCACTGATTCTGTTAATTACTTTGGTAGAAAAAATTCTTGGCACAGTCAGGGCGTTGAGGGGACCTGTTTTGGTGGCTGCAGAATTGGGTCTCCGCTCTTTGCAGATGATGTGGTACTGCTGGCTTCATCAGGCTGTGATCTTCAGCTCTCATTGGATCGGTTTGCAGCCGAGTGTGAAGCAGCCGGGATGAGAATTAGCATTTATAAGTGCGAGTCCTTGGTTCTTGCCCGGAAAACAGTGGAGTGCCATCTCGGGTTGGGGATGAGATCATGCCCCAAGTGGAGGAGTTCAACTACCGTGGGGCCTTCGGGTCGAGTGCGGGAAGGATGGAACACGAGATCGACAGGCAGATTGGTGCGACGTCTACTGTGATGCGGATATCATTCTGTTGTGGTGAAGAGGGAGCTGAGTCGAAAAAGCAAAGCTCTCAAATTATCGGTCGATCTACGTTCCTAAACTCACCCTTGGTCATGAGCTTTGGGTGTAGTGTCTTGCTCTCAGGTGTGCCAAATCCAAAGCAAACATGTCTGCCGCGTGGAAGTTACCTCGGAAAGGCTCCCCGCAACCTTAGGAAGCTTCTAAGAAGAAGAAGTCCTAACCTCCATGCCTGGCCAATAGCAGTGATCATAAAAAAATTAAAAAATGTACAGTTAATTCATGAATGATCGTTATCAAAATCGACAGCATAAAACCCTGATCAGAACATCCATAATTAATGTCTCACTATCCAAAGTAAAAAGTACAAAAATATATACAACTAGCGATAAAGCCTAATTTTCGGAGAATCCCCAGTAACAGGTTTTCACCGCTGTGCCATGCGGGATTGGAACACCGACATAAATGATATCTTTAAGACGAAAAACTCTTAATGCACAAAATAATCATCAAATTTACTTATTTGTTCTTAATGCACACAAGGCAATGAACAACTTCCTGCTCTGTCTCCTTTCTGCTGTTCTCCTTACGCAGTGAGCCGTTCTGGCGCACTTGTATTTGTTGGTGTTATACGTTAATTGTTTTTAATTATTAATCACGTACCTACCATTACAATTGGTGTACCCCTGGGGGTATGCATACCACACTTTAGGAACCTAGGGTCAAGAATATGAAATACTGTACTGTAGGGTTGCAGCTAACGATTACTGGTACTTTCTTAGTCGACTAAACTGGAAGCTTGTTATTTCAATTAATCGAATAATCAGTTATAAATCAAGATGAACCAAACACAAACAGTTAGTGGTTTGGTCCGCAACATATCGGAAAAAAGGCAAAGGGGAAGGACGTGTATGGCAGCAGCTCTGTTGATGATACTGGAAATTTTAACTATTTTGGTGCTTTCCTGACTACACTTCATGAACACAAGATCAGTGCTGCTTGCTGAATCCCCCAACTTTAACTTGGATAGTCGAGAGGTACAGATACAAGTATCGATACCTGCTAGCAAGTGTAGCTAACTAGTGAACTGCTGAAGTTCAAAGAGGTTGCTTAGCAACAATGTCAAACACAAAGGAAAATGATTATGGCTCTGAATTTGCAGTGGACGTGGACATAAAAACAATGCCAGGATACCTAGAGTTGAAAAATCCTTCCAATCCTTCCAAAAATCCACAGAAACCATAGATAGTCGCTTCGAGAGTAGAGAGATCACTCTACCACAAATAATGCGAGCAATTGAGAATCTGCATCCAATGGTAGAGATACATTCTGCTTCATATACAGCTATCAGGAAGGCTATATCGTCTCTGGAAATAGAAGTTCAGAGTAATTACAAAAACCTCTTTGAAGTCACAATTACGTAAAGTCAGTAATGGTGTCACAAACATTATGGAGGAAAATAGAGCAAAGAGTCTATCAAAAAACTAAGAAAAGAAGTCAAGAAGTTGCAAGATGAAAATGCAGACCTGAGTTCTGCTCTTAGGGAGGTTAAATACCCTATGGAAGATATCAGGGCTCTGCAGGACGATATTAAGGAAATGTTGAATGACAATGCTGCCTTGCGCTCTGCTCTTCAGGAAGCGATAAACCGTAAAGAAAATACAGCATTAAGCAAGGATGATAGGGTTGATAGGGTTCTGCAGGATGATATCAGGGCATTATTGGAAGATAACACTGCCTTGCGCACTGCTCTCAAGGAGGCTATAAACCATATGGAAGCCACCTCATGTACTGATCTTAAGGCCGCTAAAGACCCCATGGAAGAAAATAGAGCATTATGCAATGATATCAACACTCTACAAGTTGGCATCAAGGCACTATTGAAGGATAATGCTGACTTTCGCACCACCCTTGAGGAAGAGAAAGAAGCAAAGGAGAATATCAAGGAGCAAATTAAAAACTTCATTGACAAGATGGATCAGATGGCAGGAATGAATGATGTGGTTCCCACAGGGCTCCAAATCACACCCAAGTCAAGAGATGTTCGTTTAATCAAGCAACAGATTGCTAACTACCTACAATCAAAGGAGGTGGATGTCGATGTCAACAGTATTGACACTTGTGTCCCACTCCATGGCAGAAACAACACCACACCTGTCATCATTAAGTTCACCAACAGGGAATTCAAAACCGCACTGCTGAAACAGGGAAAGAAGCTGAGAGGCACCAACGTCTACATGAATGAGCATCTGACAAAACGCAATTCCGACATTGCCAAGAAAGCACGAGACTTGAGGAAGCAGGGAAAGATACAAAGCACTTGGAGCACCAACGGGAAAATCTACATCAAATTAAATGGAGGTCCGGGTGAAGCAAGAGTGCTTGTTGTCCAAGATATCAGCAATCTGGATACATATTAAAGATCATATTACTATGACAATAAGGATGATGGAGGAAACACCCTACGAGACAGACCAACGCAACGAGAAGGACTACATTCCATAGCAATAACCTTGACATCATTCATAAAAGGAACTCTTGTATACAAACCCAGTGTCACTCGCAGTGCAACACCGAAGAGGATGTGGATATCAACAGGAGAGAAAGGACAGGATAAATAGAAAGGAAAAAGGAAAGGAAAAGGAGAAAAAAGGGGGGATTTTTTTTTAAACATTTGTGTACCTGTACACTGTATATGTGTACACTCTATATGTATATATGTGTGTACTTGTGTAGGTGCAGATGTATGTGTATATATATGTATGCGCGCGTTTGTATCTATACACATGTATGTATTAGCAATTGATGTGCTACGAAGAGGGGGTAGGATTAAGCTCTGCTTCTTCCTACTCCTTTTCGGACATATGCATGTTCGAAATAAATTAAACCAAAAATGTGGATCACTGTTTTCCAAAGGCAAAGCTGATGTATGTGAACATCTTGTTTTGCTTAAAAACAAAGATAATAGTTCTGCTTTCATAAATGACCGAGGACATTCAAATATATTCACATTTGAGGAGCTGAAATCACAGCATATTTACATTTTTAAATCCAAAACCGACGACTGAAATACCAAAACAGTCAGTAGTTGGATGATCGATTAATCGTTGATTCGTAGTTGCAGCTTACTGTATTTCTTTCACTCAATCAAATACTAATGTCTCACTTTTTCTGTTTTTTGTTTATATTCTGTCTCTCTGTGTTAAAACAGACCTGCCATAAAAATGGTGGACTGTTCATGTCTTTGTAAGCGGGTAAGCTTACAAAATCTGCATAGAGCAGATAGTTACTTCCCCCGCTGTATGACTATAAGTTTGCCTCTGACTATCGGCTACAGTCACTTTCAAAAAATACTGCCAAGTCACTTACTATTTTTAGTTGACCTGGTAGTGTTGAGAAGGATGTATACACATTGCAGATTCTATACTGTACAGGTCAAGCTGCATATTTGTGTGGGAGTGTTTCCGTCCTGATCTCACACTAATTTAAAAAGTCAAATGATTTAAAAGCCTGGATGCCTCTCAGCTGCCAGCAACCACATCTCATAATTGATCCTGTCTCAGTCTCAAGCTAAAAAAAGGAAGCAGTGTCTTGCTGCCATGCTGATGCGCATAAAACCCACACTGACAAAAACAGCTCAGGCGAGACCTCCACTTGCTCAATGTTATAACACCTGTCCAGCATCCAAGTTATATCTATTTCTTGCCGTGCCCCGAACTGAGATCCTGGGTTTAAAACATAGGGCTGAATGATTTGGGAACATCATCTAAACGTGGGGGACGCACGGTGGCCGAGTGGTTAGAATGTTGGCCACACAGTCAGGAGATCGGGAAGATTTGGGTTTGAATCTCTGTTAGGCATCTCCGTATGGAGTTTCTATGTTCTCCCCGTGCGTGTGTGAGTTTTCTCCGGGTACTCCGGTTTCCTCCCACATTCCAAAAACATGCATGTTAGGTTAATTGGTGACTCTAAATTGTCCATAGGTATGAATGTGAGTGTGAATGGTTGTTTGTCTATATGTGCCCTGCCATTGGCTGGCGACCAGTCCAGGGTGTACCCCGCCTCTTGCACAAAGTCAGCTGGGATAGCATCCAGCATACCTGCGACCCTAGTGAGGAGAAGCGGCATAGAAAATGGATGGATGGAATCTAAATGTGATTTCTTTTATGTCCAATATTGCAATTTGAATTTTATGTTTTTATATTGAGTTTATGTTGTTTTTTTTCACAATACTTAATGTACAATACATGTCTTTTTCCTTAGGCTGTCCGAATTAGTTAAAAGTTGTATAGCTTGTATGTTGTATGTGGCTTAGGCAATTTTCTTCTTTTATTAAACAAACATAATAGCCTTGTTTTATTGATCATATTTACACACCAATTCAGTCTTTACATACATTTACAGTTGTCTGCTCTCTGTATCGCACACTGTGGAGCGATCACATTAATTATATGACCCGTTTTTATTACGTATGGGGACGTACTTGAGCCAGCGCGTCTTTCTACTTATTTCCATTAAGAAAGTGGGGGTTATCATATAGAACTAACATGGCAACGCTGGGCATCTGCATGTGTGCACATGTTTGTGTTGGTGTTCGTCCGCGCCACCGCCCCCCAAAGCTGCAAACATAGGGGAAACACTGCTATAGCGCGAGGTTCCCCACTGCAGTGACAGAAGAGAAAATAATAGATATGGGGAACACAAACGGAGAAGGTTAATAAGGAGAGTTCAAAGCCACGGTCATACATAGGGACAAACTTGGACCGTGAACTCCACCTAGAGGGCCACAAAAAAAATGCCAGTTTTGCACCTAGGGTCCGAGAGCACACGCGCAGTGATCGTTGCTTTCCCAAAATAAATGACAGAATATAATCAGAAGTCATTAATTTTGTAACATTTACAGTTGGACTGCCTTACACACATTCCATAGCTAAATAACTAGAAGCTTAAATCAGGGTTTCCACGACATGTAATTGAACAAAATAAAAGCCGCCACACCTTAAAATGAGGGTTTTTTTAAAACTTGAAAACAATTTTAAGTAATATATTGAATGAATGGATATATACAGTATGTTAAATAGATACATACAGTATATAGCTTTGTATTTACACACATATTGACCACAGTTAGTTTGAAAATGATTTAAAATATCATAAAAATGTTTCACTGCGTTTTTTTTTTGTTTTTTTTTATAAGCATGCACCCGAATCGCCTGTCTGCCTTGCCGGCACTTGCGCATGTGACCAGATACGTGACGCGTCTTGTGTTGACTTTCACTTTGTTTCTTATTAGCAGGGAGAACGAACAATAGCCCGTAAAATGTGTAGTCAACTGACGACAGCTAGCTTGTCACATGCTCAGCCTATCTGTGCCAGCGAGTGTTATCGCTCGCATTTTAATCTGCCTTGCCTTCAAAACACAAGTTGTGTGTCGACGTTGTGCAACAGAAACAGCATACAGCTGTAGACAGTGATGCTATCACAGGGGTTTCAACAGGTAGCTCCTATGCTAACAGTAGTTCACCAGCTGATGTTGAGGACCTCATGACAGAATATTTGCTTCACCTCCTAGTATTTTATAAGTGTTCTACTCAAACATGACATCTGTATTTCATGACAAATGAGCACACTGAGTGGAGATATGCTTTGTAAAGAAAGTGCAATTTAAATGTTGCCAGTGCTCTCAGCAACTTCGCCATTCAAGTAACAGTTTTGCAATGTTCTCGTTTCATGTTCTGCTAGTTGTTAAAAAAAAAAAGTGAAATAAAAAATTGCTATTTGTTATAAAAAATGCGTTTAAAGAATAGCAGACGTTGCAACGGTACAACACAGCGGCAGCAGTCTGCCCTCCCTTGCAGCCCACCACCACAGCTTTAAAAAATCCTAGGGGAAACCCTGTATATAACCCTATATAACTATAAAAAACTAGTAAGTCCGACAAAGTATAAGTATTTCTCTCAATAGTGAGTTTATATGTTGTTATAATTGACATCCCGCTTTTTTTTATGAAAATAGAAATCATAATATGCTTTCATATATTTATACTCAGATGCAAGCCCTGAGCTGTAGTTCTAAAAGATGTTTAGTAGTGATATGACATCACACTACTTAGATATGACAATGTTAGCGTGTAAACAGCAGTGTCTTCTCGGGCTTGAGGACATAGTTTGCTGTGTGAGGCCACCCGAGGTCAACGCTGGAATCAAATGGGGTCAAACGGCCCCATCACAAACACGAACATGCACACACATGTACACTCTCAGAGGGATTGTCACCACCAACCCATTCCTTCAGGGCCAAGCTGAAAACAATATAACATGACACTCAGCAAAGCATCCAGGCACACAAGCATGCACACAGTCTAACACACACTAGTTCACATGCACGCTGCTCACAATGACAGTCAGGCTGCTGGCTGTGGCCTGAGGCATGCATTGTGCATAAAATGCAGTTTTTTCTCCAAACTGCATGGACAGTGAACAAATGTTGATGATTTACAGATTGGCAATGTTATTCCATATTAGTTTTGATTATAATTACTGCAAGCAACAGATACAGTAGTCAAGTCTGTATTTTCTAATGTTATTGTAAGCTTACCTATAACTGACTGAGTGTATGGTGTCTCCAGAATGGAGACGGTAAACTGAGGGGGCGTTCACACAGCGTTCACATGAAAGTGGACCAAGACCCATCTGTTAAGCAGTCTCTGATAGAGTCCGGCGTTTGGTAGATTGAAGAAGCGACATGTACTCGGCATCATACTATGGGCTGTTTGTAATATTTCTAATATAGCTCATGTAGCTAATTGACGTAACCATCCATCCGTTTTCTTCCGCTTATCCAGGTCCAGGTTGCGGGGGCTGCAGTCTCAGTAGGGAAGTCCGGACTTCCAGCCACCTCTTTCAGTTCCACCGAGAGGACACAGAGGCTTTCCCCGGCGAGCTGTGATACATAATCCCTCCAGCATGTCCTTGGTCTGGGCATGCCCGGAACATCTCACCAGGGAAGCGTCCTGGTGGCATCCGGACTAGATGACAAATTATTCCTCTTGATCTGAAGGAGCAGAGGCTCTACCCTGAGCTGCTGCCGGATGACCTGAGCTCCTCACCTTATCTCTTAGGGTGAGTCCAGCCATCTTACGGAGGAAGCAAATTTCGGCCGTTTGTATCCATGATTTTGTTGTTTCGGTCACGACCCAAAGCCCATCACCATAGGTGAGGGTGGGAACATAGATCAACTGGTAAATCGAGAGCTTTGCCTTCCGGCTAAACTTTCTCTTTACCACAGCGATCTGGTGCAGCAACCGCATTATTACAGACGCTACGCCGATGAACCTGTCAACTTCCAACCTTCCTTCACTGGTGATCAAGACCCAAAGATACTTCAGCTCGTCCTCCTGGGGCCTCACTCCCAAACCAAAGGGTGCAATCCACCCTTTTCCTGTTGAGCAGGTGCTGAGTCTCAGTCAGAAGCTTCACACTCGTACTCGTACACTCGCGAACCACCAGAGTAAATGCTGAAGATCACAGCCTGATGAGACCATCTGGACCACATCATCTGCGAACAGCAGAAACGAGATCCGAAGGCCCCCAAACCGGACCCCCTCAACGCCTTGGCTGAGTATAAAAGTCTGTCCATAAATATTATGAACAGAATCGATGGCAAAGTCAAACTAACCAAAATATATAAACAGCTCTCAGTATAATTACAGTATAGTGCAGTTGCATACAACTGCAAACTACTACCACAATAGTGAAATGATATGAAAGAAAAAAAAAAACCTTCCAGCTCGCCAAAATACACTCTTTTAGGATTCACCTAATAATCACCAACTCTATTGCCAAAAAAAGCCTAATAGCGCCAACAGTTTGTTACATTGTGCTGTTTGCATTAAGAATGTTGGGTTGTGTGTTTGGGCCCCCCGGTCACCTCATGGTTAGCACTTCTGCCTCACAGTCAGAAAATCAAGGATTCACATCTCTGTTGGAACACTTCTGTGTGGAGTTTGCATGTTCTCCTTGTGCGTGGGCGTGTGAATGTGAGTGGTTGTCTATGTGCCATGTGCGCTTGACTGGCACCCAGTTCTGTGTGTCCCCTGCCTCACCTACACTACTACTAGCCATGTCTATGAGCCAAACACCTATTGCGCCTAACTTAAATCTTATTGTTGGTGGCCTGCCATTGTGACTCTACAGTACCGTGCATACCCGGTACTTCTTCTGATGCCTCTAATCTTTTATTTTACTTTCTTTTTTTTATGTAACTGTTAGTCCACCATCGTCCTTCCAGCCAGGGTCCACAAAAAAAGCTAGCACAGTAGAGCCAGGTGTCTGACAGTCTGAAAACAAACCCTCCCCTGGTGGAATACGAGTATGAAAAAGAACTACTGTATATTCTTAAGTCTTAGAAGAGTGCAGTTCTTCAAATCCTCCAAAATATTGCTACATATCCATTCATCATCAAATGCTCGGTGAAAACCTGACCGCTTGATTGGCTTTTGGAAGATTTGGAGTGCCGAGATACAACTATGAGAGGCAGTGTTGCATATAGTCGTGATGCTTTTTAACTTTGGGACACAAAGACAGCAAAGGCAAACATTGGCTTGAAAATAGCCACAGTCATATTTTTGTCGTTAGCCATGGTTCAATCATCTTTTCAATGATAAAAATATACCTAGCACATTGCCAGCTGTCACAAGCGCACACTTGTACGCATGTGCTGTTGCTCTCCCTCGGATATGCTACATGACAGATGCACAGATAATGAGACACAGACAACAGAAGTCACAGATTGATTATGAAGAAGTCTCACCTCTTTCACTGACGCTTTCGATCTCAGCATCCTCACAGCTGCTGTACTCAGGTGTGGTCCCTCCTTCCTCCTCTGAGCTGCTGACACTGGTTTGCCTCTTGCCTCCAGATCCCAGCCCTCGTTTTGATTTGTATGGCCTGGGTGGTGGTGGACGCAAAGATTCCGATTGATCTGAGCTTAATGAATCATTGCGCAGCATGCTGTCGGCTTTGTCCCTTTTGTTTCGTCTCACTACAGGTCCCTGACCAGGGGTTGATCCAGTTGAACCCAGAGATTCTCTGAGTTCAGGGTGGTTGTCTTTTTGCGTCGTGTTGTGTTCATGCAGCCCTCCAGCTGTCCTCTGTTCAGACACTAGGCCATCTCTCATCTTCCCCATAATTCCAGTACCACGACCTTGTACAAGGTGGCCCTGGCCTCCAGAAGGGATTGGCCCTGCTTGGCAAGGGGGGCCACCGCTTTGGTCCATGTTTTGGTAGCCCCCCTCTTGTGTCCGCCTCACTGCATCACTTCCTCCTACAGGATCAATCTCCAAAGAACGTCCCTTTGTAAGCCGGCGGCTTTCCCTGCGTTCCCTAGATTCACCCCGGAGATCTCGATCCATGGAAACCTGGGTCTCCAGCTTGGCATGGCCTGTCCTGCGCTCTCCCCGACCAGTTCCTCCACCGCCTTTTCCATTTCTCCTAATTAAATGATGTGGATGGAAACAGAAGGAAAATCAAACAGGTGACGGTTAACAGAAAATGTATTTTGTGCTGTGGAAGAAACAATACTTTAAAGCACAATTTGTATTCCACAAAGACGTTCTTTGACATTTAAAACTGAGGTCTAAGATCAAAATGTTCAAGCATTGACAAATGACCAATCACTCGAGAAAAGCATGTCAACAGTCCAGGAAAATTCGTCTTCTGGAAGGACATTGAGAGGGTATGACACAAAGCCCATATTTTGAGAGATTAAGAAAATTGAAAATCACCAAAAATGAATTGTAACCAATTCAGTCATTGAGTTGTCTGTTACACTGGTTAAAAGTATGTACATTGAATAGACTTATATTTTTCTCAATATTGTACAGCCCATTAATAAGTAAGATATTGTCTTCCTGTTATTATTTGAGGAACATGGGGGACATTTTAAAGGAACATTTAAAGAGTCACTGATTCTAACTAGTGTAGAGCTGAAAGTGCAGCATGACGTAAGCTCCAGTGCTGCAGTCGGTGCGTGCACAGTACGCTTCGACTTTGGTTCTTTCTCAAAAGTATATTAATGAATAAATCATGTTGTTTTGTGGCTGAATACTGTGTATTATTGGTAAAAATATGCATATTTAAGCAAATGTTAAATGTTTTTGCCAAAATTAAGAATTTTCCAGCATAAAAATGGCTAAATGAACTAAAATATTAATATAAAGCATTCAAAAGACGCATTCAAAGATTTTGATGAAATGTAAAATTCTAGACTGGTCACTAGGTGTCAGTAGTGTTACTGGTGAGACACACAAGCACCAGACTTGATCACCGGAACAACAGGCTTTTATTGCAGGTTTGAATTATCTCACAACAGGCACAATAATTCCGAATAAAATCCCTAATAAACACATGGGCTACTTTTGCGGCTGTGACCCACGCCAAGATGAAACTCAACTCTGAGCCACGATGTCACTTCCTGTCCAACTCTCGTTCAGGTCCCACAAGGAACATAAGAAAATATACCGTATATATATATATATATATATTACACACACACACACACGTTATACAGGGTGTCCCAAAAATGTATACACCCTTTAGCAGCTGATAACTCAATTGTTTGTTTTTTCTTTGCATATTAAACCCATTGAAATGAATGATGGCAGCCAGACTACACTATGAAGAAAGGAAATTCATTCTAAAAAAGTATGAATGCACACAAATACCAAGGGAATTGTTTCGTTATGTATGCGATTGCATTGCTTATGGCCCTCGCTGCATAAATAAAAAGCCTAGCAACATTTTGGAAAAACAAAATGTGTAGTTTGTCAACAGTCTATTTCAGTTTAGCACTGCTTCAAACTTACGTGTCTCTTGGTGGTTCGCTCCGTGATCGGACATCTGTTCCAGCTGTGCTCCCTGGTGCACTGGCTCGGTTGGGTTCTAAGGATGTTGTGGAGCCCGGAGGGGCTTGGGAGTGGGACCGCAGCTTCTTATCACTGGGGGCTTGGCACACAGATGGCTCACTGATGGCTGAACCAAGACCAGTGGGCTTTCCTGATGGACCAGTGAACCAATCACCCGGCTTGGTTAGGATCTCCTGTTGTTTCCGGCAGTTATTACAAACCCAGATCACCTGCACAAATAGATGGAAAGATACTTAGGTTGTCACTTGTGCAATGTGCAGCTGAATTTATTCCCTTTGAAGTTCTGCAGGGACTGAATCCAGATCTAGCAGCACATTATTTAAGGGCTGGAAATGAACACCATCTTTTTGGTGGTGGCAAAAAAACAGGAGAAAACCCACATGCAAACACCGCAGAAAGGCAACTTTGCAAAAATGAACATCAGTACTGTAATAGATGTACAGTATATACTGTATGCATGCAAAAAACGTCACTCATCAGAGCAGCTTCAGTTGCAATGAATGTTGAAAAGGAGATGGAGTATTGCGGTTCTGTTCTAAAAAAACAATAATGAAAAGAAATGTACTAGATTTGTGCAATACAGAAAGCCTAAAAATATAGATTATGAAGTAAAAATCAACTGAAAATGTCCTTAAAAGGCATGTGCATCAAGAGGCACTGAAAAAGCTATTTTAACTTCTACCCACAATGCATCACTGCAACCAGAAACATTCATTGGTTCATCCATCCATCCATTTTCTATACCGCTTCATCCTCATTAGGGTCGCGGGGGCATGCTGGAGCCTATCCCAGCTGACTTCGGGCGACAGGCGGGGTACACCCTGGACTAGTCGCCAGACAATCGCAGGGCACATATAGACAAACAACCATTCACACTCACATTCATACCTATGGACAATTTAGAGTCGCCAATTAACCTCACCTGCATGTTTTTGGAATGTGGGAGGAAGCCGGAGTACCTGGTGAAAACCCACACACACACGGGGAGAACATGCAAACTCCACACAGAAAAGCCCAAGGGAGAATCGAACCCAGGTCTTCCCGATCTCCAGGCTGTTCCTGTGTTGGCCAACATGCTAACCACTAGACCACCGTGCGGCCTTCATGGGTTCATTAGAAGTTAAAATAGCTTTTGTTTGTTTTTTTTTTTTGATTGTTACTTTCATGTTATTATGGTATATCTATGTTATGTTACGTTATTTTGAGTGTTAGTTGCTGTGTGATAATTTTAGCTTCCATTGTAAGTTGACACCGTGAGTCAGACAGGTATATTAAGTGATGACGTCCTGTGATTTTTAATGGGTGGACAAACTTGTTTTCACAAAACTCATAACTGTCAATAACATTGACTTCTGTCTGATAAGAGTTACTGGACTTTGTCCTCATGGACTTGTGCATGTTGCAAATTGGAAGTTTTTTTATGTGATCATGTGCGGCCTTTAGTCCAGTATAAGAACAAATCTTACTTTCTTTCAAAGTTTTGTGGGTGCGGCTTCTACACTGGAAATTGTGGTAACATATTAGGAAATAAATGAATACAGCACACTAAATCCTCATTTATTATGATTAATTGGTTCCAGACCTGACTATCATAAGTAATTTCACACAAAGTAGGATTGCTTATTTATAAATTGAATATTTTTGTATTTTGAGCATAGAAAACCACGGATTTATAACCACGAATTTCAACATTATTGGAGTCCTCTAGACATGAAATAACACCCCTATAGTCACATTATAGAGGGCCGCACGGTGGTCTAGTTGTTAGCATGTTGGCCACACAGTCACAGAGATCGGGAAGACCTGGGTTTGATTCAACCCTGGGCATTTCTGTGTGGAGTTGCCATGTTCTCCCCGTGTGTGTGTGGGTTTTCTCCGGGTACTCCAGTTTTCTCCCACATTCCAAAAACATGCATGTTAGGTTAATTGGCGACTCTAAATTGTCCATAGGTATGAATGTGAGTGTGAATGGTTGTTTGTCTATATGTGCCCTATGTGCCCTGCCATTGGCTGGCCAGGGTGTACCCCGCCTGTTGCCCGAAGTCAGCTGGGATAGGCTCCCGCGACCCTAATGAGGAGAAGCGGTATAGAAAATGGATGGAATGGATGGCTAGTCACATTATACTCCTATTATCAAATATAATAGACAAAAGAACAACAAATAAGACATAAATAAGACTCGTGCTCATGTGTGTTCCTGTACATGTGTTCCGGTTGTGAACAGGAAGTGATGTTAGGGGTTTAGAGTTGATTTTTTTCCTTGGCGTGGGTTACGGCCGCAAGAGTAGTGTTAGGGATTATTGTGACATTCAAACCTGCAATAAAAGCCTGTTGTTTCGGCAATCAAGTCTTGGTGCTTGTGACAACATTACAGTAACACTACTGACACCTAGTGACCAGTGTAGAATACTACATATCATCACAACAACATATTTAAATGCGTCTTCTGAATGCCTTATATTTTTATTAGACTTTTATGCTTGAAAATGTTTAATTTAGGCACAAAATATATTAAAATTTGCTTAATTATGCATATATTATACATACATATATATATATATATATATATATATATATATATATATATATATATATATATATATATATATATACACATATATATATATATATATATATATATATATATATATATATATATATACATATACTGTATATATATATACACATACATATATTTATATATATATATATAAATGGTCTGACATTTAAATGGTTTTAACCACTCACATCCAGGATGTTATACAATGTTAGCTTTTGGGAGCTGGGGCACAGTTCATTTCCTAGCACTGTTCATTCACTAAGAAAACAAATGGGAGACAGATCAATTGTAAATGTAACTATTAGTTGCAGCATTGACAGTTGATATTGATGAGGGATGCAATTCCTTCCCACAATAGATATGATGAATCACTGTGTAAAAGAGGGAGCGCAGCACGAAGGCCCTGCAGCATGAACACAGTTGTAGTCATCACAGTGGATGACGGAGGAAGTGAGGCTGGCCGTGAAACACAGACACACAGAGGATGCAGGAGGAGAGCGATGGGAGGTTAGTCAGTCCCTCTTCCCCAGCCACCAGGGTTCTCATTACTCTTGAACACTCCCCAATGACTATTTAAAGAGAGCTAAAATAAAACATTCTGCCGTCTGCCATATCCGACCACCCTCCCCACACCCATACCCACTGCCCCTTTCCCCCATCCTTTCCATCCACTCTCTCCCCTTCCACTTCTCCTCCCTCCTCCAGATTGCTTTTGATTAAAGCTACAAAAGCTGAGGAGAAAACAGCTTTACACCGACGCCGCAGCTATATTTATCCTGCCAAACACCCCAGCACCACCAGGGAAAGAGGGAGAATGTGTTCCTAAATACACACATACACACACACACACACACACACACGCACACACAAACACACACACACACACAGGCACACTGCTTCATGTGGGACGTTACTGTATGTCTTTGTTGAAAACATCCAGCATGTGATTGTATGCAGCCAGAGCCAGGAAGTGGACGTCTGCCAGATTGGCATATGAGGATGTTTTAAATACATTTCAATTACCAGGTATGGTAGGGGTGTCCAAAATTGAGGCACCGGGGCAATTTGTGGCCCGCAGCTGTTTTATTATTGACCCTTGGTATGAAAAATGCAATTTCATTTAGAAAACTACAAAACAACAGCAAAAATGGAAAAAAGTGCAAATATTTTACAAGAATGAAGTTGAAATATTGGGAGAATAAAAGAAGTTGTAATCTTATCAGAAAAAAAACTTTAACGATAATAAAGAGGTCATATGTATTATGAGCAAAAAAATTACATTAAATACATTTTAAATACATTTTAATAATTGTAAAACTATCAAAACCTGTTTTGTGTTAACATTTTTGAGACATACATTAAAATGTTAGGCTGCAACTATGACAATATTTATATTCCTACATTATAATATTAAATTTTAGCAGCGGATGAGCAGCGGTTCTACTCAGAGTTTCTCCTGGATGACAGTGCTTCTCACCTTATCTGTGAGGGAGAGCCAAGCCACCCTACAGAGAAAACTCATTTCGGCCACTTGTACAGCCGATCTTGTTCTTTCGGTCACTTCCCAAAGCTCATGACCAAAGGTCAAGGTAGGCTTCACCACAACGGACCAATGCAGAGTCCGCATCACTGGAGATGCCACACCAATGCGTCTGTTGATCTCACGTTCCATCCTTCCCTAAGACCTCAAGGCACTTAAACTCCTCCACTTGGGGCATGATCTCATGCCTAGCCTGGAGATGGCACTCCACCCTGTTCCGGATGAGAACCATAGACTCGGACTTGGAGGTGCTGATTGGCAGCAAGGGTGAAACACACAAGAAACCCTTCTCAGAAAAAAACGTTTTTGTAGCACCTTGGCTGACATTTGTAGTTTTATATGGAAAATGTATCTCAGAATCTGCACACGTACTCCTCGCTTACTGCAAGACTGCGTGAAGCGCTGTTGCAGAGGAATGCAAATATGTTTTCCAATACAAATTATTTTATTTAGATTGAAATTAAGTGCTACCATCCCAGTGTGAGGGACAAATGGGGAATAAGACGCAAGGCAAAGCATGAGACTTTTGGAACCTCCTACTGTATGTAATGTGCCAGCAGGGAACAGTTACTATGTAAGATGTTAGAGTGAGGATGCCATACACCAACTGGCCAATGTGTTGGTGATGTAGAGCCATAAGCGGCAATGTTAGAGAGTCGCTTCATCACACAGTAATCCCTAATATTAGATTACATTGTTGGTGTACCCCACACAGGCAAGGAAGGAGTGTAGTAGAAGCCATACAGTGGGCTCTTGCAGATGGACTACACACACACATACAGTATAGTCATCAAATATACACACATACAGTAAGGAAGTAATGTGCATATGCAGTTTGTGATCACCGCACACACAATCCTGCAAATAGCGCAGCAGCAGCAGTGTGTCACATCACATGATCATAGTAAGATCCCCTGAGATCAGTTTGTGAGTGAAGGAGCGACGCTGGAGAGAGACAAGCTTCTCCATAGATGGAAACTAGGACACAAAACCCCTGTGTGGGTTTTTTTTGGCGTCCTGCTGCATCTGTGCCTGTGTGCATCCATGCGCACATCTGTGTGTGTGTGGGTGTGTGTGTGTGCGTGTACGTGCGTGTGTGTGTGTTGGAGATGGGGTCTGTACCCACATACAGTATGCATCATGTTTATATGAAGCGTTTGGTGCCTGTGCGTAACAATGACTAATCCAGTTGACATCCAGTGGGGTTTTGGAGTCGGATGCATTTCCTGGAGAGAAAGTGACACTTTTGCCCAGTGATTGACTGTGGGTGACCAGTCCTGGGTGTATGCATGTCCAAAATTATCTGACATAGGGTCCAGATACATGACACATAAAATGTGATGTGTGAAACAAATTCGGTTTATGCAATGCAAATAAAATAAAATTAACTTTCCTGTATTGTGGATTGATACAATACATAATAATAATGGACAGATGTGACTTCACCATCAATTACACTGTTTTGCTCGAATGCATAGAACAATGCTGATGCAACGCCACAATATGTGATATGGGAGTTCAAATATTAGTCACCGATATTGGAGTTATCTGGGAGCCCATGGGAGCCATATTATTATAATATATAATTACCATTTAATTGCCATATAATTACCATAAAGATAATACAGCAAAGCCTCTTTTTTACACCAAATTTCATTATTTTAATCTAATACTGTACAGTAATCCCTCGCCATTTTGCGCTTCAAATTCAGCGGCTTCAAATTATCACGGTGTTTTAAAAATGAATAAATCATGGTTTCATGGTAGAATACATCTTATTATTAGATTTTATTATGATGATTATTATGATTTTGCGTATTTGGCACTGATCACTTGGTGTCTGTAATGTTACTGTAATGTTGGGTGAGAAACACAAGCACCAGACTTGATCACCAGAACAACAGGCTTTTATTGCAGGTTTGAATGATCTCACAACAGCACAATAGTCCCTAACACAGGCTACTGTTGCGGCCGTAACCCACACTAAGCTAAAACTCAACTCTGAACCCCCAATGTCACTTCCTGTCCGACCCCCCACTTGGCTCCTCTAGCACCGGAAAATGGTAAAAAAAAAAATTGGGATTACTGTACTTTTGATTTTTACGGTGTCTTTAGATTTCGTTCAGGTATATATTTAACATTCGGACTTTTGGACACTGATGCAGAAGCCTATTTGACATCTCCATAAAAAGCATCACAGTGAACAAGTGCTTCAGACAACACTAAGCATGATCTTGGATTTGGAGGTGCTGAGTCCCATCCTAGAAGCTTCACACACAGCTGCAAACCTCCCCAGTAAATCGAGGAAAAGGCTTCTTTTCCCCAGTAAATGCTGAAGGTAACAGCCCGATGAGGCCATCAGGACCACATCGGCTGCAAATAGCAGAGACGAGATCCTAAGACCCCCGAACTGGAGATGATCATCACCAGGTGGTGATCAGTTGACACCTCAGCCCCTCTCTTCATGATGCAGGTCTGATGATACGACTACAAAGTCGATCATAGGGTGTCAAAGTCGCGGCCTAGGGTGTCCTGGTGCCAAGTGCACTTGTGGACATCCTTATGTTCGAACATGTTATGGACAAACTGCGGTTCGCTCAGACGTCCAATAACATCACACAGCACAGGTTCATATCGGGCAGGCCGTTCCTCCCAATCACGCCCCTTCACGTCACACTGTCAACGGCCACATGGGCGTTGAAGTCACAGTAGAACGACAAAGTCACCAGTGCTCTCCAACACCCCTCTGACGGACTCCAAGAAGGCTGGGTACTCTGAACTACCATAAGGCATAGAAAAATGACCCTTTTGTTCAATGGGGATGACTCCAACACAAAGGCACAGAGCAGAGGGGCGATGAATAATCTCACACCAGCTCACCGCCTCTCCCCTGCAACAACTCCAGAGTAAAAAACTGTTCAGTCCATCTCCAGGAGTTTGATTCCACAACCCAAACTGTGGGTCGAGGTGAGTCCGACTAGGTCTAGTCGGAATGCCTCAACCTCTCACACAAGTTCGGCCTCCTAGTATTTCTCTATCAGACAGGAGAAATATGATCTTATGCAGGAAGTGAATAATATGTACGGTACAAGATGTGGAATGGAAGGGGGGTGGGATTAAATAAGCTTTGCTTCTTCCTACTCCTTTTGGACATGTGGAACTGTGAAAGGATGATTCATGAGATGTATTCCATTGGAACCTTCATGCATGTTCAAATAAAACCGAAACCAAACCAAAACCAAAACCAAAACCAATCCTTTCCCACGAGAGGAGTGATATTCCAGGTCCCAAGATCCAGATTTGGCTGCAGAAGGCCAGATTACCCAGGCGCCCGCCCTCGACCGCCACCTAAAACACATTGCCCCGGACTCTCATGCTTGCCTTTGCAAGTGGTGGGTCTACAGGGGGGAGATACCATGTGGCTTCTTCGGGCTGGGGCCTGCCGGACCCCACTCGTGAAGGGTCAACCACCAGGCGCTTGCTTGAGAGCCCCTCCCATGGGCCTGGTTCCAGGGTGAGGCCCCAGTATGCCACGTCCAGGCGAGGTGCCATCCCTTCTCTTGTTTTTTTTCATAGGGTCTTCTGAGTCACTCTTGGTCTGACCCATCACCGAGGACTTGTTTGCCTTGGGAGACCCTACCAGGGGCATATAGCCTCAGGCAACATCGCTCGTAGGATCACTTGGGCACTCAAACCCCACCATGATAAGGTGGTGATTCATTCGGTGCTGACATTGTCTCATTTGCATAATTGGCTGTTACTGTGTGCATGTAATTTTTATGAACACGGTGGGAGACAAAATCGGAGCAAAAAACATTAAAAGCAAAACAAATGTGTTTACAAATTAGGGCTTCAAATGATTAAAAATTGTAATCAGATTAATGACAGTTTTTAAATTAATTAATCATGATTAATCAAGGGGCCGCACGGTGGGTTAGTGGAAGGGATCGGGAAGGCCTGGGTTTGAATCTTCATTCGGCATTTCTGTGTGGAGTTTGCATGTTCTCCCCGTCTGTGCGTGGGTTTTCTCCGGGTACTCCGGTTTCCTCCCACATTCCAAAAACATACATGTTAGGTTAATTGGCGACTCTAAATTGTCCATAGGTATGAATGTGAGTGTGAATGGTTGTTTGTCTATATGTGCCCTGCCATTGGCTGGCGACCAGTCCAGGGTGTACCCCGCCTGTCGCCCGAAGTCAGCTGGGATAGGCTCCAGCGTACCCCCACGACCCTTAAGAGGATAAGTGGCATAGAAAATGGACGGATGGATGATTAATCACCATTAACAACTATATCTGAAATATGCCAATTTTAC
Organism: Dunckerocampus dactyliophorus; assembly: GCF_027744805.1. NCBI lineage: Eukaryota > Metazoa > Chordata > Actinopteri > Syngnathiformes > Syngnathidae > Dunckerocampus > Dunckerocampus dactyliophorus. The sequence goes on along the minus strand of NC_072832.1, from coordinate 20,548,094 downwards.
TGTATTTAACGAACAGAAAGATAAATGACAGGACAGGATTATCTATATTTGTATGTATTAACAGGACCAAATGAACTGAATATGTCAATCAAGCTAAAAGATACCACCCAAAAAATCTATTTGTCTAACACTAGTCTCTTTAATAGTAGCAGAACATTTAAATCATGCGTTAAACCGTGAACAATGATGGGTTGCATTCAAAGACATCACGTAATTTAAGATACAGTAAATCTACTTGTTTTCAGTGTATTTTCCAGCAAACTTAAACGTAGCAAACTGTACATCTGAATTAAAAGTTACAAAGTGAGTGATAAGAATATCCACTTCATGTTTTTCTTTATCTCCCTGTTTATTTACTCACAAACACACACATTATAAAGCCATTTTTGTGATGTGTCCCTGAATGAATCTTGCGTTCTTGTAATGAGAATGAGGAAGTGTCGATCCCAGGATGAACGGACTACAGACGTGTGTGAGTCGGATATACATACAGTATATGCTGTTGGAATTGTTCTGCTTTTGATGTGTTCAGGTTAGAATGAAGTCATAAAAGGGCGTCAGACTCTGCGTGACTGTGCGGGGACGCTCCACTGTGATTCCGTCTGCCACCATAACAGAGAGGCACACTACCTCTGATGCACATGCGTTAATTATACCAAAACATTCAAAGTAATTAATTATATGAATTGGTTACCGCCTTATTAGAAATACATATGAACTTGCTTCTTCTTGCGTTTTGTTTTAAGTCACAAGCAAGACAGAGCCGTCTGTGCCCACAGCAGCACCATCCATATTACCAATTACTTTTTCAAAGTCATTTTGCCAACCCTGCTAACCATGCCCTATGATGAATATATAATATAAAACAACTATGACGATTCAAGAAAGAATGTTGTTATGGCGTATGAAGTTGTCGTTTGCTCGACCAGTTATCACTGTCTCTGTCCATCATCAACATTCCATGTGCATTAAAATGGACATATGTCGTGTAACATTACACTTCCTGCTAAAGATCACACACACACACGCTTGTCACTTATCAGTGAGATAAAGTCCACATTTGGCCAAAGGAAAGAAAGGCGTGAGAGGAGGGGTAGGAACAGGAAGTAGTCGCGGCCGAGGACAGTTTAACGTATGGCAGCGGCAGCATGCAGGCAGCAGCCGTAACTGAAGGCCTCTATAAATCCTGAGCTAAGGAGGAAAGACTGCCACAAAGGAGATTAGTGTCCACAGCAACTAATGAGGTACTACATCAGCACACACACATACTGTATACAGTGTACATGTACAGTACGCATACATCTACACACAAAGCTAATCCACAAAGAAGGGCATTTGTGTGTTGTAAAATGTACAGTGTGGCTGTTGTATTTACAATTTACAACTCATACCCACACCTTATGTAAATATGGTAGAAAACAGCTTCTTGCTAAAGAATAGACACATGACAAATAAAACTACAAAAAGTGCAAGGGTTTTTTTTAAACATCAAATTACGCTGAAAATGTCATTGAATAAAAATTCAGTTGATAAAAATTCAGTGCATATAAATTTCATACATACGCTTTTGTACACTTTTGTGAGACCTGTGTCACATGACTGTACTTACCTGATTGGCTGACTCTGACACATGATCATTTGATTCGCTCTTAATTTTCTGGAAGTATATGTGTGAATTTTGAAACATTTATTTACACTGACTTTTAATAGAATTTTTATAATATTTTTTAGAATTTCTATTTTTTATCATTTTCATAATATATATAAAAAATATACTTTTATAATTTATATATTTTTGTTATAACCTGAAACACCATATTTTAGCAAACAGAATTTTTAAATTAATAAACTGAATTTCAAAACAAATGCATTTTGCTTACAAAGTTTTATTCATTGAAGGTTTCTGCATAAAATCATGTAAAACAAAATTCAGTTTTATTTGTGATTCACACGAGCCTGTGCTGTGCTAAATGAAATCCTTTTTCTTTGCTGTAATTGATAACTATTTTCAATAACTGATTGTACAGAATCTCTCACCACTTCGCGCTTCAACTTTTGCGGCATCACTCTATCACGGTTTTTCAAAAATATATTAATCAATAAATTATGTTGTTTAGTGGTTGAATACAGCATATTATTTGTGAAAAACATTTATATTTAAGCAAATGTTATATATATGTATTTTTTGCCTAAATGAAGCATTTTCCAAAAACGGCTAAATGAAGTAAAATACAATAAGGCATTCAAAGACGTTGTAATAATATGTAGTGGGGTGTTCCCAAGCAACTTTTTCACTTCCGATACGATATTGCAGCCTTGAATTGGCCGATAACAATATTGGGCTGAGGGAAAGGCTTCTTGAGACGTCATCTGTACTTCTGTGAAGAAGGTGTCGGACGTTTCGCTCCTCATCCAAAGAGCTTCGTCAGCGAACTAACAAGTGCTGGTAGCCTAGGCCTTAAGTACAGTAAGAGTGGGCGGAATTGGTGTGCCAACACCCTCCTTCTATTGGTTCCTTACACTAAGCCTGGGCGGAGTAGTGGTAGTGGTCTTTGGCCAAAATCCAGAGGATCTTATGGCAACACAAAATTCCTACCTATTTCAAACCAGTAAATACCCTGAGACAAAAATTAGTGCATCCTAAGACAAGGCACCAAACCAAAAACAGAGCAATGTGGTCTATTCCATCCACTGTAAAGGAATCCAAAGAGCACTACATTGGGGAAACCAAGCAAATGCTCCAAAAAAGGCTTTATCAACATCGCAGGGACAATTCTAGTGGTCCTCAATCAGCAGTACATCTACACCTTAAAGCAACCAATCACTCTTTTGAGGACAGCGATGTAAAGATTTTGGCCAAAGAAAACAGATGGTTTGAAAGAGAAGTAAAGGAAGCTATTTTTGTCAAACAACAGAACCCATCATTGAATCGGAATGGTGGTTTGAGGTTTAATTTGGACCCTGTGTTCAGCAGGTTACTGAGACCAAAACCCACAGCTCTTAGTCTTGCAAATGAGGTGAAGCCAGGGCCGAGCCAGAACAATAGATGCTAACGAGCCAGTATCACAGTCGTTCATACCCAACTCAGGGAGCGACACTTCCCTTTTATCGGAGGTGCTAATGTCAGGAGAGGATTATACCACTACTCCGCCCAGGCTTAGTGTAAGGAACCAATAGAAGGAGGGTGTTGGCACACCAATTCCGCCCACTCTTACTGTATTAAGGCCTAGGCTACCAGCACTTGTTAGTTCGCTGACGAAGCTCTTCGGATGAGGAGCGAAACGTCCGAAACCTTCTTCACAGAAGTACAGATGACGTCTCAAGAAGCCTTTCCCTCGATGGACAACTCCTGTACGACTGAGAGCCTACACAGACAAATATTGGGCTGATATCAACACACATATCTGATATCGATAAAAATTCAATTTAGACATAATGAATCCTCCTTGGCGGAAATTCACTTATTAGCCAATCAACCACAATAAACGAGGGATTACTGTATTAGCCTTTTTCTAACAACTGCTCACTCGTCACAGCTGTCGCCCCCTGGTGGCACAACAGCTAATTAAAAAACATTTTTCCCTTATCTATCTATGTCCTGCTGCTTATCCTTTTAAGAAACACGGGGAGCTGCTACCTATTCCAGCTGACTTCAGGCAAAAGTAACCTGAGTAAGTAACTCATTTTGGACACTTGTACCTGTAATCTCGTTCTTTTGGTCGCGACCCAAAGCTCATAACCATAGGTGGGGTTGGGAACGTAGCGCAACCGGTGAATTGAGAGTTTTGCCTCCTGGTTCAGTTCTCTCTTCACCATGATGATCCGGTCCAGCGACCACATTACTGCAGATGCTGAGCCGAACTGCCTGTCAAGCTCCAGCCTTCCCTCACTTGTGAAGACCCAGAGATACTTCAACTCCTCCACCTGGGGCAAGACCTCACTCCCAACCCGAGGGGTGCATTCCATCCTCTTCAGAATGAGAACCATGGCCTCAGATGGGGAGGTGCTGAGTCTCATCCCAGACGCTTCACACTCAGCTGCAAACCGCCCCAGTAAATGCTGAAGGTCACAGCCTGATGAGGCCATCAGGACCACATCATCTGCAAATAGCAGAGACGAGATCCTAAGGCCCCCCAACCGGACCCCAAAACTTTTTTCACCCAAAAAACATAAGAACCTCACCACTGGCCAGTATATGTTACCGATAGTGCTTTCAGATAACAGGATATAGAAAAAATGTCTATATTCTTCACAATTATGAGTGAAACTGAATGACAGTTGTAGTTCATCCTGAGAAGGGGGAGTGGCATGAGTGGCTGTCTCTCATTCATGGCTTCCGCACACGCTCATGACGCCGTGTGAGCGTGCATACATTTAAACATACACGCAGTCTCAAAGAAGATCACGTCACATTTTCTTGAGTATGAGTGTTACTTGGGGTGTGGCTTCCATGCTCTGAGCAGGAAGAGGACGGGATATGGTATGTTGGAGCGCTAGCGGCCCCATTGCAATACCCAACCATGACAGATAGCACCTTCCTTGCTATATCTCACATTGAATAGCTTCCTTTCTGAACACAATGGACTGACCGGTCTCAAAACAAACAACTGCTTATACTGCTACTAAACTAATCTAAAGGTATTAGTAGTATTAGTACCATAATATCCACTACTTTTTTCTCACACCGTGTGGCTTATACAGTGATGCGGCAAATTTCTGGTCACGTTCTGTTCTCCCGACATCTCGTGTGCTGGAGCAGTCATTTTGCGCTTCATGCATTCACCCTCAAAACGCAGAACACACAGAAAGGTGCATGTGATGCGGCTTTCAGGTTGAAGGCAATCGATCTAGCAGCTTTTGTTGGGGTCTGCCGGTGGATCTTCGCAATGTAGAATGGTGTCGGGAGGTCCACTGTTGCCGACTAGTTTAAGGACAGCATGGGCTCGGGGGCTGATTTGCGATCGGGGCGAGGGTGGCGTTGGGAGGGACAATGGGAGAGAGACTGGCGGGGTGTGTGGCGAGGGAATTGTGGGGTTGTTCGGTTCTGGCACTGAATAAGATAACTTTTGTGGTTTTAGTGCGGAAGGAGGAGGATGACGATGACGCCACCATATCTTACTGTTGGTATGATGTTCTTTTTCTGAAATGTGGAATTACTTTTATGCCAAATGTAATGAGACACACACCCAAAAAGTTAAGCTTTTGTCTCATCAGACCAAAAAGTATTTTTCCAAAGGTCTTGGGGCTCATCAAGATGTTTTCTGGCAAAATTGAGACGAGCCTTAATGTTCATTTTGTTCAGCAGTGGTTTTCGTCTTGCCATTTTGACGTTGGATTGGTTTGAATCAGTTGAGAAATGTGAGAGGAGTTTGTGGACAAAAATGAGGCGGAATATAAGCCGAAGAAGATGTAGAGCAGGGATGTTCAAATTTTTCCCAGCGAGGGCCGCATAAAGTAAAATCAAAGTGTGTGGGGGAGACATTTTGTACACCAACCCATAAACATGTGCTAACAAACAGCCTACCTCTCAGCTTTGTGTTTTAGATTCAAGATTCAAGACTCAAGATTCAAGAGTTTTATTGTGAAATGAAATTCTTATTCTGTTCATTCTCCCAAGAAAATAAAGAAAACACAAGAAAAAGAATAAGAACATAAGAAACATAAATACCCATAAATTAATCAACAACAACAGAAGAGACATTAATACAGATAAATAATACAAATAAATAAATAAATAAAGTGCTATGAGCGTGTGCGTGTGTTAGGTGACAAAGAGTATTCTTACTTTTTCTCCACTACTCCTTCTTCCATTTTTGCTGTTACTGTCACTTTTTCTCAACCCAATTTTGTAAAAATTGCAACTTTATTCTTTGCTTTGTTACTAATCTCACAAAAAATTATTGTGAAAATTGAACTTTTCCTATGTTATGCTTGTAAAATTTTTGGTCAGAATTTTTTTTTTTACATGAATATTATGACTTTATTCTAATACTATACCTTATTCTTTTTTTTATTTTTCTTGCCGAGGGCACAAAAAATCAGCGGTGGGCCGCAAATGACCCACAGGCCACACTTTGGACACCGTTGACATAGAGGAATAAATAGCTAAAAATTAGTGTACAATTTTAGATGTGAATCCCAATAAAATATGGGGCATAATTACTCATTTCAGTTAGGGTAATGAATGGTGCAATGGTGAATTCCTGCTCTTGTGCTTAAAAAAAACATTTTGAAACCTTGGATACAGGCAGTCACAAAAGTGTTGATTCACAATGAAAGACCCTTCACCTGTATACTCACAAAATATGAATTTAAGCATATAAACATGTTTCATTGTTGATTCTGCGAGTATTAATGATATTCATTATTACATAAAAAGAAAGAGTGTATTAGGGTGTAACTGGCAACACCCAGTGAGAATGTGCTGTATTTTTTAACTGTGTGTGTTTGTGCGTATGTGGGTGTGTGTGTAAGCCTGCTTTTAATGGCAATGGACAGCAAGCGGCAGAAGAGAGATAGCCCCCTTAAGACCAGTCAATGAGAGATGGACATGGAGGTGGACGCAACTAGTGAGTCTGGTAATCAATAGTAATCATGACCCGCTGTGGCATTAAGAGCAGACGGCACATCATTCATGCTTTTCTACCACACAAAGCAGCACATCATTACTTGTATGGTCGGATCAATACATATACATTTGCCACACGTTATTTTTTTAGGTATTTCTGCCTTAATAGCACATTCCTGTCATCGTAAGATTCATTTTGTCAACCTCAGTGGCGAGCTAAAGAAATGCCCTCCAGAGCTTTCAGTGTGGTAGTTTATCTGCATCAGGTTAAGAGCCTTTCAGTAAAACCAATTTAACAGCTCAGCATTGTAACAGCAGGAAAATGTCAGGTGCAAATGTATGAAAGCCAAACACGGGCTACAGCAGTAGAGCTCGCCAACATCTCCACAGGATGTAGTACATAACAACGGCAGGAAATTATGGCAGCAACTTACAGGACAGCACACTCGTCCCTCGCCACTTCACGCTTCGAATTTTGCGACTTCACTTTATCAAGTTTTTTTCCAAATTATGTTATATTAATGAATAAATTGTTTCATGTTTGAATACGGCCTATTGTTACTGAAAAAACATGCATATTTAAGCAAATGTCATGAACATGACAACGCGGACAGGCAAGCTTCATAATGGGGTTTGATCTGCAAAGTTTTTTTCACACACATACATCAGGAATGTGCAGCACTCGTGCAGCGTTGCAACCATTGTCGTTTGATTGGCCTTCCTACAAGTTTGCATTGATGTTGCCATGTTGCCTTTGCCATCAGGAGGTCACGCCAGCGTGGATGTGACACAAAATGAAATGGAAGCCAGATGTTGCAGGTCTTTTATCAGCCTGTCTGAGTTAAATGCAGTTTTCAATAAATTGACAACCCTCTGTTTTGTCTCTTGCTCCTGTTTCTTCCTTTTACATTCTGATGCGCTACTTACAGTACAATGTGTTTAAAATCCACCAGCGCAAAATGCAAATACAGTAATCCCTCACCACGTCACGCTTCATATCACGGTTTTTCAAAAATATATTAATAAATCATGCTGAGTCGTGGTTGAATACGGCCTATTATTAGTCCAAAGACATCATATTTAAGCTCATTTTACATATTTATTGCCTAAATAATACAGATGTCAGGCATTCAGAAGACGCATTCAAAGATGTTGATGATAATATGTAGTATTCTACACTGGTCACTAGGCGTCAGTAATGTTACTGTCATGTTCAATCAGACATACAAGCACCAGACTTGGTCGAACAACAGGCTCTTATTGCAGGTTTGAATGAGCTCACAACAGGCACCAAAATACCGAATAAAAACACGGGATAGAGTTGCTCATGCTAAGCTAAAACTCAACTCTGAACCCCCGGCATCACTACGTGTCCCCACTCAGAACCCCTAGTACCGGAACACATTTACAGCAACACACACAAGTACAAGTCTTATTTATGTCTTATTTTCTCTTATTACATCTACTATTTTGAATAATAGGAGGGTAAAGGTGACTATTTTGAAGGTCATAAACAGGTTTTCTATGCTCTAACTATGAAAATATTCCTATATAAATAAGAAATCCCCTTTGCAGAAAAAAAACTAAGGATCAGTGTACTCTTCATATACTGATATACAAGCCTCTTCGACATGTCCGTGAAACGCATCATGCTGACCAGCTGATTGAACACTAAGTATGCCCTGACATGCTTAACTTTCATTCTGTGGGCCACTGTTATACATGCACTTATCACGTTCCTTCTTGGTTTTGTGTAAATGTGATACCTAATGACACTTTATTCGTTGTATACATGTAGTTGTCATGTTCCTCTTCATATTTTGTGCAATTTTAAATCGAGTTGCAACAATTGATCAATTAATCGATGATTAATCGATTATCCAATTAATCGACAACTATTTTGGTATCTGATTAATCTTTTCTTTTTTAAATGTAAATATCCTCTGATTTTAGCCTCTCAGATGTGAATATTTTTGATATTTCCTAAGTCATCCATAAAAGCAGGCCTACGATCTTTGTGTTTTAGGCAAAATAAGATATTCACACATATCAGCTTTTCAGCGCTGACTTTGGAAAACAGTGATTGACATTTTTGCCTCTTTTCTGATATCTTGTGGACCAAACCACTAACTGTTTGTGTTTGGTTCATATTAATTTGGTCCGTCTAACCAATTAACCGAAACCACAAGCTTAAGATTAATGGATAAAAAAAATAATCATTAGTTGCAGCCTTAATTTTGATATAGAAATATTTACATTTTTTACATTTAATTCCATTTTATTTTATTACATTTGAAAGGGTATACTTGCATTATTGTAATATATTTCATAATATAATATATTGCTTGAGCCGATATTTTGCTTGGCCGTGTTCGTGTTGGCAGGGTGCGGTGAGTTTTCTGGGCACCGCTGGTGGTGGGAGGTGGGGTGACGGTAATGTGGAGGGGCGCGGAGGTGGCGGCGGGCGGACGCTGTGCTGGACTCCTCTGCGAAGGGTGCGCGGCTGCCGGATTCACCGGGCTTGTGTGTGATATTGGAATCGTCAATTGAGAGTTGGACAATATCACCATATCGGATATCGACAAAAAGGCCAATATTGGACATCCCTAATTTCAAAATATAATTTGGTCTTAAAATATTGACAATAATATTGTTGATGTGTAATGCCGATGATATCCTGGTATGATGAAGAATATGGTGGATAAACTTTGTGCAAGGGACCATTTAGTGCTGCTTGCAGCTTTAAGCAATGTCCATGAGGGACAAATATAGTGGTCAAATTACGTAAAGGACAGATATGTCCATCTGGAGACCTCACCCTTGCAAAGGTTTGCACTTTTTTCCTTTCACACATGTAGTCGGCATGGTAAATTTTACTTGGTTTTTACGCATTCTCTTATGTTTGTCCTTAGCTCTTTAATAATATGCTCTAAAATACAGTGAATGACTAATTATGTGTAATTAAGTTACAAAAGATGGCACACAGGCTTGTGTTGACTCTTGTAAAATTGGGTCGCAAGCTAATGATCATGGGAAAATTAGCGTAACGGGGTGAGACCAGATGATAACCTAGTTCAGTGGTCACCAACCTTTTTGAGACCAAGATCCCTGGTCTTGGCCGTGAACCTGCGCAAGATATACCCCCAACCGCCCCCCTCCCACAACTATTTGGTCTGTTGGCTCAGTGTAGTGGACGAGCGATGCAGATTGAGGAAAGAGGGGCTGGTCAAAGCACTACAACGAGCGGCCTTGTTGCGGCTCAAAAACATTTTAAGAGGCTCACGTCTACATTTGTGCCTTAACTTTGAGGTAGAAAAGGCACATTTTTAGCCCTATTAACGTGCAATAATTACTGTTGTGTGCCCAGGCACATCACGGCAGTCCTCTGTCACTCCCTTCCTCTCTCGCTCTACCTTTTTGCTAGCCGGTACTGTACTGTACTGTACTAGTGTACCTCCAGCCAGGTTTTGGGGACTGGGCTCCTTGCTGAAGCTTGCAGGTTGCTGCCTGGATAGCAGCAAGGCGTATGGGTGTGTTCAGTGGAAAAATACGTGCCTGTTGGTTGCTCTCTGCGAGCTGCGGGCACTGATTTTTTTTTCATATTGTTTTCACGATCGACCGCCAAAGACCCAAAGATCGACTAGTAGCTCACAATCGAGGTTGGTGACCCCTGGCCTCGTTGATATGGTAACAAATGTGTGAAATAAATACCAATGACGTCACTGCTCCTGCAAATGATACATTTCTCCATCCAGTTTATATTGTGAGACACACATGCATTATTTCTCAACAAAATCTGTGTACTCACCACTTTGTCCTCCTTCAGCCCAGTCATCCATTCATGTACAATAAAAGAAGAAGGAATCGGAAAAGAAAGAAAGACACAAAGTTAGTAAGGTCTCTAGTGTGGCAAGTTACAGCAGGATTAAAGTACAGGTATTGTTGGTTTTTCCCGGTAAATTGAAATTCTTTTATCTCTAACAAATGTGGTTGTCACGTGTATAGCCCCATATCTACCGTATTTCAATCTGCAGGTAAAATTACATTTTTTTTGTGTGTATGTGGATGAAATCCATCTTTCAAAGACTTTCTCATCACACCGCAAGGGATCACATGGCTGGAAGGAATTAGGGTGTACTTTTGGATGTGGGAATGATAATGGGAATAAGTTCATTTGTCTCAAACATGCTCAACAAGTTTCATTGAGGAACACCACAGGTTTATAGCTGCATAATCCAACATATCCCAAAAGGAGTAGAAAGAAGTAGAGTATTTTAGTTCTACCCCTTTTCCGCATTTCAGCGATTTCTTTGTTTAATTCCTGTGCTTGAATATTAACATGTACTAATGGGTAGAGAATAGACTTGAGAATGTGTAACAATCGGTAGATGGTTTAGGAAGTGATGAAGGATTTTTTTTTTTTTGCTTTCCTCAGTATCAGACATGCCAACCTTGAAAAAAATATATGAGTACTCTCACCCTCCCAATCTTTCTAAATAATAAAACATAAGTAACTAAATATATAATAATCATTGCATCCAGTAGGGAAACCAATTACAGCTCATAAAGCACCAATTAGTCACAGTGCCACATAAGAAGCCCACCTCTGTTAGCACACAATATAAATGAAATCTTCAATATTAAACACTCCTAATGTAGAATATCACATAATATAATCATCAGGCTTACTTATTTGTTCATATAACACACACACAGCAATGGAGTAGTATTCCCTAAAGCACTGTACTGTGATAATCTTAGAAAGAGACGAGCACGATCAAAGTTATCGGCTCAGTAACGAAAACCAAATTTCATTCAAACACAAACAATGCCTCTTCCTAACCACTGGAAGTTAGACAATGAGCAGATTTCCATGGCTAAATGAAGTCAAATACAAATATAAGGCATTCAGAAGATGCGATCACAGATGTTGTGATGATACAGTATGTAGTATTCTACACTGGTCATTAGGTGTCAGCAATGTTACTGTAATGTAAAAGAACAAGAGGCTTTTATTGCAGGTTTGAACAATCTCACCACAGGCACAATAATCCCTAACACAGGCTTCTGTCGTGGCCGTAACCCACGCAAAGCTAAAACGCAACTCTGAACCATACTCACTCGGCTCCTCTCGCACTGGAACATTTTTAGTTATGTCTTAAATGCCTTATTTTCTCTTACTGTGTTGACAATTTTGGGTAACTGAAGCATAAAGTTGACTATGGGATGCTATTTCATGTTTAGAGGCTCTAATAATAAAAAATATATATATTTAGAAGGCCGTAAAAAGGTTTTCAAAGCTCTAACTCTGAAAATATTCCATTTATAATGGAGGAATCGTACTTCGCGAAAGTTCACTTATACGGTCGGGTCTGGAACTAATTAACTGTGGTAAACGGGATATGTTGCATTTTGATATGATATGATGCATATGCTTTTGATATGAGATTGCGAGCTCATTTTATCATCTATTATAACTCATAAAGGTTTATTCTCATGCAACCTGTCAATGTCTTTGCCATTTATCTATTTGTGCTGTCTCTCCTTCATTTGCCAAATACTAGTTTGTTAGTCAAACCATCTTTTTAATTTGTTAATTTCTGTCCTTTTTTTTTGCTCCTCCGAGCAAAATGCAGTCGTGTCACCTGCAAAAAGGAAAAACTTTACTGATGTAATTTATGTATAACATAAACCTGACCCCTGGGGTTCGCCACAAAGTATATCCAAGCATGAAGATGTGTGTTCCCTTAGCTTCACAAATTGCTTCCTGTTCATTGTGGGAGTGTGTTGAAGTCTGTGTGGGGTCATTAAATGCCAAACCGGCAACATAGGGCAGGGATCGAGAGGGGACATCACGTATTTCAGTGGAAGTTATAACCTCTTTATTTACACACACCAACCCCTGCTGTGTGGTTATAGGGCACCTCTGCACCCGGGGAGACCACCCCCTCGCTCCACAACTTACACTAATGCCCAATTAACCTTTACCGGCTTCTGTCTGGGTCGCACAGTGTATTCACACACAGGGAGCACATATAATCACAGTTACTAAATATATCAAATAAGATACGGTATATGCTATAACGCCAATACACACACAACACACGTTAGGCACAACACCCGCACCTGAGCCTCAACACATGAGGCCTCATACAGCTTTGGTGTGTTTTCTGCATTATATTGGAAACTTTGACCTGTCATACATACCTGTGATACCAATTTATGTCACTCCTAAAATTGCACAGATACTGACACTGCCACAGTATTATGCACACACGTGTGTGTTGGGACTCCATCCCTCCATATCCATCTCTCTCGCTTATTCTCGCTGTATTCGTTATTATTAAGCTGCACCAGCACAATGTAAAGAAATGCAATTAGAGTTTTCAGCCTTTTTCAGCCACTGGTAGGATTTTCTGGCCATAAAATTTGAGCACCAAAGGGCTCGATTCTATGAAAAATGACTCCATATACACTGCTGATCAAGGTTTTAAGACCAGTTGAAAAATTGCAAGAATTTCTATTTTTCATTTTGCTAGATCTTAAGGAGGTTCTAAGTAGAGCTTCAAAATGCAAAAAGAAGAAATAGGAGTGAGACGGTTACGTTCTGGTTGGGCTGGAGCTGTAGGAAGCTTGACCCCCGGTATGCAGAGACGAGGCGTTTGGCGTGCAAACAAAAAAGTCTTTAATTGTACAGGTGCAGGATAAACAAAAAGCGACAGAGGAAAAGCTCTATGACAAAAGGTGCAGCGTGACAGCACTAACTAGGAGACGAGAAACATGAGTCGCAATGGCAATGAACCAGCGGCGCACGTACGACGGCGCTGGCCTTTTAACCGCCGCAAATGACAATTGGCCGCAGCTGTCCGGCCACCAGGCGTGAAGTGGCTGTCTCCGCCACCACGCAGGAAGTACAGCTCTCCAAAATAAAGGCGCAGGACAGGAAGAACTCGCTCCTGTCCTGCGAAACCAAACGGAGACAAAACATTTATAAGTAAGCAAGTTATTGCAAACAACCATGAAAGTGAAAAAGGCTCTTGATCAGCTGATCCAAATTATAAGACCATAGCTCAAGATTCAAGATTCAAGATTCAAGATTCAAGAGTTTTATTGTCATATGCATAGTAAAACAGGCAGTTATACTATACAATGAAATTCTTATTCTGTTCATTCTCCCAAGAAAAGAAAGAAAACACAAGAAAAAGAATAAGAACATAAGAAACATATATACCAATAAATTAAGCAACAACAACAGAAGAGACATTAATACAGATAAATAATACAAATAAATGAATAAATAAATAAGTAAATAAATAAAGTGCTATGAGTGTGTGCGTGTGTTGCATGCGGTGTGTGTGAGTGCTTCGTTGAGAAGCCTGATGGCCTGTGGGTAAAAGCTGTTCGCCAGTCGTTTGGTCTTGGACTTCAAACTCCTGTAGCGTCTGCCTGACGGTAGGAGTGTGACCCCCAAACCCCCTAAAGTAGAAATCAAATGTTACAATAAAGAGTCAGTAATGAGTAGCTGTGTCATTCTTGTTAATATTTAAAAATCTAAACTTGTTTGCTTGATGCCAGTGTTTCCAGGAGGCTTGTAGGAATGTTGCTCCAGGTGGTGAAGATGGCTTCCTGGAGGGCATCAACTGTCTGGAACTGATGTCAATTTTTGTAAACTTCCCTTGCCATCCATCCCCAAATGTTTTCAATTGGATTTAGATCAGGGGAACATGCAGGATGGTCCAAACGAGGTTATTGCTCTGGAAGAAGTCTTTTGTCAGGCGGGCATTGTCCTGTTGAAAAAGCCCCCCTGCAACATCTCCATATAGCCAGCACATGGCTAGATGCCCCTGCACAACCTGAAGCTCCATTGTTCCACTTAAGTAAAAAGCACCCCAGGTCACGATGGCGCCCCCTCCGCTGTGGTGTGTGGAAAACATCTGAGTTGGGACCTCCTTGTCATGCCAGTAACGTTGGAGGCCATCAGGACCATCAAGACCATGTTTGGTGCTTTTGTGCAAATTCCCAGTGCCTTTGAAGACGTTTTTATATTCTTAAAACCCTTCTCTCACAGATGCCGTCTGATGGTTATTGGACTGCACTCTCCACCAGTAACAACCTTCACTTGGGCAGAGGATCGTCATGTGTCTTGGCCGGCAGTCAATTGGATCCTCCGGCTCAGGGCTAGGAATTTCTTATTGTCTTTCTTAGACTGTGAATGTCATGTTCCACTAATCCACATCTTATCAGGTTCACCTGGTACGCCAACACCTGACGCAGATTTCACTCATATCTGAGGTAGCCTTGTAGCATTGAGGGCCTTGCCTTGACCACACCCTCGTCAGGATTCCCGTCTTGGGGTAGGTGGTGAAAATCCATCTGTTGCGAGATACAGTATACAGTATAGTATACCTCCTCATGGTTGCCATTTGCCTGTTTGTAGCTGTCCTGTCCATCTCTTATGTTGTCCTTCAGGTAGTTCAACCCCTTCACTAGTTATAATCTTCCCTCCTTTAGATATGATTCGTCCACACTGACCTTGTCCAAAGGATCCGATGTCATTGCTCTATATCCTTGTGAGGTGAATCAGGGAGTAGATGTCGTTTTTGGTATACAGCTTGATGTCAGCCATTAGGGGCGGAAGGCACTCTCGGGTTATGATCTGGCTGATGGGTTTCAAGTAAAGCATGGGCCGGTTACCGGTTTCAAGGTATACCACAGTATAAAAACGTCACGGTTTCAAAACCAATAAAGTTTTACATCATACTGCTTTGTCACGTCCTGTGTTATTCCTCGTAGTCTGAACTGGGCTTTGCTGCATTTCAACTACGGGCGTGGGCTTTGTTGCCAAAAGTCGGGCATAGATAGCACCGATGTTAGCTGCCTCGTTAGCAATGAACGCTTGATATACTACTCATGTCGAGTCACCAAATGTGGAGGTGATTCGCAATGAGACAGGAGTCGAGGATAAGTGGTATAAACCTAATGCTCCACTGAACAAAAAGCAACAACCATTAAGAACATCTCAGTTACAACAACAATCACATGACATGACTATTTTAACTATACTGTGGGTCACCACACAAACAAATGAATCACAACTCAGCAAATACATAATCCAAAATTTCAAAACACTCTTGTGGATAAGTTGCTACGAGCACATTCACCACACTCTGAAATAATATAGTAAAACGTATGATTTTTTTATTATTATTATTATTTATGTGGTGACCTTCTTGAGCCACTTAGTGATTGAATTTATTTTGCATAGTTTTTTTACCATGAAAATATTGATGCTTGTCTGACTTGAGTTGTAGGGTTAGCCACACATTTTATTTATTATTGTGAAAGAATTCAGTTATTTTTTGTTATTTATATTATATACATTTTAGAGCTGAAATGATAATACTGTGTAACCGTGATATTTTTGCCCAAGGTTAACATACTGTCAGAATCTCATACCGGCCCATGCCTAGGTTCAAGCCTATGCAGAACAGCAGTGGGGAAAAGAGCATCCCGTCGGAATATGCCGCATTTGTGCTCAACTGTGCAACTAGCTTGGGGTTGTCTTCCACAGCCTCATTGAGTTCATGACAAAGGTTCCAGCTGATGTTATACAGTTCGAGGCACTCCAGTATCCAAGTGTGTGGCATTGCATTGTAGGCTTTCTTGTAGTAAATCCAGGCAGTGCACAGGTTATGCACAGGTATGTGTGTGTAATACTGTATGTGTACTTTGCAGTGCCCTACTAAAGTACTGAAGGGTGCTTCTAATCATTTTTGTCATGGTTAATAAATGTATTTTCAGGTCGTATGTACAGGTAGGAATGCTTGCACAATTGACCACATGCTGTGTACTCACATATTCTGATATCTGACACATGCTTTGAGCTGAGTGGCCAGTCTATTAAGATCTGGTTGAGCTCCAGGGCACATGTATTGTGCTGACTGTCTTATGTCTCATCCCAAATATAATCATCTTTGGCTCTCTGAAAGAGTACAAACACTAATAATAAAATACATTGTATAATTCGAAATTATAATTTTTGAATCTTGCAATTTCAAAAATAAATGCAACCAAAACAATGTTAAATGTTAAAAATTAAACACACCTTTAATTTCATTTGTAACATAGAAGGGGGGAAAATACCTTCAGTTTGATATTTGCATGACTGTATGATTCGTACTTTGGCAGAAAATAGAACCAATGAAACGGACACTCACCGTGTTGGATCGTAGGGAGACCCTCCCCCCACAGCGAGCACAAAACTTGGTCTGACAGTACGAGCACAAGTTCCCACAACCGTCTGCAAACTTGGTCTTCTGGCAGATGCCGCAGGTGGGGGCATCGTCCCGGTGAACTGCTGAGCCTGCTGCAGCCGTGGCCTGCCGGATCACTGTCTCCCTGTAGCTGGAAAGCTGCTGCTGGATGCCCCTGAAATACACAAAATGATGGATTTGACTATAGGCAAATATCGACCTGGCAATCCAATTGTAACCCGCCTTGTTTCACACCTGACCGCACCGGGGATTGAATACAGGACCTTCGTAACGGGAGGCGAGGGCGCTGACCACACGACTGAAAGCCCGGACTGTCGTCCGCGTTTTCAGTGCAGCTCTTAAGGCAGAGGGAGTGAGGTTTACCAACGTACACTCGCACAGCCTCACTGGCTGGCATCCGTTACACAATACAACAGCTTGTTGTAAAAAATACAAAAAAAAATATGTATTTGGAAAATAAACCTTGAAAAAATAATTTTGAATGTAGTCAGGGCAGCAAAACCTCCTCACTGTCATTGACAAGCCAACCTTCCAGCCTTTCAAACATGTGTGCGCTAATCTGCTTGGGAAAAGAAAGTGTAACAAAAAATAAATGCATTATCTTGTCCTGCATAAACAATATCATAAGCCACTGAGTACACAGTAAGTACGCGAACATTTGTCATTCCAAAACTCCAGTCAATGCAACACTCTGTTTTAATTGTCTGCTTGATTGTTTTAAGCTGCATTTGCTGACATAAGAAACTCTTGTCATCAGTATAAGAGAAAGAGCATTATTTTATCAAAGACGTGTTGATTAATTGATTTTCACCTTGTGGAAATTGAAGAGTGTGCAAATAGTGTGGGAAGAGAAAAGAAAACGGACAGGGGCCAAAAGACAGAAGGATGATGTACTCAAGGTAAGCTGACGAGACATTTTTAAGCACGCTATGTGGGTCTCCTGCCTCTTCTGTATGACTGGGCTCAGGGACCTCGCCGGCCTGGATCTTTGAGTGCTTGGCATGCCTTAGTGTTGCAGGACCTCCTGGTCCTCTCTTGGGTGTAGAGTTGGTTGCCTTATTGGGTCTAGTGGTGGTCCCCTTGGGTGGCCAGATAGAGTCGGCCTAGCTCCCTGCCTGTTGGAGTGGGGTGAACCGACGTGAAGAGTGGGGGCTTGGCGCTTTGCTCTACCCCATACCCACGACGCCACTAAACCAAATTTCAGACTAGGTTTTCAGAGGACATGGATAGACACTATCATGTGACTACCCTCAAATGTATCCACACAAAAAGAAAGACAACATTGAAGGTTGAGGGGAGCACCGCCTGCCACGTTTGCTCTCCCCTATTTTAATCACACTGGAAACACACACACACATTCTTGATTAGGTTTTTGAGGGTCAGGGCTGACAGAATGCTGCGCAGGGCCAGGCAGACATGACCAAGATGGTGCATGGTGGGCTTCCCTGGATGGTGGGTCCTTGGCCAGTGGGCCTGACCGGCGCTGTGTGTAGCAGGCTTTGGTGAGGTGGGCGTGCTCTTGTTACGCTTGGTGTTCCTCGAGGCTACGCTGCCACTTTCTCCAAGGTATGGGTGCATTGTTGTATTTGGGGTCGGCGGCTGTTTGCCCCTTGTCTCCTTCTGGGTAATCTGCTGTCCCTTGGGTTGTTGGGCGTGATTTCGTCCCCAGGCCCAATGATAACTATCAGTGTTTTCCAGTGACAGATTTTCTCAAATATGTCTGCACTTATGGCACGTCAGTGCTGTCTGGTGTGGAGCAAGGACTTCCAGATTTTGGATTCTAATATATGTGGACTCATGTTCCACATTTTTTGGCTTCCGATCCAATCAATTATTTTTTATAGTCTTGCCAATCCGATCCGATCCAATCCGGCACCAAGCCTTTTTTTTAATAATAACCTTTTGTTACAAACATGAATTTGTGGAATTGAATATGGTTATGAAAATAGGTCTTTAAAGCACTAGAAGTCCCAGGGTTTTCTTTTCCCATGCAAAGAGGACAGCAAAAGGCTGTGTAGTTTAAAATGAATAGCTCAAAAACCTACAAGTACCCACCTTTGTTTTATAAATGTAGCCATTACATGCCAGATTAGCGGTTCACAGATGATGACTGATTCTCTGAATATATTAGGATATTCGTTCAAAACTAATCTAGCCACTTGGCCTTCTTTGAAGGATGAAAGTTAGAAAAAAACAAATGGCTGGGCTGTGGGACTTCTAGTGTTAAAAATAAGGCAACCAAAGTATTGCTGAAATTACTTTTTTATTACATAGCATGACCAACAATATTGTTTGGATTTTGTAGCAAACCTCTGTGAGTCAGGTGCCTAATCCAATAAAAATCCACAAATGGACATGCAAAATACTTTTAAGGTAGGACTCATCATTTGACATGGTTATAGATCATTTTTGGTGTGATTTAGAATGTATGAACATTTTTTAACAAGCTCTCTTCCACACAATAGTAATTTATTGACGGTCCCCAGTATAAACAACCAGCATTTAGAGCAGCACTTCCTGTGCAAGCTCCCCACACAATGACACAGCACAGTGAGGGGGAACGACCGCTGTAGCTACAAAGCCGAATATCCAACGTCCAATGTGAAACTAACTTCACCACGGCACACCACGGACATGTCTGCATGGTGGTGTTGTATTTCTTCTTTTTGCAGGTGACGTGACTCGAGTGGCAACCAGCTTTAAGGCGCATTACCGCACTTACCGTGTTGGAGTATAGCCCACAGTTACGAACATTATACGCCAATGAGATCGGCCCGATTTGTGGTGGAAGCCAATATTATCCGATCTTCAAAATACATCAGATTGGCAGCCGATCCTGATCAGCTATCACTAACTACTAGTTCCACTTTCTTTACTGAACTATGAATATCACTGTCTATCTTGCACTCAGTGTCAGTGCTGCTGTTATTTCTAGTGTTGTTTATTCAGTCCAACTTATATTACTGTGTTTTTTGGATTACTTCCTGCCGTTCAATTTCAAATTGCCCGCCCTCCTCTTTCTATCGGTCCCCTCTTAAAATTGCACACCATTTTTCCATCTATTTGTTCCTCTACTTCTTCTTATTCTGCCTCATTTTTTTCCCACAAACTCCTCCCACATTTCAAAACCAATTGAAACCAATGTAACGTCAATATATTCACCTCATTCAGGACACGTTGGCTATTTATCACGTAAATGAATGGGCAATTTATTTGGCACCCCCACCAGGAGGTTGTTGAGTCGTTGAGGAGTTGTTTCCCAACCTGATGGCTGCTGGTTCGATCCTTGATCCTGCTGTTATCAATCAATTTATTGATACAGTTCAACATTTAGGCACCATTTTTACTTTCCAGCGTTTCAAATTCCAGTTTTTAGTCAGCTGATTCAAGACGTGGGTTATCTATCAGGACTTTTCTAAAAATTCCTACATTTTCCACAAATCAATATTTTCTGTGATATATTATTATATTTTCTTTTACAATGAAAAAACTTTTTTAGGGCCGTATGAAATCCGTTTTATACTTTTTACACTTATTTTATCACCACAGATTGTGTGTTTTTTTGTATCAGTGAATAAAATGTAAATTAACTAAATGTAAAAATCCTTACATTTATTGATGCTGCACATCATTGGACAATTTTGCCCCGTATTTCAGAAACGGATGAAGCTTCTCTAACTTTTTACTGCTACACAATCCTGAATAAACTACCACATCAGTGCTTGTGGCTAAGGAAGATGTAGACGCAGATGCAACTGTAATCGCTTTATTAATGTATTTAATGCCATTTTTATTTTGCTACAACTATTAGACAGGAAGTGTGGCATACTTATTTTGAAGGCCGGAAGTATGGCGTGTGTTGAAAATGTATTTTGATGGTTGCTAAGTGAGATAGGTAGGTGGGTGCCTCTTGCAGCCATGGCACATTGGAGTACATTACAATACATTACAGTAGATTGGAATACAGGAGGTGAACAAATGTATTATAATTGATGTGAAACGGATTAAATAAGCTTTGCTTCTTTCTACTCTTTTTAGGACATGTGGAAATGCGAGATGTGCTATGTGATGTACTCCAGTGTAACTTGTATGCATGTTCAAAACAAATTAAACCATTAAAGCATTATTTCACACACAACTAGCGCAAAGTCAGCGGGCATCCTAAAACGCTAACAAGCACTAAAACACAACTCATACAGCCTGAGTGGAACACACACAGCCGCACTAGTGTTTTCGCCGACTTAGCCGGTGTTGCAGGTTGCTGCCTCGACATGTTGAGTTCAGGAGGGGGCTGGTTAGTGTTTGTGAGGACATGCCGCTATGAATGAGCGGTCCGCTGGGTAAATATTTCCCCACACAAACGTTCCTTCACCTGACAATGACAGCATTTCATTCACACTGCCAATTTCCAAACAGTACATTCCATTTATATTGGCCTATTCCTCAATTCTGTTAACGCAGAAATTATAGTGCCCCACAATTTAAATGTGGCCCCCTATGGGTGGTAATAAATTTTACATTTGACGTTACATTCTGCTTATTTTGTGCATGTTGGCGGGTCATTTTGATCCTTTTTTGTTATTTTTTCTTTTTAAAGGCTAAAAAAAAGCAATTTTATACGTATTTAAAGACAAAGCTTTGTGTTAGCTTTGTGTTATAGGTGACAAAACACATTCTAAACACCTATTATTACACCTTTTTACTTTTCTTTCCATTGTTGCCGTTGTTGTTTTTTTTTTTTTTTGGTAAATTTAATTTCTAGAATGTGCCACAGTCCAATAAAAAGACAAGTTGTGGGCTGCAAACGGCCCGTGAGCCGTAGTTTGGACACCCTTGACACATTTATAGGATATTTCACCATTCAGTCTACATTTCAGTTCAGCTTCAGCATTCACACGCAATTTCTACTAAAACTACTTCTCCTGTAGTGACTGTTATTATTATCAATCCTGTTGTCTCTTCCAGTCGTCTTTTTTCCTCTCCTTTATTGTCCTTCTTTCACTCTTTCGTCCTCTCCTCTCTAATCCCGCTGTCTGTCCCCTCACAAACCATGCACTGTCAGTGACATTCCAAATGAATAAAATAAAAACCCAGAACCTCCTGGATGCGCTAACCACACTGTCACCGTGCAGCACCTGATCAAGGCTAATTAATACAAAATATTTAAAAATAAAAATTAATCTAACTCAACAGTTAATCTTTCAGGAGGTTATAAGTTGGGTTTTGTTGATTTTTTTATATGTAAAAAATAATTGACAAAAAGATATTCTGGCCAAAGTTGACCTTTTTAACATTCCTTGGTAATCAGTCATTCATTTTGCTCACGTTTACTGAGGCAATGTAGTGGCTGAAAATTTAAGAATGACTTGCAGGCAGGGAAGGCAGTGAAGAAACCTCCTCCCCCCTTCACTCAGCCATTACAAACTGCAAATCCCATCAGTAAAATCCATAAACTGATGTCCAAGATCCATAATTCCATTTAAAACAACAATCAATAGTCAAAATGTCTCCTTTGGGTGTACGTTACACAATAGTCCACCACACAGAACCAGCACCCAGGGGAAGCAGAGGACCCAGGAGTCCGTCACCCTCCCACTTACACACATACCAAAAAAGTGCACACATTGATACCACCGCTTGCAAAATGTAGACACATGCAAACACACACGATTACATGTCCTGGTACTAACAGCCACAGGTCACAAGGAGGTCACCTGCCGCTACACTGCAGGAATGACTTCCTGATCCATGGCTCTTCCTGTGCCCCATTCCCTGGCATTCTTCACTGGCTCAGTCACCAAAGTAATGTAAAATATATGTATCATTCTACATGGATGCAATTGAATCACTGATTAGATTTTATTTCATAAATAATTGTGATTAATATTATGATTTGGACTGATGAGTTCCATTAAAAGCTTTTCTATTTATGCCTGCAGGCCTAATAAAAGTTCTTACAGTCTGAAGACAATGCTATCAAAAATCTAAATCAATGTATTTGATGTTTTTTTTTTTATCGCACACCACAAATCCTTGGCTTTGACATGTTGCCTCGTATAGAATAAGTCTTTATACACATGAGCAGTTCCAACTGCAATGTACTTTGTTGCAGAGCTCATCCATCTTTTTTTCCACTTGTATGAATAATGGCTCCCGTGATGTGTGCACATTAAACAACAATGAACAATCAGAACAATTCTAAACTGACAGAACAGTGTCGGGCTGCAACTAACAATTATTTTCTTAGTTAATTAATGTGAAGCGTGTTGTTTTGAAGAAACGATTCATCGAGAAATTGGTTAGGTCCTCGAGTAGCGGTGTCCAAACATGTAGATTTGCTAAGAAGTGACATTTATTTCAAGAAAAAACTGCGTCTCAGCTTTGTGATATGGGTGGAAAAGCCTACTATTAGGATGAATTTTGTTATTTGCTCTTTTCGCCCCATTGTTACTGTTGTTTTGTTCCAAATATTTCAACTGCCTTCTGGAATGATCTTCATAAATTTTATTTTCTTAACATTATGACTTTACTCCCATAACATTATAACTTTCTGCCCAACCTAATTTTCGAAAAATTACAACTTTATTTTGTTTTGTTTCTTTCTCATATTACAACTTTAAAAAAACAAACACTTTTTTCTTTAATATTTCAACTCTATGCTACTGAAGTAATAATTATAAATAATACTTGTTTTTCCTCATAATATCATGAACATATTCTTGTGAAATTGCAACTTTTTTCTCATTAGAATACAACTTTTTTCTCTGAATATTTTGACTTTATTCTTACAAAATTACAGTTTTCCATTTCTTCTGTTGTTTTTGTTTTATTATTATCCATTATCCATTATCCAAATATGTTCTGCTCTGTTTTATTTGTCAATGCTACGTCTAATCCCTACCACACTTATTACTTACTCTTCCTTTTTTATGAGTTCATTGTCATGACTCACCTATTATTATGTTTTGTTACGTCTATTTCATATTATTTATTAGGAATGTCAACTCAAGTAGTAACAGGGACAAGAAATGTGGCAAAATGTGAAACTTGACGACTATTTTTCTACTATTTATCACATTGTCACATTATCTCATTCATTTCCGATGTATTCTACTAGAAGAGAGTGTATTTGAAATACAGGAAGTGAACAAATGTATTGCAATTGATGTAAAATGGATGTGGGTTAGGATTACATCAGCTTTGCTTCTTCCTACTCCTTTTGGACATGTGGAACTATGAATTTGAATATGTGATATATTCCCATGTGAATTTTTTTACTTTATTCCCATAATATAACTTTTTTCCCAACTAAATTTTCCTTTATTACTTTATTATTATTAATTTATCAACTTTATTTTGTTTTGTGTTTCACATTATATTATGATTTTTTAAATTCGTTTTTTCTTTAATATTTATAATTTATGCTACTAAAGTGACACTATTTTTCTTCATAATAGTACAATGCTACTCTCATAAAATTATGACTTTTTCTTGTTAAATTACAACTTTTTTGTCTTAATATTTTTGACTTTATTCTTGTAAAATTACTGCATATTTTTTTCATTCATGCTGTTTTTTTTTTTTTTTTTTTTTAAGTTTTCAGGTTCAATTATATTTGTATTATGAAAAAAACCCATACACAGTCCTGGATGGCTTTGGACACCCTGCGCCCGAGATAGACTAAATCAATATGAACCAAACACAGTTGGTCTGCAACTGTTACGGTCTGCGGCTGAGCTGTCGGAAGCTTGACCCTCAGTATGCAGAGATGAGGCGGTGGCATGCAAAACAAAAGATCTTTAATGGTGCCCGAACAGGTACAAACAAAAGTGACCAAGGGAAAAAGCTCTGTGGATAAAAAACACGAAAGTATCGACAGGTAAGTAGACACTTTAGGTGACAGCACCGGTGAGGAGACGAGGAACAATGCCAATGAACCAGCGGCGTACATGTGACGACTCTGGCCTTTTAACTGCCACAAGTGTACATTTTTGCCAGCTGCGCGGCAACCAGGAGTAAAGCGGCTGCCGCTTCCTCCCAGCGGGAAGTACAGCCCGCCAAAATAAGAGCGCACGACAGGAGGCGCTCGCTCCTGCGGAACATGACAGCAACATGTCAAACAAGAGGCAAAAGTGTTCACTTTTCCGAAGTCAAAACTGATGTGTGTGAATGTGAATGTCTTGCTACGCCTGAAACACAAAGATCTCCTTTCTTGGATGACGAAGGAAATAAAAAAAAAATCATATTTAAGACTCTGAAATCTGAGGAGATTTATATATTTAAATACATTTAAAAACATTAAACAAATACCAAAATAGTTGTCGATTAATTGGATGATAGATTAATCATCCATTAATCGCTTAATTGTTGCAGCTCTCCTTCAAGGATTGTTGAACCAAGTGCAAAATCTCAACGCTTGATGAAAAAACTTCTTCAGTGAAGCACAAAGACACAAACACGTAAAAATGATGGCCTTTCTAACAGTGGTCCATGTATGCTGTACATTTTACATGTGTTAGCGCATATTTGAAACATTTTTACAGACTTATAACGAATGTCTTCTGCAGACAAAGCGGCCTACTTTTTTTTTTTTCTTTTTTTTTTTCCAATGCCCATCCAATGTGAGGGCATCCACCATATGTGGGATTATTTGAACAATATGTTGTATGTGTATACAGTATATACTGTATACATGTATGCATGTAATTGTGGTTGACGTTACAATGGTGGAGAACTGCACTCCACCGAGTCATGTTTCAGTTTCTGTTCCAGCAGGAAGGCCAAGGCCAGTAAGGTATGGTTAGATGAGTTTGGTGTGAAAAAAGGTGAAAGCCCTGACCTTTACTCCAGCAACACCATGCTAGAACAGAGACACAGACTCCCAGACTTTCATCCAGATCACTAACATAAATGAAAGCTGGTCATAGCTGCAAAGTCTGATTCCATTTTCAGGTATAATGGCCAAGTGGTTTTAAAAAGCTATCTTTGGTTGACTGAAAGGCGATGCATTCATGGTAAAACTCATATTTCTTGCATGAACTCATCATTTAGTATCAAGGACTAAATATCATCGCATTGGGTCCACTCCACAATTCTTTACTTAGTTCTCCATTAAACTGTTTTTCTACAATGACTCGAAAAAAAATGACAAAAATGGTTTTGGACCAGAACCTGTATCCTCAACCACAATAAAGTCAGAATAAAAAAAGTTTGAAAAGACCCCCCGCCTGACATTCAGTAAATGTGTCCAAAAATAAGGGAACTAAAAGTCCCTCAGTCCTTGCTGTTGATTAGCGCCATGAAGCCAAATGTTGGCACTTTGTGTTTTCGTTCCTGAGCTTTTGCAAGGAAGATTGTTAAGCCAGCTTCAACTATCCCCTCTTGGGCTTCAGTCATCGATGGCCTGGCATGAGTCATTCTCTTGCTCTTGGATCGATATTCAAATAAAAGACAGTCATGGATACAAAAAAAGATATAGTCCACCTCTTCTCCGTTTAGAAATGAAATCTGGCTCATCTCTCGGTTATCCGTTCTGAAGTGAGAGCCTTCAACTCAAGATCTGAAGTCAAGTTTCACAACGCTTCCATTATTTCCAGCTCTTTGTCTTTCTCTGAGAGTTTGTTTGCATGCAAAGCACATCCACCCACACTCGCTTTAGCACCTTATTATTTGCAGAAAATACTTTAGCACCTTTTTTGAAACAGTATCGGGACTTTCGAAACTGCATCGCCAAATGGTCCAGGCTGGAGACTTGGTTCAGCATACTACATACATGCACGTTTTGTTCAAATATTACAATCAATAATATTTCGCTCGCAACACTTATTTGAAAAGAAAGATTGGTCTCAACAAGGGAAATTAAGAAAAGAAGAAGAAAAAGACAAGCTAATGTTCACATGACCATTGTTGAGATAACACAAGATTGCAAGGTCGTTCACTTGGAACAAACACACACTATTCTTTTTAATTATCTCCCACACACACACACACACACACACACACAGTTTCATTATGAGTCACCCCTTCCTGTCTCCTGGCTTGGACGCTCAGCCACCTGGCCTGGACTGGTTGAAGCCAGATCTTACCAATACGCCAAGAAACAATTAACGGGATGTTGGGGCCACCTCTACAGAGGGCTGGACCTTGGCTGCGTGGCTGACCGTTCTCTCCAGAGATGGCATTGCAACTGCCTTTATTCACTCCAAATAAATTGTTAAACTTTAAACTGAGCAACATCCCAGACTTTAGATCAGGGGTGTCCAAAGTGCAGCCAGGGGGCCATTTGCAGCTCGTGCCTGTTTTTTTATCGGCACATTGTAAAAATAGAATTTAACAAGAAAAATTTAAAAAAAAAACAACAGAAGAAATGGCCAAAAATGCATTAATTTTACAAGAACAAAGTCAAAATATTAAAAGGAAAAAGTTGCAATCTAATGAGAAAGAGTAGCAATTTTATGAGAATAGCGTGGTAATATTATGAGGAAAAAAGTGGAAATATTAAAGAGAAAATCTGTTTTTAAGTAATATTAGTAATATTATGGGAAACAACAAAATAACAAATAAAGTTGTCATTTATAAAAAAAAAAAAGTTAGGTTGTGGAAAAAGTTCCAATGTTACAAGAATAAAGTCAGAATTACGAGAAGTTTACATTAAATTCACAAGAAGAAAGTTGAACATTAAAAAAAAAAACAACAGCAGAAATGAAATAAACAGTTGTAATTTTACAACAATATTAAAACAAAATATTAAAAGAAAAAAGTTGCATTCTAACAATTTTATCAGAATAAACTTGCAATATGAGGGAAAATGATGTCGCTTTAGTAGCATAGAGCTGACACACTAAAGAAAACATATTTCATTCTGTTGAAGTCATCATATTATGAGAATCACGCAAAACAAAATGAACTTGTAATTCATGGAAAAGTACGTTGGGGAAAAAGTCATAATATTATGGGAAGGTTATCATATTAAGAAAAGAAAATTCATGATTCACGATTATTTAAAAAGAAAGTTGAATGTGAAATGTTTGGACACCCCTGCTTTAGATGCTACGATGTACATACGCTGTATCGGACATGCTGTGGCCATATGGCACCAGGGACATTTGGCCACTCTTATTTGCTCGCTCCAGCTCGCTGTGCCAAGCTCTGTTGTTCTTACATCCCTCACTTCCGTCAGAGAACTTTCCCCTGCTGATTTGCTTGGGCGGACTCGCTACCTTCCTCTATCCCAACTTAAAGTGGTCCCTTTGGCTCTTACTGTCCGTCTTTGAGGGATTGGGTACCAATGTCGATCTTAAATCTAACACATCAGCCACTGCTTTTGTCGCTTGGAAATGTTAACAAACACCAGTGGAAGGGAAGGTGGGGGGGGGGGGGGGGGGGGGGGGGGGGGGGGGGGAGAGAGATGAAAAATTGTTTATCTTATACGAGTCCGTTTATGTAACACCTTTTACATCACCAAATTAGGTCGCTGATGTACTAGTACACCTTTTTTCTCTTCCCTCCTCCTCCTCCCTCATCCATTCTTCAGGTTTTACCAGTTATTTATCTGATTTGGTATCGCATGGAAACCCGCACATTCAGCCTTCCTGGCCCCGCAAATTTGGTCGAACACACATAAAGACAATGTTAAACATGTTTACAAATTCCGTATCCAATATTAATGTGTGCTCCCAATCCTGCCTGCACTTCCATATTACGTGTATTATCGCTCATAGTAGCGGTGCAGTCTGATTGGCTGCCCTGTTCTTGCAAGACAGCTTTTCTCTAAACAATTTTAATCCCGTGCCCACTACATATCATCACAATGTCTTTGAATGCGTCTTCTGAACGTTTTATATTTGTATTATACTTCATTTAGCCATTTTTATGCTTGAAAATCCATTCATTCATTTAGGCCAGAAGTACATACAATTTGCTTTAATATGCATATTTTTTGTCTACTAAGAGGCCATATTCAACCACAAAACCGCATGATTTAACATTTTTGAAAACCGAGATAGAGTGAAGCCGCAAAATTTACGAGAGAGATTTACGATACTGTAAATACGAAGATTTGCATACCATCACTGTCCAGTGACAACCACGAAATCCTTTTTTTTCCAGAAGCAACAAACTCACTAAGAGTAAGTATAGACGTAATAAACGTTCTGATGAACTGATAACTTTGAGCCCTTTAAATTCCTGTCATCTTATGACAATAAACAGCACAGAAAGGTCAAATATGTTTCCATAAAGCTCACAATGTCATCAAAGCAAAGAATTAAATGAAACTGGTTTTGCGTACACTTTCCTGTTAGTGTACAATATGGCGCATCTTGTATTTTTATCACGAAACGTCCTTGTTAGCAGTTTGCTAATAAATGGAAGCGGAGGTCAAAAAATGTTGGCACAAAAATCTAGTTTCACAATTACAGTTTTACAGTCAATTCAAAACGCATATAAATGATGAATGAAAGGTATAAATCAACACTCAAGGTGACATTTACCTTCAATGACGATGTGATTGTTGCCAAAAATGCAATGTGGCAGCGAGAACAACACGGACACCACCTTTGCGCTGACTTATTTCTTGAATTCAATAGTGTTACTCACCTTCTTCATCAAAATGGAAAATCCAAACTTTCTTTGGCTCCATTTTCGGCTTATTTTGCAGCCGTGATCCAAAGAAAAGAGACTTGAGGTGATTGATAACTCACAGCAAAACACACACGTGTCCGTGTTGATCTCGCTGCCACGTCGTGTCTTTGGCAACAATCACGCCTTCAGTGAAGATAAAAGTAACCTTGAACGTTTATTTAGCACTTTTATTCATCATTTATGCGCATTTACATTAATATAATACATACATTATAGTCGTAAAGCTATTTTTAAAAAACTGTTTTGTGTTAGCATATTGGCTTTCTGAAATGGATTAATTTCCATTTACATCATTTCTTAAGGGAAAAACGGATTTGGTTAGAGTACGTTTCGTTTAGAGTTGAACCTTCTAGAACGGATTCATGACGCTAACCAAGGTTCCACTGTAACATGCGTTTATAAATGTTACAATGCTGCAAACACACACGCATACATACATCTATATTTGAATGTTTATTAGATTAGATTAGATTAGATTAGATTAGATTAGATTAGATTAGATTAGATTACATTAGATTACATTAGAACAGGAGAAAGAACCTGAGAGAGAGAGAAGAAATAATAAATACCATAAAACCAAAAAGCACAGAGCAAAAGCGGAATAACTAAGTGATAATGAGACGACGAAATGGAGTGCGGAACGAGAGAGAGGATGGACAGATGGAGGGAGCACCAAAGCCAACAGTAGAGGTAAGTGGGCAGTGTACTCCCCAGAAAGGGCTCCATATGTCGTGGTAATGCCGTACGTAGTATACAGCACATGCATACGTGGAATGATGGCAAAGTGGTCGAGGGATATAACACATATGCATCCAGAGTGGATCTAAGGGCCAAAGCTTTCCATTCCCTTGAAGGATGCCTTTGTGGACTACTTTATTTAAAAGGTCACATACTTCTCAGACATTACTGTATTCTGCCAAGACCAAACAATTCTAATTTGGATCGGCCCCAAACTGTAACATCTTCATAGGTATTCGCCTCCTGCATACTAAATGCCATCCTGAGGTCATTAAGATTGATACCGTTCACTAAAAAGGAAAATAAATGTTTAGAGGTCTTGGATCTATCGAACACAGGGGACCCCAACCACCGGGACGGGGCCCAGTACCGGTCCGTGGGCGGGGCCGAACAGGGCCGAGGAAACCTTTCAGGTGCAATGATATAAAAAATACACACACAAAGAAATACTTCTGTAAATAACTAAATACAATTTTAAGTAAATGCATATCAATTTTGGAAATACGAGCCATTATTTTATTCAAAAAATAATATAGTTTGAAGTTTTTGCATGTTTATGTTGTTTGTTGCGAGTGTCCCACTTTGTTTGGCAGTCCTTGAACGCACCATTGTACAGTGCATGCGCTAGCCTTCTCCCACTCTGCACAGATTGTCAACTATACTGTATTTTTATCGGGGTTTTTTCACTTCATATTTGCTCCCAAATGCTAATACTCTGTGGGAATGCAAAAAGGTAAAGTTTGATGACGTTATTGAGTGCTAATGTGTATATTTGTTGTGTGCACAGCTTCAAGTTAATTCATGCTAGCACACTGCCTGTTAGCACACACATGAAGTGGTGGATGGTGGGTCTGTATTCACGTTGTGCTTTTGATTTGATGTTGTTCCTGCCTTAGTTTTACACAATACATACTAAATGAGATAAATTACATCGCTATACGACCCCCACCACCAACACGCCGGTCCACGGAGATTTGTGGGAACACGAGCCGGGCCGTGGGTCCAAAAAGGTTGTGGACCACTGATGTAACAAACAAAACCAAATCTAGTGATAACCTACCAAAATGGCCACATGCCAGTGTTTGGTGGTGACCCGCCACCAATCACTTTGGCCCACCACACGTTTTTTTTTTTTATATATTTGGCACTACCTGGCTTACAAACACATCACAGTGGGACTGTCGGTGTAGCTTGGCGTTGCAACTTCGTACAGTAGATGGCATCGCGATTCAGCTTCATAACACACATCATACGTGTAACAGTGGTCATCCCGCTCAGTCCAGCCCCGCACATGCCACGGATCAATCCCACGACACCCCACTGACTGAGAGTTGAGCACGCTAGCCAGTAGGCTAAAATCCTGGGCTCCCACTGACCAGTGAGGCAGGAAGTGAGGTTTACTTAACGCTAGCTGGCATCCTTGACATATGCACATAGCATAATGGACGTTATTATAACACATCTGTTGACCAATATACAGAGATTTTACATGTACAACAATAGTGTCTAAATTGCGGCTCAGGGGCCATTTCTGGTCCGCAGTTTGATTTTTATTGGCCCTCGGTATATAATAAAATTAAAGACGGCCCTCATCAGAACATTGCAAGACGTTTACGAACATTGTGAAAGGAAAAAAAAGGTTTATGCCACAGCTGATTTACATTAACAACAATGATAATTATCAACGTATTTTTTTTTTACTGTTTCTGTAAGCCCGGGGTGTCCAAAGTGCGGCCTGGGGCCATTTGCAGCTGGTAGCTTGTTTTTTATTTGCTCACGGTACAGCATAGAAGTAAAAATAAACAAATAAAACTTTTCTAAAAAACAGAAAAAATTGTTGCAAATGTAATGAGAAAAGCTCAATACTAATAAGATAAATAAAAAATATAAATTAATTTTGTCACCTATTGCAAAAAGCTGACATTTTTTTCTTCTTATATTTTTTCTTTTCTTATATATATTTTTTTCTTTTTTTAAATTTAATTAATTTTATTTATTTAAATTGCTTCATTAGCTTGTTGTTTTATTGGCCTTCAGCACATTTGAATATAAAGCAAAAATGTGTAATGTAACAACAAAAACTTATACATTTTGACACGAATAACTAATAACAGCAGAAATAATACATTAAATAATAATAAAAATAGAAGAGAGAAATAATACTTTGTCAGCTATAACCCAAAGTCTTTGAGTTAGGGCTGACAAATGATCAAAAATGTTAATCAAATGAATCACAGTTTTTCAATGAAATAATCACCATTTGCAACTATGACTGGAATATATCCATTTTTACTGTATGTTATGAACAGAAAGATAAATGGCGGGACAGGATTATATATATTTATATGTACTAACAGCTCAAACTGAACAGAACGTTTGAATCAAGCTAAAAGATACCACACGTGTCCAAAAATGTAGTGAACTTTTGAATCACACTTTAACCGTTTTATTATGAGCTATGAGTGCAATGGGGCAATGAGGGCATCACATAATTTAAGTTAAATTCACGTGTTTTTAGTGTATTTTATGGAATTTCCCAGCATACTTAAATGCAGCAAATTGTACTTTCGCAAAGAGAGCTACGAAGTGAATGATAACAACATCCACTTCATGTTGTAATTGTGACGAAGCAGGACTGTTTTGGAAGATGATACCATGGACGACGTTTATCACGGCAGAGGAAAGGAAACTGCAGGGTCACAAGCCGATGAAAGACCGCTCTGGCTTTATGCTGCAGTGCAAGTGGCGACTGTAAGGTAAAACCACTTCTTCTCATAGAACCCGCGTGTTTTCAAGGCCCACAAAATTCTAAAGGAGAAGTTGAAGGTGTTGTGGCAAGCTAATGCTAAGTCATGGGTGACCCGGCAGTTCTTTGTCCAGTATGTGAACCCGGAGATTGGTTCTACTGTCAAAAAATACTTGCTGGAGAAGAATTTGCTCCTCAAGTGTCTGTTCATCCTAGACAACGTGCCTGCCCACCCACCTGGCCATAAGGAGGACCTCCTGGAGGACTTTAAATTTATCAAGGTGCTCACCCCCATCCTCCAGCCCATGGACCAGCAAGTCATCGCCGTCTTAAAGAAGCTCTACACCAAGCATTTGTTCAAGCAGTGTTTTGATGTGACTGAGAACGCAACGATAACCCTTCTCCAGTTTTGGAAGGAGCATTTTAACATTGTCGTGGCCCTCAAAATCATCGATGTGTCATGGCAGGGTCTCACTCAGAAGACCTTGAACGCTGCCTGGAGGAAACTGTGGCCAGATTGCGTCCAGGAGGAAAACTTGGTGGGAATCCAACCTGAGCTTGAGGAAACAGTTGAAGACATAATGTCCTTGGGCAGGTCCATGGGCCTTGAGGCTGACATCAATGAACTTGTTGAGGAGCATAACAAGGAGGAGAACATGCAAACTCCACACAGAAATGCCCAATTCAAAGACGCGATAATATTTATTATGCTACACTGGTCACTAGGTGTCAGTAATGTTACTGTAATGTTGGGTGAGACACACAAACACCAGATTTGATCACCGGAACAACAGGCGCAATAATCCCTAACACAGGCTACTGTTGCGACCATATGATAAAACTCAACTCTGAACCTCCGACATCGCGACAATAACTTAATGTTTTGTCGTTAAATTAAATAAAAAGCTAATGTCATGGACAGTTAACTAATCAGTCAATCAATTCTATCAATTAAAGTCCCGATAGGATAAATTGCACGGAAACTTGAAAGAGAATGGAGCAAGAAAAGAGTAAAGCAAAAAGTAGACCAACCATTAAGGAAACAGTCTGATAGATGTAAGATGATTTTTATGGAGAATGAATTAATATTTCCTGCTGCTATGGCACTCTCCTTGCTCTTTATAGGTGTAATACTATCCATATTCTCCATATTGTAGGTGTAATACTGTCTATATGCCTCATAGGTGTAATACTATCCATACTCTCCATAGGTGTAATACTATCCATACTCTCCATAGGCGTAATAAATACTATCCATATTGTCCATAGGTGTAATACTATCCATACTCTCCGTAGGTGTGATACCCATAGATGTACAGTAATACTATCCATGCTCTTTGCCATTGTTTACGAGCTTGCCATTGCATTTCACTTTCATCCCATCCAAACCAAATCCCCGGCGTCTGCCTTCCTCAAAGAAAGCTGTTGGGCCTGTTCATTTTTAGACTAGCCACAAGCATATCAGTGTTAAGCTTAGGAAGATCTAGAAGCACTGCTAGGTTCACGTAAAGACAGGACTCCCCCAGACATCTACAGTAGATATGAAACAGAGATTGAGTTAAACATCTTCCTGGTCTCTGCTCGGGCAGAGGCACATGGGGGGGTCAGGATAACAGTCAATCCCTGGAGGAAGTCAGGAAATGACTGCTTGCCAATCTCAGGGCTTACTAGTGGGGTGCTGGGCCATCGCCATGGTACCCTGCTATCAGGGGACATTTGCCTTCCACATTTAGTGATGTGAAGTGTAAACATCATTACACTTGCTACATCTGCGCTGTCTTTACAGAAGCATGGGCCATACGACAAACAAATTGGCATCTACAGTAAGTCAGGGGGAGGGGATGAAGAAAGGACCTAAAGATTAGAAATAATTGTGTTGCGCAGCATTTTTCCTTAATAGTTTTAAGAAATAGATGTGGTGTGTTAAATTTTGCTTTGGTGCCAAATTTATCTCTGTGTTTTTCAAATATTATACAGTGGATCCCCGCAGATTTACCATTCAGCATTCACCCCAAAATTTTCCACAGAAAACACATCTCAGCATACATGTATGACCTGTTAGATATTATTACACTTACAGATTCAGTCAAAAAGCTCAGTCATAGGCATGGTGCCCTCATGGTTAGCATGTTGGCCACACAGTAGGGCTGGGAGATATGGACCAAAACTCATATCCCGATATATTTAGGTTGAATATCGACATACAATATACAGTATATCCCGATATTTTTTAAGCAAAGTGAGTTTAGACAAAATCAAAGCCAAATATGCGTGTCAAGTTGTTTTATTAAAATAAATACTTAACATGAGGATGTTTTTTTAAAATGTTAAAGCTTCATGCAAGATGCACATAAAATAAATCCTCAGCTAATAACAAAAGAACAAAATACGAAGAAGTGCCCGGTTTAAGAGGAAAGTTTAAAATGTCAGCAACTCAAAAATACTTTAAATTGAACAGTTGTATTTTTTTAAATAAACATGTTTAGAAGACACAAGCATGTCCTTATTTTGTGCCAGGAACACCAACCTGTCAAGTGCATCAGGCTTAGCAACTCTACCTTCCTTGCACATTTGCGGTAGAGCTTGTCGTGCTAAATAATTGTGACTGCGAAGCTCACTGGACATCTGGAGTCCATCGTTTTCAGCAGGTTTTTAAAGCCTTTTTTTCCACTGTTGCGATGGGGACCATAACTTAGCCACCTCTTTATAATAGCACACCACTTTGCTTTTCCTTTCAAGAGGAACGCAACAGGAGCGCGCAGCTTCACACATTCCTCGTACTGGAGTTTGTGCCAAGTTTTAAGGTGGTGAAAAATATTTTTTTATGCTCTGAATGCGAAGTACCTCCACATTACTGAGCTACCGCTTATTCCTTGCTGACTAATTCTTCCACCGCAGATGCTGTCTCTTCGACTGGAGCCGTCGGGCTTCTGTTCCGCCCCTCCTCCCTCCTCCTACATGCAGGGATATGGATGGCTTTGATAACATGCTTAAAGTAAATATTGATATTTTTAAAATATCAACATATCGCCCAGCCCTACCACACAGTAAAGAGATCGGGAAGATCTGGGTTCAAATCTGTGTTTGGGAATCTGTGTGGAGTTTCCCCGTGTGTGGGTTTCCTCGGGGTACTCCGGTTTCCTCCCACATTCCAAAAATATGCATGTTAGCTTAAATGGTGACTCTAAATTGTCATTCATAGGTATGAAGGTGAGTGTGAATGATTGTTTGTGTAGTGGTCTCAGAGGTATGCCGGAGCCTATCCCAGCTGTCCAGGGTACACCCTGGGTTGTCTGTGAGTGTTGCACAACTCTGGTTGTGCTGTGTGAGTGTATGTGTCAAGAAGGCCTTGTATGACAAACCATTCATCCATCCATCTTCTTTGCCGCTTGTCCTCACCTGGGTCGCAGGGGGACTGGTTGATAGCCAATCACGATCGACACACACACTCACAGCACAACCAGAGTTTTGCAACACTCACAGACAACCCATGGAAAAGTTTTGAGAGGAGACGATAGTAAACAGACACACTATCGACATAGTTAGAACCAGTTCGAGCCAGTCTCTTCAGACTTAACTTTCACTTTCCAGGCACACAAGCTTAACTTTCACTTCCTAGAGGGATACATACTGCTATACAGACTCTATGCACGTACTTTCATTCTGTGCTCTTTCTTCAATCTTCCTCATTGATGATAAGAGTCCAGTGTTGTAACCAAATGTATTGCTCTTATTTTTTTAATACAATTTGAAAATCTTCTTGCCACACAAACTCACATAGCACAACTACAGTTGCATAACACACCCAGATAACCCTAAACATTCTCTCTTTGCGCAGCGCACGTCCAGCCAGCCTTTTTTTTTTGGTGAATTGGGATTTGAATATATATTTATCGATGGAGTATATTTTAGTTGTTTTGATGATAAATAATTGTTGGGATATTTTATTTGCACTACATTTTTGGGGATCATGTTGCAAAATCCATCGTGAGGGCGATTGCGCATTGAAAGTGCAAGCTTTGCTTGTGCGTAAGAGTCCTCCTGAGCGTTCGTAGAATTTGTTCTTAGATCTAAGAACTGTGAGTTAAGAACACGTTTCGTGAATGCCAAAAATCTTCGTAAGAAGGCTTTAAGAACACATTTGTGCGTAAGAACGTTTCATGAATGAGGCCCATTGTGTTTAAAATAACCTTTTGTTTGTTAGTTCTTCCTATTTTATGGTTCTTTGTTACTTTTTTTATATACAACCAAGTGGCAATGTAATTTTAAATTTGGGTTTTTTCTCCATTCGCTGGTGGTCCCGGAACGTAACAGCAGAAATCTACTGTAGCTATGCAAATTACATGGCAAAATGATAATGCAGACACATTTGAATAGAATAACTCAATTTAAGATCCTAATGATCTTTGTGTAATTCATACAGCAGGAGTTTTTGTCCTGGTGACTCATCCAAGGTGTAAAATGGATCTCAGAACAAAACACAGTGGCCATTCTCTGATGGTCCCGGATAGTAACCCCCAGGAAAAGTGGGGATCTACTGTACTTTTCTTACTATCTACTTCAAAAGGTCGGGATAAGCCTGCTTCTCACAACATGGTCATGCATTTAAATGTCTTCAAGCTAATTTTAATCGTGAAGCTTTGAGACAAGAATAGTTACATAACCACCATACAGCGCATGAGACATTGCCTCAACTTGAGTCAAACTGAAAAAAAATGTGAATACATGCAGTAACACATGGTGAATACAACATACAGTCATGGTAAAAAAATATTCAACCACCCTTGCAGTTTATTGAGCCATTTTAATGCCTGGTACAACTAAAGGTACATTTGTTTGGACAAATATAATGATGATAACAAATATAGCTCATAAGAGTTGAATTTAAGAGCTGATCTCCAGCAACTTCCATGGTTTTCTTGATGATAACCAAAACCACTTCTTACACGAATAGTTATAGCATTGCACTGCCAAAAAATGTATGAGGTATTTTTGTTGTCATTGTTATATTTGTCCTAACAAATGTACCTTTAGTTGTAAAAAACTGAAGAAACAAGGATGGTCTAATAATTTTTTCCATGACTGGATGATGGCAAAGTAATATCATGACTGAACATAGGAATGGTGAGTGAAAAAAAAAGCCTTTCTGTACTGCAGTGACCCTGGACATCGTTTGGCAGCGTTGGACACTCCACAACCACAACAACAATAATTCCAGTTTTTCCCACATATTAACTTATTTCTTACCATGTGCTATTACAGATAGATTTGGCGCTTGGGGGGAACGTAATAACAAAAAAAAAAAACATTTATGACCGCAACAGTAACTCGTGTTAGGGATTATCGCTCCTGATTTGAGATCATTCAAATCTGCAATACAAGCCTCATCGAAAATTACAGTAACATTACTGACACCTAGCGACCAGTGTAGAATCATCACAACATCTTAATTCATCTTCTGAATGCCTATTAGCCATTTTTATGGCAAACATATGTAAAATTTGCTTAAATGCGTATTTTTTACTAATAACAGGCTGTATTCAACCACAAAATAACGATTTATTTATCATTATATATATTGCAAACTGTAATAGAGTGAAGCCGCAAAATTCAAAGCACGAAATGGGGATTACTGTATTTTGTAAGCCTCGGCTAAAACAGAAAATGACAATGCGAAAAGTGTATTGCTGTTACTGACGTCCTTTGAACAATGTCTGATGTCAGGTAATTCTTGCTCAAATTGTGTACAATTTTAACAAGCTTTGCAAAGTTGCATTTTTACTTTCATTGTTGTGGCCGCACGGTGGCCTAGCGGTTAGCATGTTGGCCACACAGTCAGGGGATCTTGAAGATCTGGGTTTGTATCTCCGTTTGGGTAGTCTCTGTGTGGAGTTTGCATGTTCTCCCTGTGCGTGTGTGGGTTTTCCCCGGCTTCCTCCCATATTCCAAAAGTATGCATGTTTGGTTCATGGAAGACTCAAAATTGTCCATCGGTATGAATGCGAGTATGAAGGGTTGTTTGTCTATATGTGCCCTGCGATTGGGTGGCGACCATTCCGGGGTCTACCCCGACTCTCGCCCACAGTCAGCTGGGTGAGGCTCCAGCACACCCCCGCTAGTGAGGGCAAGCGGCATAGAAAATGAATGAATCTAATATGAGCTCTGTGAAATGAATGGTCTATATCGTTTCTCTTCCTTCAAGTCTAAAGTAACTCGAGCACAGAATCTTGGAGCCACTGGAGAACGTTACGCAAGACGTGCTTTGGCATGTTTCAGGAGCTGGACTACTGACTTAATGTGTCGTATGACAGGCGGTGCGCATATTGAACATTTGGGAAGCTTTGTGGAATCAAGTAGAAAATCTGTTTGATTATATTGCTGGAATTCTGATAAATATTTTTTTTTCACATAAAGCCTAGTTCATTTAGTTTGCACTGTAAATGTAGTTACTCAGATACTGAAATGTGTTGGGACACCCTGTATAATGTTATAAATGACAGTTATATTGTTACATTCTTCCGAGGGGCAGCTGATTTCATCTCCATCTCTCATCTAGCGGCAGACAGAATCCACATGTACAGTGGAAATGGGGAAAAAACATAGGCTAGTGTTATCCTTTGATCACAGTGTGGCAAAAAGAAAGACATTACGGGCTGTAGAAGTCATGAGTCTGAATTTCCGAGCGCAAATAAGCCGGAAGGGATTGAAATGCTCATATTACATCAAAGCAAGAGGACAGAGGCTGTTTCAAGTAACACTGGCAATTCACGTCTGTATTAATGATCAAAAAATGTTTATACATGCGTGCGCACACACGCGCACACACACAAAGAAAAAGCCGTCACCACAGCACACAACACGACTGTCTGTAAATGAATGCTACATGTTTCAAAAGATACAGCGGGAAAAATAATCGTCTTAAATCAGCAAACTTCTCGCTTGACGAGATAACAGATGTGAGCCAAGCAAGTGGCTTACCTGTGCTTGAGTTGATCAGTTAGCGCTCAGAAGATGTCCACTGACAACCTTTTGAAAAAGATGTGTTTTAACCTGGATTTTTCACCATTTGAGGCCACCATAGTTTAATACTTTCACCAAATATTATTTCAAGATGATATATTTTAACCTACACAGCCGATACCCACGTACATTTTCTTTCTCCCAAAGAAAACACATCTCATTCACCATAAATCAGTAATAATTTATAAATACAGTAATCCCTCGCCACTTTGTGCATCGAATTTTGCGGCTTCACTCCATCATGCTCCATCATATTTTCCAAAATATATTAATTACCAGATCATGTTGTTTCGTGGTTGAATACCACTTTTTATTAGTCAAAAATATGCATATTTAAGAATCTTTTACTTAGTTTTTGCTTAAATGAAGCATTTTCAAGCACAAAAATTAGGGATATCCGATTATATCGGCCCACCGATATTAGCGGCCAAATATTGACATAAAAATGTAATATTGGTTGATATCGGTATGGGGTTTTTCCCTATAATGAAAAGCTATAATAAAAAAACTGCTGTATATGTAGTCCTATGGGCTTCTGTACTTGCTGTCATCTTGCTGTACTTGAAGCATCCAGCAGCGGAAATTCGTGGAAAATACTTCGTGACCTGTGTTATACCTCGCGGCCGGAACTGGGCTTCAATGTGTTGAAACCACGGGCGTGCGTGTGCCAACGCAGAGAGCACCGATGTTAGCTAACTCGTTAGCTTGTAGCAGATAGATAGCGAGATAGATAGATAGATAGATAGATAGATAGATAGATAGATAGATAGATAGATAGATAGATAGATAGATAGATAGAGAGATAGAGAGATAGAGAGATAGATAGATAGATAGATAGATAGATAGATAGATAGATAGATAGATAGATAGATAGATAGATAGATAGAGAGCTTGATAGAGAGCTCGATAGCTAGATAGATAGATAGATAGATAGATAGATAGATAGATAGATAGATAGATAGATAGATAGATAGATAGAGAGCTTGATAGAGAGCTCGATAGCTAGATAGATAGATAGATAGATAGATAGATAGCCGTTGAGGCAGCAGTGGTGTTCAAGATCTCGCTGTAAATGACGATGATGATGGCTGGGTTTGCTTGAGAGATGAGAAGAGCATAATTTGGATGAGCCTGCTGATGAGCCGGTATCGTGGAGACAGAGATCTGACATATTCTGAGCCTGGTGATGTCATAATATGCACATAAAATGAGTAAATGTACTCCCATCACAAACCTTGGGTCATACTGATGATTTTTCTAATTTACAGTATGCTTTTATCTCTAACCATTTTCAAGCTACAATCTTTTGAAGTAGTAATGTCAAAACTGAAAAAAACTCCGGGGCCTAAAGGGTTAAACCTGGATTGTGTCATGAGTGAACAATGGCAATTGAAGAGGGAAAGAGAGATGGGGAGGGCCGTGTAGCTACAGTAAATCTAATCAAACAATTACAACCATCACATTTATTGCAAATGTTGATCAGAAGGGACCATCAACATCAAGCTAGCAGAAACCGTGTGTCAAAACAAACGCTTGCGTTTTTTTTTTCCCCCGTTCTCTGGTGGTCCCAGATTGTAACCCCCACAAACAGTGGGGATTTACTGTAACGACATAAATTACAGGACAAATATGCAGGCACGTTTCATTACGATAGTTCATCTAAAGATCCAAATGATTTTTGTATAGCAATGCAATTCATACAGCAGGAGTTACTGTCCTGGTGACTCATCCAAGGTGTAAAATGGATCTCACAACAAAACATAAACATGAAGCAAAACAACAGACGGACAGCTCTTGACTAGGATGTAGTTAACATGACTAATAGATGACCCAATTTAGACACTTCTTTCTATTTGATTTCCAGAGTCTCAACTCCTGGGAAATGCAGTGAACTGTTAGCACTCACCGGACGTCATTTTGCTGCTGAGGTTTTTTCTGCCCAACCAAGTTCACGGTTCTGGCTTGGATTGGCTTCTCTTCTCTGAAATACACAAGGAAAATACACATTGTCAGTTTAGGTTTACACTTTTTACACCTTGTTGCTGTCCGACAAAAAAATGCTGAAAAGTTCATTTGAAATACAGATGTTATATTGTATGTTTTTATCCAACTCTCGGCTGATTTGACATTACCTTGAAAAACATGATAAAATCGGAGATATCTGTTTTTGCAAATTAATTACATCACAACTTTGTCAGTGTCTTCTTTTTATCCAAAACACTAACTGTCTTTCATTGTATGAAAATAAAAGAACTTGGAGATACAGTAATCCCTCAATTTCACGGCTTTACTCTGTCATGCTTTTTCAAAGCTATATACATTAATAAATCATGCTGCTTCGGGGTTGAATATGGCCTTTTATTAGAAAACACATATGCATAGAGAAGCACATTTTTTGCCGAAATGAAGCCTTTTCAAACATAAAAATGGCTAAATGAAGTAAAACACAAACATTCACAGTATGCATTCAAAGATGTTGTGATGATATGTAGTATTCTACACTGGTCATTAGGTGTCAGTAATGCTGGATGAGACACACAAGCACCAGACTTGATCGCCGGAACAACAGGCTTTTATTGCAGGTTTAAATGATCTCTCTACAGGCACGGTCATCCCTAACACAGGCTACTGTTGCAGCTATAACCCATGCCAAGCTAAAACTTAACTCTGAACCCCCGTCATCACTTCCAGTCCACTAGCACTAAAACAAATTTACAGCAACACACACAAGCATGAGTCTTATTTATGGCTTACAGATCATATTTTCACTCATTATGGCTACTATATTGTGTAGTAGGA
This sequence comes from Dunckerocampus dactyliophorus, assembly GCF_027744805.1. Lineage (NCBI taxonomy): Eukaryota > Metazoa > Chordata > Actinopteri > Syngnathiformes > Syngnathidae > Dunckerocampus > Dunckerocampus dactyliophorus. The sequence continues at coordinate 20,505,307 of NC_072832.1, read as the reverse complement.
GCGTAAAGAATGACTAAAGGGGTGTTATTTTATGTCTAGAGGGCTCTACTAATGTTATAAAACAGATTTAGAAGGCTGCAAACGAAGTTTCTATGCTCTAAATACAAAAATATTTGTATATAAGAAATCCTGCTTCACGGAAATTCACGTTTGGAACCAATTAACCGCGATAAACGAGGGATTACTGTACATGATTTTTGTTTCTGTGCCCTGTGACTAGTGCAGGGTATGCCTAGTATGCCTTTTGCTCAAAGTCAGCTGGGATAGGCTCCAGCTACCTGAACAGGCTTAATAGGCCCCTATGATTTCCGCATTAACAGAAACGCAGACAGAATCGGAGAATTGGCCAATAAAAAGAGAATTTGCTATCAAACGTGAAATCTCACGGAAAGTGACAAATGTAAATTAAATGATGTCGGCGTGACGATAAGGAACATTCGTGTTGGGAAGTATTTCCTCAGCGGACCGCTCAATCATGGCAAGATCTCATCACAAACTCTAACCCGCCCCCTCCCGAACTAAACATGTCAAAACAGCGACAAAAAAACTTGGAAAGTCCTCTCTTACGGAAGCTAGCGGGATTCGTTTGGTTTAGCAGAGCGTACTATTGCGGCTGTGTGTGACTGGATGAGTGTTTTACCGCTTTAATGTAAGCGAGCATTTTACAATGTCCGCTAACGACGTGCAGGTTCACAGTTAAAAAGACAAGAAGTGCGTTTATTCTTGCACCCAGCTTGTCCTAGCCGTCAAGACACATTCTCAACACACACAACACACTTCCGGCTTTCAAAATAAGAGCACTGTTTGCCGCATCTTGTCTAATTGTGTAAAAAAAATAAGGGTGTCATAAAAAAATCTTACATTAATAATGCGATTAGAATTGAATTGGTGACTACATCTTCCTTCATCACAAGCACGGGCATTACAGTTTGTAGAAGATTTTGTAACCATGTGTGCTGAGGTTGACATCCCATTAGAAAAGTTAGCCAGGCTACATCCATTTCTCAATTACTAGGCAAAATTGCTGGCCAAAATCATGTATTGCATCAATAAATGTAAGAATATTTGCATTTAATTCACGGACATTTTATTCACTAACCCAAAAAGCACACACAAAATAAGTGTAAAAGGTAAAACACGGAATTCAAAAAAAATGAAAAGGGAAAAAAAAACAGAATTCGGCAAAAAATAAAACTGATTTTATAGGGCCCTAGATTAAGTAGTAAAAAATGAATGTATGGATTTTTGTTTCATCAGAAACAATATACGGTATACAGTGTATTTATTTCAATTTCATCCTCATTTATATTTTCTATTTTTACTGTCATACACCTTTTCCATCTTTTCTGTACTTTTCTGTCCATTGCATAAGCTATCGCTCAATTGCTACAAATTCTCTACAAATTTTCTTGGTGACACTTAAACATAATAAGTGAACGAACTTTAAATGACAATATGTAAACAAACAAAATACTGTGTCAACATGTAAAATACACTGCTCAAAAAAATTAAAAGAACACTTCGAAAACACATCAGATCTAAACTGGGGGAAAAATGATCTTGAATATCTTTCCTGATAGTAAGTGGGTGATGTATTAGTAACAAAATGATGCCACATCATTTGATAGAAATGAAAATGATCACCCTATAGGGGGGGGAAATCAAAGACACCCCAAAAATGAAAGTGAAAAAATGATGCAGCACACTGGTCCATTTTGCTAAAATGTCATTGTAGCAACTCAGAATGATTCTCAGTAGTTTGTGTGGCCCCCACGTGCTTGTACGCATGCCTGACAACGTCGGGGCATGCTCCTAATGAGACTACAGATGGTGTCCGTAGTGTCCTGGGGGATCACCTCCCAGATCTGGACCAGGGCATCACTGCGGTACCTGGACACATGGAGGAGATTCCAGGAGACAGGTAGTTACTCCAGGAGAGCTGGACAGGGCCGTAGAAGGTCCTTCAACCCTCAGCAGGATTGGTATCTGCTCCTTTGTGCAAGGAGGAACAGGATGAGCACTGCCAGAGCCCTACAAAATGACCTCCAGCAGGCCACTGGTGTGAATGTTTCTGACCAAACAATCAGAAACAGGCTCCATGAGGGTGGCCTGAGGGCCCCACGTCCTGTAGTGGGCCCTGTGCTCACTGCCCAGCACCGTAGAGCTCGATTGGCATTTGCCTTAGACCACCAGAATTGGTAACTACACCACTGGTGCCCTGTGCTCTTCACTGATGAGAGCAAGTTCAACCTGAGCACATGTGACAGACGTGAAAGGGTCTGGAGATGCCGTGGAGAACGTTATGCTGCCTGCATCATTCAGCATGACCGGTTTGGTGGTGGGTCAGTGATGGTCTGGGGAGGCATATCAATGGAAGGACGCACAGACCTCTACAGGTTAGATAATGGCACCCTGACTGCTATTAGGTATCGGGATGAAATCCTTGGACCCATTGTCAGAACCTACGCTGGTGCAGTGGGACCTGGGTTCCTCCTGGTCCACGACAATGCCCGACCTCATGTGGCTAGTGTATGCAGGTAGTTCCTGGAGGATGAAGGAATTGATACCATTGACTGGCCCCCACGTTCACCTGACCTAAACCCAATGGAACACCTCTGGGACATTATGTTTAGGTCCATCCGGCACCACCAGGTTGCTCCTCAGGCTGTCCAGGAGCTCATTGATGCCCTGGTCCAGATCTGGGAGGAGATCCCCCAGGACACCCTCCGTAGTCTCATTAGGAGCATGCCCCGACGTTGTCAGGCATGCGTACAAGCACGTGGGGGCCACACAAACTACTGAGAATCATTTTGAGTTGCTACAATGACATTTTAGCAAAATGGACCAGTGTGCTGCATCATTTTTTCACTTTCATTTTTGGGGTGTCTTCGATTTCCCCCCTCTATAGGGTGGTCATTTTCATTTCTATCAAATGATGTGGCATCATTTTGTTACTAATACATCACCCACTTATTATCAGGAATTTCATTCAAGATCATTTTTCCCCCAGTTTAGATCTGATGTGTTTTTGAAGTGTTCCTTTAATTTTTTTGAGCAGTATATATGAATTATCAGTAATAGACATGGAGAAAGGTCTTAATAAGCTCTGCTTCTTCCTACTCCTTCTCAGACCTTCTGCAAATATAACAACGTGATGTATACTTAATGTAATTAATACTTAATACTTAAAGTAACTAACGTAACTAACCATGTTTGAAACAAACACCACCCTACAATACCATTTTACAACATAGATATAGGTATGTTTTCAGTGTCGTCATTGTCATATTTTCATGATTACAACTAGGGATGCACCCAAACACACGTTTTCACTTCCCATATCTGAATTTGACAATATTCCAAAACCAGAGCTTTGTTTACTTTTAATATTATAATTATCATTGATTGATTTGGCTGTAATAAATTCCCCCCTACAGGCAAGTATGATATGTATTCATGCAGGGCTGCAACTAACGATTATTTTCTGAGCCGATTAATCTGAAGCTTGTTGTTACAATTAATCGGTTAGGCCCTGGATGGACCAAATAAATATGAACCAAACACAAACAGAAAAGAGGCATAAAAGAGGTCCATCACTGCTTTACAAAGTCAAAGCTGATGAGGCTTGTTTTGCCTAAACACAAAGATGATAGGTCTTCTTTCATGGATGATTTAAGAAATTAAAAATGTTCACTTAGGAGGCTGAAATAAAGAAGATACGCACATTTTTAAATAAAAAAAACATTTAATCCATGACCAAAATAGTTGTTGATTAATTGGATAGCTGATTAATCATTGATTCATCTTTTTTTATTCCTTGTTGACTGGAGAGGACACACATGGCAAGCTGTCGATACTAGAAACTTAAAGTATTTTGGTGCTTTCCTGACTACATTTCAGGAACACAAGATCACATCGGGTTGCTGACTCCCTCAACTTTATCTCGGATAGGCGAGAGGTGCTGATTCCTTGAAATAAACAAGTTACAAGTACTGATAGCTTTGAGCAAGTCAAGCTAACTGGCTAACTGCGGAAGTTCAAAGCGGTTGCCTAGCAACAATGTCAAACACAAAGCGAAATGAAACTGGCCCTGGGTATGTGGATTCAAATTCAGAAGTAGGGCCACTCTGGCTGTCAGATGAGGTCGGACGACGCCTCGATTGAAAAAACAGTTTCAGAATTAAAGAATACTCTGGAGCGCCAAAGTTTGATATTTTTACACGCCTGGGAGAAGTAGATGAATGAGAGGGTTGCCCCACCTTCCCCACCTCCTGGCCCAGAAAATATTCTCGACTGAGAGCAAAAATGTTATATTATTACAAGCCTTGAAGAAGAAGATGAAGGAGACACAAGAGCGTACTGCAGCACAAACAGAGTAAGAATTTAGGTGTTTGCAATCACGCCTGCCATCACAGATTCAATATGTACAATCGCAGAACGACAGCCTCATCAAAATGATCATGGGGTGCATGGTGATGTCAAAAACCTTATGGAGGAAAATAGAGCACTGAGCAAGGATACCAAGGCACTAAGAGAGGATACTGAGGAGTTGCAAGATGAAAGCACTGCCTTGTGCACTGCTCTTAAGAAGGTTAAAAACCCTGTGGAAGAAAATACAGTATTATGCAATGATATCAAGGTTCTGCAGGACGATATCAAGGCATTATTAAAAGACAATGCTGCCTTGCGCACTGCTCTTAAGGAAGCTAAACACCCTATGGAAGAAAACAGCATTATGCGAGGATGTTAGCGTTCTGCAGGATGATATCAAGGCATTATTGGCAGACAATGCTGCCTTGTGCATTGCTCTCGAGGAGGTTAAAAACCCTATGGAAGAAAATAGAACATCATGCAATTATATCAACCTTCTACAGGATGATATCAAGGCATAATGCTGTCTTGCACACCACTCTAGAGGATGAGAAAGAAGCAAAGGAAAATCGCTGAGCAAATGAAAAATATAACTGATGAAATGATAGGCCTGGGCGATATATGAATAGTTTTAAAATATAAATATTTAGGTTGAGCAAAATATCAAAATCAACTATACAGACTGGATTTATGCTGTATCTCCATCATCCCTGCATGCAGGAGGAAGGGGGGGGGGGGCAGGGCAGAAGCTCGGCGGCTCCAGTCGAAGCGATAGCCTCTGCGGTGGAAGAATTAGCATGAAGGAATAAGCGTTAGCTCAGTAATGTGGAGCTGCTTCGAATTCAGAGCATAAAAAAATATTTTTCACCACCTTAAAACTTGGCACAAACTCCAATACGAGGAACGTGTGAAGCTGCGCTACGCTCCTGTTGCATTCCTCTTGAAAGGAAAAGCAAAGTGGTGTGCTATTATAAAGACGTGTCCTATCACATTGCTAAGATATGGTCCTTGTTGCAACAGTGAAAAAAACGGCTTTAAAAACCTGCTGAAAACGATGGACTTACACGACAAGCTCTACCACAAATATAAAAGGAAGATAGACAGACAGTTGCTAAGCCTGATGCACTTGACAGGTTGGTGTTCCGGGCAGGACATGCTTGTATCTTCTAAAATGTTTACCTACAAAATACTACTGTTCAATTGAAAGTTTTTTTGATTTGCTGACATTTTAAAATTTCCTCTTAAACTGGGCATTCATAATTTGTTCTTTTGTTATTAGCTGAGGATTTAAGCATAGCTAAAGGTTTGTTATAAAAAGATTATATTTGACTTTTTCTATATTTATTTGAAAAGGAGAATGGCCTACTTTATTTTAGAGGCTACTTTCAGATAAGATTGTTTTATGTGCATCTTGCATGAAACTCAAAAAACATCCTCATGTTAAGTATTTATTTTAATAAAACAGCTTGACATGTATATTTGGCTGTGATTTTGTCTAAACTCAGTTTGCTTAAAAAACATCGGGATATATATATCGTATATCAATATTCAATCTAAATATATCGGGATATGAGTTTTGGGCCATATCGCTCAGCCCTATAGACGGCTCAGAATGCACGATTGAACGATGTGATCCTCACAGGGCTCCGAATTACAACCAGGTCAAAAGATGGGGTCGTCCAAAACAGCACAGAAAGATACAAAGCACTTGGAGCACCAACGGCAAAACCTACATCAAGCTAAATGGAGGTCCAGGAGAAGCAACAGTGCTTGTTGTCAAAGATATGAATGATCTGGATACATTAAAGATCATATTACCATGACAAGGAAAATGAAGCATTACATTCAATATCATCTGACATTTGATATCATCGTTGCAAGGGCCTGCTCAACAAAGTACTGGAATTAGCAACTCATGTATCTACAGTACATTCAATGACACTCACAGTACAATGCGAAAGATGGCAGGAAGTGGATCTGGATATCAACAGGGGAAAAAGGTATAAAATAATAAAATAAATAAAATAAAATAGTAACAATAATGATGATAGTGATAGTAATGATAGTAATAATAATAATTACTATATTATTTGGTTTGATTGGATGGAAAAATAAGTAAACAGTGAATTAGTGTTTGCTGAATACAGGAAGTGAACATATGTATTAACAATTGATGTGATACGGCGAGGAGGTAGGATTAAATAAGCTTTGCTTCTTCCTACTTCTATTTGGACATGTGGAATTGTGGATTGTAACATGAAGCACTCCGTGTAAGCTGTATGCATGTTCGAAATACATTAAACCATGAGCATTCATCGACTGATTGGGGATGGGCCTAATATAGCCTAAAATGCATATTGCGATATACAATCCTGATCAATATTTTAAGATGAGTTGAAAAATTGCAAGAATTTAGATTTTATTTCCACACTTTCAAGAAGGTTCTAAGTAGAACTTCAAAATGCAAAAAGAAGAAATGGGAGTGAGACAAAAAAAAATTCGAGTAAGCAATTTATTACAAACAAGCATTAAAATAAAATAAGCTGTTCGTCAGCTGATCAAAAGTTTAAGATCACAGCCTTTAAAAACCAAATTCTTGGCACACTGTCATGATCTCTTCATGGCAAAGGCAAAAAAGCTTTCTCTCTTTGAACGCGGTCGGATTGCTGCTGAGGTTGGACGCAGTAAGACAATCATTTGAAACAGTCAAGTCGCAGACCCAAAAAAATGTCACCAGCCGTGAACCGGAGGATCCCATTGGCAGTCTGTCAAGACACGGGAAGGGATCCTCGGCATAAATTAAGTTTGTTACCGGTGTCAAGTGCAGCCCAATAACCATCAGACGGCATGTACGAGAGAAGGGTTGTAAGAACAAAACATGTTTTTAAAGGCCTCGTCTCTTTCAAAGTTGCCTGTTTGGAATTTGCACAAGAGCACCAAACATAGGACACTGAATGGTGGAAGAAAGTTTTACCCTCTGATGAGAAAAAATGCAACCTTGATGGTCCTGATGGCTTCCAACGTTACTGGCATAACAAGGAGATCCCACCTGAGATGGTTTTACTTCTATTTTAGGTGTGTTTCTGTTTTTATTGAGCTATGGTCTTAAACTTCTGATCAGCTAAAGAACAGCCTATTTCACTTTAACGGTTCTTTGCAATAAATTGCTTACTCACATTTTTATTCACATTTTTTTTGTCTCACTACCATTTCTTCCTTTTGCATTTTGAAGCTCTACTTACCGGTGGAACTATGTCTCTCAACTGGCCTGGCAACGCCTCGGGATCCGCCGGGAGAAGCTGGACGAAGTAGCCGGGGAAAGGGAAGTCTGGGCTTAACTGGTTAGGCTGCTGTACCCGCGACCCGACCTCGGATAAGCGGAAAAAGATGGATGTATGGATGGATGGATGGATGGATGGGTGGATGGATGTATGGATGGGTGTATGGATGGATGGATCGATGGATGGATGTATGGATGGATGGATGGATGGATGGATGGGTGGATGGATGTATGGATGGGTGTATGGATGGATGGATGGATGGATGGATGTATGGATGGAAGGGATGGATGGATGTATGGATGGATGGATGGATGGATGGATGGATGGATGGATGGATGGAAGCTCTACTGTACTTATAACCCCCTTATGATTTTTACGATTCACCAGTGCAAAATGTAAATTCTTGCAATTTTTCAACTGGTCTTAAAATTTTGATCAGGAGCGTATGATCGTTGATTTTATGTTGAATACGGTGATCAGATGTGGGCATATTTTCTATTTTTCTATTTTCTTTTTTAGTACAGATGCTTTAAAACTGGCAGGATAAAAACAATCTAAAAAAAAATTGCAATAATAATCGAGATCAGATGATTTGAAAAAATACATCGTGATCATTTTATTTTGCCCTGGGCCAGTTTGCACAGAAAAAGTTGGCTGTTAAGGTCAAAAAGTTAAAAACCCTGTCCTCGACAACTCAACATGTGAAATTCCAACCTCGATGTCAACCCTGGGAGGAGGCACACATACGCAATACGCAAACATCACACAGTAAGGCCTGAGTCGAGACTGGAACCCAGAACCGTAGTGCTGTGCATTAGTACTGTCAGGCTGTGTTCACACGTGTTCCGATAATATGACCCTGACTGTTTGAAGAGCAGGGTTTCCGCTACATGTAATTGATCGTGGCGGTGCACCACTACAAAATAAAAGTCGCCACAACTTAAAAAATGTGTTTTTAAAACTTGAAAACAATTTTAAGTAACATATTGTATTAATTGATATTTTTTATATATAGATACACATATAGATTATTATTTACGCACATATTGACCACAATTAGTTTGAAAACTATTTAAATATCATTAAAATGTTTCACTGCGCTTTATTTTGATAAGCATGCACCGGAATTGCCTGTCTGCATTGCTGGCACTTGCGCATTGTGCGACCAGATACGCGACACGTCTCGTGTTGACTTTCACTTTGTTTCTTATTGTTGGGAGAATGAACAAAAGCTTGTAAACTGTGTCGTCAATTGACGACAATTTGTCACATGCTAAGTGTGACTACAACAGCGTGTGTGATCGCTCACGTTTCAATCTCATTTGACTTTCTGCCATTTTTGTTTACACAACATGCCTGCATCTAGCTAGCTCGGAGCTACAAGTGGCTATTACGTTCATGGGATACATCGATCATCGATTATCATCGCAACTTACTTTTTTCAAGTGTGGCTTAACAATCTTGCTCTCTTGTTATCATCATAATAATTATATAAGACAATGGCTTGTCTTCAAAACACTATTTGTGTGTCGAAGTTGTGCAACAGAAACACGTCGTGTGTACAGCTTTACATGGTGTAACAGTTTTTCAAAGTTCTTGGTTCATTTCCTGCTGGTTGTTGAAAAAATTTAAATAAGTAAGTTATAAAAAAAAAGGCTATTTGTCATTAAAAAAAGAATGCAGATGCAGATGCGGCGCGATACAGCGGCGGCAGTCCGCCCTCCCATGCAGCCCGCCACCACAGCTTCAAAAAAACCTAGGGGGTTTCACTTGAAAGTGAACTCTTGTGTGATTTGGTTTACTTGAGCTAAACATCATGGACCAAAGGTACAGAGCAGCGTTCAAATGACAGTAAAAAGCATATAACAGTGAAGCACAGCACATGCGTCACAAGCAGCATTTCTCTGTGGCTTGTGTCTCTCTCTGTGTGTGGGTGAGTGCTGCACGCAACGGCGCTTTTAAAAATACATTTTTGACTTTTTTTGTGACATCTCAGCGGGTACAAATAGTACAACACAAAATAACTAACATTTTTAACCCAGCAGACAGCTTTTTTTTTTTTTTTTTTCGAAAATTTGTTGAGTAATATTTCACAAACACTGTCCAGTCAGTCGGGACTTAATGCATTTCTTTTTCATGGAGCATCCTTTGGTGAGTGCTAAGCAATGTAGACCAAATGTACCAGTGTTTACCATACATTCATGTATTTGTGGCGGCTCACAACAATTAAATTCAGCAGTCCTTTCATTTTGCCCTCACTCACACACACAAACACACACACACATTATGCTGGGGCTCTCTGTCTGGGTAGCTTGTCATTACAACTCCGTACAGTAGATGTAAGGTAACTTACATAAGGTAACCCAGAGTCCACACATCCCCACTGATTGAGAGTACAGTCAAGCAGCGTTGGCCATTGAGACAAAAGCCTCGGGGCATACCGCAGTTTACTTGGTCGCGCATCTGTTCGTTGATATAGTGAGATACTACACGGACAATGACATTACAGTCAGCACACACATACATGGAGCCAGGAAACGCCAAGATTTTTATTTTAGTCTACCGCTGCACGAAATGAAACCAACACTGTAAGTCAATAACTTCAGGTTCTGATGTTATATAAGGTTTCAAAATCATGGCCCATGTTTCTTATGACGCCAACCAAAAAGCTCTGTTTTTTCTATCCACACACAAACGCTAAATTTTGCATCATGGCCAGGGTTTCCGCTAGGATTGTTTGAAGCTGTGGTGGTGGGTTGCATGGGAGGGCGGACTGGCGCCGCTGTGTCATGCCGCTGTGGCTTCTGCAATTTTTTTTCTTCTTCCGCTGTGGAACACATACGTAAACAAGATGGCCGCGGAAGTAGATGCGAGCGTCTTCGTCACAAACACATGAACACATAGGCTACAGTGCGCAGGGATACGGCGGGAGACTGATATAACGCCAAGCGTTTTGTGAGGTCTGATTTTTTTGAGAAGGCATTTTTGTGATCCAAATGGTTTAATCTTTTGAATTGTCCCCAGCAACTAAGTGGAATCTCTTTTCTTCATCACGGAAATCTGACCAGAACTGGACTTAGGAGAGACCAAGTGTGGGGTAAGTCGCTGTTAATGGACTACACTGCTGATGGGGATGTCCGACAACTTCATGTCAAAAAATCCCAACTATCCCTTCAAGTGACACTTCAAAAAAGTAAGTTGCGATGACAATTGGTGACTGATGTATCCGAGCTAGCTAGATGCCGCCAGCCAGGCATGTAAACAAAAATGCCAGAAAGTGGAATGATATTAAAACGTGAACAATCACACACGCTGGCTCAGATAGGCTTAGCATGCGACAAGCTGTCTTCAATTGACTACACATTTTAAAGGGCTTTTGTTCATTCTCCCGATAATAAGAAACAAAGTGAAAGTCAACACAAGACGTGTCGCTTATCTGGTCACTGGTCAAGTGCCAGCAAGGCAGACAGGTGATTCCAGTGCATGCTTATCAAAATAAAGCGCCGTGAAACATTTTTATGACATTTTAAATTGTTTTCAAACAAATTGTGGTCAATATGTGCATAAATAATAACCTATACATGTATCTATATAGCATATATATATATATATATATATATATTCATACAATATACAACTTAAAATTGTTGTTAAGTTTAAAAAATAAAAAATTTAAGGTGTGGTGGCTTTTATTTTGTAGTGGCACACCGCCACAATAAATTACATGTAGCGGAAACCCAGATGGCTGTGTACACTTTAGGGCTGTCTGCCAATAAGGATTTCCGTAGTCGAATCTGATTAGTATTTTTTGCCCGTAGTCGACTAATCGTCGAATGTTTCAGCAAGTGGCCATCTCACACAAAGTGCACATAAATAGTAACAGCATGGCTTGAAAAACAACTTGCCAAACAGTGTTGATGATTTTTCTTTTTTCATGACAATAAAGTGACAGTGACAAGCTAAACATGGCTCTTTGATGACTAAAACATAATGAGACGTGCAAGTTTTTGTTGACGAGACGGGACTGTACAAACACGTTGATGGGTGGTCTGTAAGACGTTCAAAATGCATGACATTTTTGCCTTTTGTGCGTGTAATGTCTGTCAAAAACAAAGAAGTATCAAATTTGAAGCGGCACCTGAAAGCTCATCTTTCGAAGGTAATTTATAAGTCCTGTTATCATATCTTATACATTTAATGTTACTCGACAATCGGCTTGTGATAAATTTGACAGTAAGCTTAAAGCTTTCCACAGCTTTCCTAGCTTCAGGCTAAAGTTAGCTTTACTGTGCTAATGTCAGTTGATTAGCTTATATGTGTGTTACTGTTATGTATGGAACATGCATGGATTTTTAGCATAATGGGCTGCACCTTTTCCACCTATAAAGGCTTCTGAAAAAACCTCCAAAAACAACGCTACATTTACATAATGTGACCTGCTAGCTACAGTGACATTGTTATTATTATTATTATGAAGAAGCAGCAGCATGAGCCAAAACAAACAATGCTTGCCACCTGAAACTGTACTATGTTTACTTACCTGGTGGCTAAACTGGCTACCTCATATGTTCAGTGCCAAGCTGTCAAAATACCCTGTTCGGAACAGGCCACTTGATACACTTTTTGCAACACTTCATAGTCTCTCATCACATCTTTGATTCATTTTGTCCAGCACTGAGCTGTTGACTCCCTGTCCAGTCAGAGCCGTATTTTGTGTAGCTTTCACTTTTCAGTTCATTTCAGTCAATCCAAGTCAATGGAACTCTCACAAGATGCCACCTAAATTACTGTCCCTTTCAAATCTTTCCGAAAATAATGTAAGTGTATACAATTGTATCGTATCGTGAGATTAATGTATCACTACAGCCTAGTACATATCATTTTTATACTTTGTCCGTGAGCATAGCCACCTACCCTATGTGTGTATATTTTTAGTATACAGTATATTTACTATATATTTTAGTAATAATAGTAGTAGTGTAATAGGTAGCTTACCCAAAACTTTTACGAATAATTTGTCATCCCTTTAGACATAACCAGAATGACAAAAAGGGCATCAGTGTAGTGTACATCAAAACACTGACGAGAGGAAAGTGACAGTATCACAAGACAGAATCCTCGACTTGTGAAAGATTACTAAAAATGATGCATAGCCACTTAGAGCCGGGGGTATATATTGGACATTTCCTACTTTAGATGCAATGAATCGATTCTTCCATTCCAGCGCTGGGCTATCAGTCCATGCAGTGCTTAAAATAGCACAGAAACGTACAGCTTGAGGAGCGTGTAGCTTAGGTGGGTCATCCTAGCTATCTATCTGCTCGATTTTTCCAGTGCAGTTTCGTGCAGTTACTCTGGAAGGAGGCTTTAACTTGATGCACTCTGTGCTACTAGTAAAAAGGGGGTGGATTCGGGTGCACTGGTGCATATATGGTGATGATATAGAGAGGACGAGAAGGTGGACAAACGCTGTGGATACAAGTCACTCCTGATTGAAAATGACATTAAACAGGCACCTTCTCCCCACTCGGTTTTTTCGGCCTACTGGTTCTATAACAGCCTGTGTGATGTCTGTTTGCAAGAGCTCTGCCCTACATATCGTGCGTAAGGATGGGAAAGGCTCAACCGCACCCCAGAGCTGGGAAGAGCAGCTGTTGAGATGGATGCTGCACAGATAAAAGCCAACAGGGAGGGTTTTACTTTTACTATGTGCCATGCCAGGCTTCAGTGAGCTTTCTGCTATTTCATTGCCCTCCTCCCACTGCATCTGTCAATGAAATAGTTCAAGTTAAAAGCAAATACAGTCCACCAGACTGAAGCGTAAGCATGACTCATAGTGGTGATGCTAATGAGACAAGTGCAGATGAGAAATGAGTTTCTATTTGTCAGAGAAAGGAGTAAGTGGGATGTGATGCTGCTGATGATGGGCCATAGTCACACACTAGCATCATCATCAGGTTACCCATAAAGTCATCAGGATAGAGGCCTGGGTTTTATTTGTTTGCTCCTTTTTCTCACTGGACTCCTGGACCATGTGTGTGTGTGTGTGTGTGCGTGCGCGTGTATGTGTGCGTGTGTGTGTGTGTGTGTGTGTGTGTGTGTGTGTGTGTGTGAGTGTGACTGTGTGTGAGCTGGAGGAAATACACACAAACACATGCATGGTCAGACAACAGAGACCAGCAGTGGTCCTGATGCTGAAGTGCTAGTTACACAAAAGAGGAAGCAGAGTACTTGTCTTCCTCAAACACACACACGCGCGCAGAGAGGGAATCTTTCTTTGGCTTACTTTAGCATGGCCTCCTCTTTTGCCTCTTCCTCCCGTTGCCGAGCCAGCACAGCCATGATGATCTTCCTCTCCTCATCCGTCAAGTGGCTCAAGTCCGGCTCCGGGATGGCCTGGGCGACGGGTGGACCCCGAGGGCCTACTGAGGCGAACATCTTGCCTCTCCTCTTTCTTCCTCCTCCTTCCCCTCGATTGGGATCACGGATAGCAAAGCCCACGGATCACGACATGGCCCACGGATGATGTGGTTCGAGCGGCTGATGTGGAGTTCCCATGGCGGCGGTGGGGGGCACCCGGGACGGCGGTGTCGGTGCTCGCGGTTGTAGTAGCAGCTGTAAGAAGGGCGCTTGTTGTGGCGGATTGCCGTTACCAGCTTCGCTTCTTCACTATTGCTGCACCGGTGTCTTCTACCCCCCACCCCCGCCCGCCAGCCCGCCTGCTTCTCCCCTCCACCACCTCCGTTTCACGGGGAGCCCATTTCTCCAGCGGTCGGTGTGGACGATGGCACACGGGGACGATCCAGGTTCAGGCCGAGCAGAGGAGAGTGGGGTCTTGGATGGCGGTCTGCGTCGCTGCCAGGCAAGGCGGACACTTGGTGCTGATGCTGATGCTGATGCCGAGCCGTCAATGGGACCGCAGCCCCTCAAGCGCGTTCACTTCTCTTGCAGCAGGAACGCGCCGCCCTAATTTAAGAATGGGGGCTCCAGCGAGTGGGAAAAATGCGCGCTCACGGCAGCCTGCCGCACGCATCAAAATAAAGGGTTTCCTCAGGGGCGAGATATCAGGTTTTCCCGCCCCCATCTGACTCCTTAAGGTTCACTTCCTCTACGAGAAGGCGACATAAACATTACACATTTAACAGTGCTGTTTTTACTTTGAGGCCATATACGAATGCATTTGTTTCAGCTCAAGACAAATAAAAAGGATTAATTATCTAGCTTATTAGCTTCATGTAGTCTGCTCAATCATCTCCTGCTGTTTTGGTTCCTGTCTCTTTAAGGCTTGAAGGTTTCCCACAAGAGACCACCTTTCTATGATTGGTCAGTTTTGGGAAGACTACAGCAGGGGCGGTTTTAGAATTGCAGATCAGAACAATGGTTTTTTTTTTTAATTCTATAACACCACAACTTTAAAATTATCACCATCTTAAAACAGCTAAGAGGCACTGGAGAACACTTCATCATCCAATGCCTAATTCGTCAACTTAAATGAAGCAAACTAACAGCATTATTATTTACAAATTTGGCCTCCATTAATTTATTAACAGGAGAACGCAAAAACCCCTAACATCTGGTTATAAGAAAAACATTTTAATCACAAACACATGTTTTGTAGGTACAACATGTGTATCTTTGTTTAAAAACGATTATTGCCGTGTAACTACGTAACATTACCTTGCTGTCTTTCATAGTATAACATGGGAGTAACTAGTTAAAAATAATTTTAAACATTAACATTTGTAAAACAGTTATTGTTTTCCAGTAACGGATAATCTAATGAATTACCATTTAAAATGTTACAACACCACAACCGTTATCGACAGTGAAATGTGGTGCGTCATTATGCACTGATATCTATATGAACTTTCTGGATGTGGCTTCAGTTGCCATTGTTTACTACTGCGACACAGGAAGCTAAATAGCTAGTCAGTGAGAGTTGTGGTCCCTCAGTCTCACCATTTTTCAACCTTGCAATGACTTAAAATACTTGCAAGGCTCCCTTGCCTCAATTAGTAAATGGTGAATGGACTTTCACTTGTATAGCATTTTTCCACCGTTGACAAAAGAAGCCCCTCAGCGCAAAGAGTCCTTCCAGATGACATCGTGCTGATCATCGGCGGGTGATCGAAGCAAGGGACGAAAGATGGCCAACCTCATTTTTACAGTGGCACAATAATCCTCTGGGTGGTGATAATGTGAGCAGAAATGACCAAGTTGAACTGACACAAGGACAGAGGCATATAAACAATGGACGGTTTAGTTTGTTTGGGGGGTTTTGGGACTCCCAAAAGGGAGTGATTATACTGTAGAATGAATCTTTCAGTGAACTCCAAATGTACTAAAGAAGAGGACAATTGACCTTTCATTGAACAACTGTGTTCTTTCATAACGTGTTGCTAAATTCCTTAAGTCTGGAATGCACCCCTTACATAAGCTCGGGGACTGCCAAAAGCCCTAATTTTGTAGATGGAAGGATGTCCAGATGAGGAGTAACTTCTGGTAATTTCACATCATTTGTTATGATGTAGAAGGTTATTTAACTGTTGTTGAATAAAGGAGTGGAGCCGCTTCTCCCTCAAACAGCAGGTGTGTCTTTGAGCGGTCTCTTAATACTCCATGCTAGCAACTCAAAGGGCTTTGACATTGTTACCTCATTCACCTACTGATGACGCAGGATCAGGAACAAATGGTGGTTCAGTATCTTTCCCAAAGGTACGGTATGGTCATGGGGGGACTGAGAATCAAACTCAAAAGAGCCACCAAAGCCATGCCGACTGCTGCGGTCATGAAGATGACAACATTGAAAACTTTTCTCAAAAGAAACATCAAACCGATGAAGATCAGAGACACAACAACAGTGGAGCTAAATAGCTGGTCCGTACGCCCACTGAAGGAAGTTGTTGAGCATTGTTATGAAGAAGTTGCTTTTACTCTAAGGGGCTGTTTGGATGTGCCCCCACTGTGCCAAGGTCTGGAAGAATACCCAATCTGTCACCAGGAACCACCAAATTTCAAGCCTGCCATGAACTGCAAACTGCTGGAACATCAGTATCACTGTCCACAATGAAGCCAGTTTCACATCACAATAGTTTGAGAGGGTCTCTACTGAGAAATAAGCCACTGCTCTGAAAATAAAATTGCATGTATCCACATGGACAAACCAAGTTTGATGGTCAGACGAGACAAAAGTTGAGCTATTTGGCCACAATGACAAGAATTATGTTTAGAGGACTCCGGTAAGGCTTTCAAACCAAAGAACAATGTATCTGTTGTCAAGCATGGCATAAAACCATGTGGATGGAATTATGAAGAAGGAGAAATACAACACAATTCTTCAAATTCACATGAAATTAGGTAATAGCTAGAGAGCTGAAACTTGGACATAATTGGATTGGACAAAAACATTTTGTTGCCACACATTCTGGTATATGATTTAGATAATCGAACGGTCACAACTCTCAGGCACTTATTCAGATCCAATATAGTCATGAACTACAATATGTAGTCCAAAAATGACCTCATGATGTAATCCTTCTACTCCTGAACTGCTGCACACAATTGGATGAAAGTTTGGAAAAACATGCACCCCTCGTGTGTTGCCAGTGCTCTTAATTTTGTGACAAATGTGCTACATAGGGGTGCTGTCATTAAACCCCAAAATTTGACCGTATAAAGTAAATTGGATTGACTTGAAATTTTGACTCTTACAAGGATTGGCTGAAAAACATGGTCGCCATTAAACAAGGGGCATGTGCGAGATTTCGTCATTGACCATTTGTCCATTGATCATTTAAGGATATCCTATTGCATGTATGGCAGCATATATTTGAAAGCATTTTGAGCACAAGCCATAAGTGTTGCTACAAAATATCATGTCCTACTTTTTCACTTAGTAGGTAGTTGTGCATCACATTGTCACTGTATTCCATCAGCTCAAACATCACATTTACTCTCTGCGACCACTGACATTACCTCTGAATATATGTTCTTCATGTTGTTATCTTGTTAGACAAAGTATGTTGCTTCACAGATCAAAGCATAAAGGTCCAGGTCAAAGGCCAAAGTCCCACCAGTGCCAAACACGTAAAAACAAACAAAAAAACAATAATTTTTACGCAATTGCTGCCAAACTTGGTGGACATAGTAGGCAGATGGCAGCTCAGGTGATTGGCTTTTGGCGGTAACTGACTTTGACTTTCAGGAGATCACCTAAGATTAAAGGCCAAAAATCGCAACAAACGTAATCAAATCATACATGAATTTAAAGGTCTTTCCTGGTATTTGTTGTCAATACATTCTAATACAGGAATCTCCAACCTTTCTTCTTCCGAGTGTTACTTTTACAAAATGAAAATGGCATAAATGAGGAAGATCAACAAAGAGCCCAGAATGGTGGTACACAGACTATACAGTATATACTGTATGTAGCAGTTCCTACACTCTACAAAGTGCAAGTTAAACTTGTGTGAGAGACTGGCTCAAAGTGGCTCTAGCTATGCGGATGGCATGTCTGTTTACTATCTTCTCCTCTCAGTATTTTTCTATTAGTTATCCGTGTGGGTTGTGCAGCTCTAGTTGTGTCATGAAATCATTCCTATGGGAAGCTTAGACTGAAATCCATCCATCCATTTTCTTTACCACTTCTCCTCATTAGGGTCGCGGGGGCATGCTGGGGCCTATCCCAGTTGACTTCGGGCGACAGGCGGGGTACACCCTGGACTGGTGGCCAGCCAATCACAGGGCACATATAGACAAACAAACATTCACACTCACATTCATACCTATGGACAATTTAGAGTCACCAATTATGCATGTTTTTGGAACGTGGGAGGAAAGCGGAGTACCCGGTGAAAACCCACACACGCACGTGGAGAACATGCAAACTCCACACAGATATGCCCAAGGGAGAATCGAACCACTAGACCACCGTGCGGCCCCCATTAGTTTATTCTTAGTATTATTCTTAGTATATTAGTATCAACTTTTCAGCTTTTTCACTTTACATTGTGCCTTTTTTATTTACAGAATGCATTAGGTCAGAGTGCATACTTTAAAAGATCAGCAATTAATAAATTATTCACAGGTTTTATTGACAATGATAGAGGAAATTTTCATTTCCAAAGTAATGAATATAATGTTATAAATTAATTTTACATTTCTGGAAAAATACCGTTTGCTTTTGTGAAACAACAAATATAAAAAGAATAACATAAAAATGTGTTATTGTGTGAAATCAGTTATATAATGGGAAAAAAGTAATAATATTACAAAAGGAAAGTTTATGGTGATTATTTAAGAACAAAGTTGAAATATTTGGAAGATGTCAAAAGCATCAACAGTTTTTACTCGAAATATATATAACTTCTTAGCATATACTGTATGTGGCGCTCTGTGGAAAAAGTGTGGACACCCCTGGATTATTTGGTGGAATAAATTGGACTGAATGCTAAACCAGGAGTATGAGCATACAGATTATTACAGGAGCTCCAAATACTTACTTAACCTCCTAAACCCCTGCATGTTATTCTATTTTATATGTCAGTTTAAATGAAAAAATAAATAAATGCGAAAATTGATGTAACATTTAATAGCCAGTTTGATGGAGGTCTCTCAGTTTAGGAAACACCAGGTGTACGTTTTTAAAAGGATCATGTTTGCTTTGTAGGAAAACAGGATATGATGTGGCATAAAATGACTGATGGTAACAGACTTGTTCAAAACGTGCGGTTTATGAGCCCTCCAATAGAGGGCGACAGGCACCACTTATGTTGGTTTTTGCAATGCTTTCCGGTGTACACTGAATCCAATTATGATGAGAAATTCTTCTCTTTTCTGAGAACTGGCTCTTTTAGCTCGGTTACCAAGGATAAGAGTCGGTTATTTCCTCACGTGCGATTTGGCTGCATAGCGTGCCCATCAAAACAAAGTTACGCCCCTGTCCTCAAGTGAGCAGAGCTGAGAGTGGCAGCTGATTGTTCAAATGGACAATATGGGAAGGCAGCTGTCACCGGTTGAGAATAGGCTCTTCCGATTCGGCTTACTGACTCTTAAACCCGGTTCTTTTGCGCATTACACATCACAATTATCTTATTGGCTGTGTCGGTGCAAAGTTCAGTCGAGTAGATTTAGAGGAAACGCAGTGCACAGCAACAAGCCTAAAAGTAAGTGCAATTTGCTACATTATATCAGCATGTTTCCAAACAATCTTGTCAGCTTTTTAACGTTTGGATACAAACATTATTATTATACAAACAAATATTGCTTAAATTAAGCACCGTGTAAATACTACTTGGCTCTCCTCGAGCAAAGTTAATCAGAGTCACATACCTGTATAATGTTTATATTAGCCGAAGGCTAACCTGCCAATCATTTAGAAGACTTGAAAAAATATATAAATAAGTGTGGTGATATGAGAAGACACGTGCACTGCTTATTGGACTGATCCTCATTGGTTGCTAGCGCCAGATGGCGTTCTATAAGAGTGCCTGCTGCTTTGTCGCTCGCCCTTTGACCTCTCGCTGGGTGCCCTCCTTCGGCGTTAACTTCCGCGTTCGCTTCGTGCCTCTCGGCAGCACAGACAGCCGCTGCACAAACGGGGTTAATGCCGCTCGCGCGCAACTAAACTCAAGGTAGGGTTTCCCCTGGTTACGGCGTAGCGCATAGCTTAGCTTAGTTTATAGCCTCTATGCTATGTTTATAGGCTCCCGTGTCTGCGCCTCTCGCCTCTCTCTCAATGAGCGACAAGCTTGCTGTCAAGTATGTCCGTCTTCCTGGTGCATGAGCTGTCTATTCCAATGTGATTTATTCCTCCTTTTCTTCTGTTTTTGGTAGACGCTGCCGTGTGCAAATTTCCAAGCTGACACATATAAGTATTGCATGTTGTTTGTTGTGCCGGTTCTGCATGTCCGCCGGTCCCGTCTGCTTGCTGTTAATGTCACTTTTCTACTGCGGCTACTGCACGCTCGATAAATGCGAGCTACCCTCCAGTGTCTAAAACTAGCTGGGGGCTACGTTTGGCGCTTTCTGCGGGAGCTACCCCACTCCCCCCTACGGAACGCTTTTCCCTCACCAAACAACGAACTGTGCCGCTCGCGTTGACTTGAGTCAAGTCAGAACTGACTGAACTGTTGCTCTGTTTTGCACAGAAATGTTTGTTGTAAAAATTGTGTTTTTATATTTGCAAAGCACTTGTTTCGGTTGATTTTGGTTTTGTAGTGGTTTTGTTGTGTTTTGGTGCTTTATTTAGGTTGCCCCATTTAGTTTCCCCCATCCATCCAGCCTAACTCCAGCTCCCTGGCTCTTTGTGGGTGTGTGCGTTTGAGTTCCTTGGCGCCAAATTTTTAGAAGACAACAAGAGCCAATATTTTAATTAACTTGAAATAAAAGTCTGTTTTAAGAATTTGAAATAAGAGTAATAAATATTGTAAATGGAGCCAGTGTCTCTGTCGCTTCATTCACAGTAAGCTTACCCGTGTGCCTTAGTTTCATTATTCCCCTCTTAGGGGTGACGTTGTTAAACCCTTTACTACATCAGTCCATACAAACTTTGAACCCTTACCCTCCCCGTCACATAAGGAAAACAAAGGTGTTAATAAAGCGACCTGCTAACACTGTATGCACTACATATACAGTTGGAGCATTTAGATGAAGCAGTGTGAGGAGTATGGCCACGGCCACCCCTGGCCACCACGTACTGATTGATTACAGCCACATACAAGCCCCATAGTATGACGCTTTCTCTTCCCAGCTTCTACGAAGGTAATGGACATGCTTCCTGTAGTGGTGGTCCATGGAGGGGCAGGCAGTGTTCCAAGGGAGCGATCAGACAAGGCCAGCTCTGGGGTTTGCTCAGCAGCTCAAGTTGGGTATGTGATCCTGCAGAGGGGGGGCAGCAGCATGGATGCTGTGGTGGAGGCAGTGACCCAGATGGAGAATAACCCCGTCTTCAATGCAGGTTAAGTAACAATATGATGCAGCACTATGTACCATCTCCACAGTCATTTCGTAAATTATTAGCAAATAATGGCATTTTAAACAAACCATGTTAAAGCTATTCAAAGATATGCAATGCAGAATTCAGTTCCGCTGAGAGATTATTATATAAGTGTGTGTATGTGTATGTGTATATATATATATATATATATATATATATATATATATATATATATATATATATATATATATATATATATATAAAATAGTATTATGTATGTGTGTGTATATATTTGTACATATGTAGTACAATAAATGTAAAAATGTCTATATGGTCCTTGCGGAATTAGCCATCACTTCAGTTATCCTCTGTGGCACACAATTACAGTGGGACCTCTTAAGTCGAATGCCCCTACAGTCGAATAATTTGGAATTTGACCAAAAAGGCCTGAAGATGACCAAAAATGTTAGCAGTGCCATCTGTTGTGCAAAACATAACTTTTAAGATATGCTGTACAAGCAGGGAGGCCTGTCTGCAGTGAAGGCCTCTCCATGGAGGAAAACTCAGAATTAATGTTTTTATTAGAATTTTGTTCAAGCATTAAAAGTACAGTACAATTATGTGAATTGCCCAGTCACAAACAATGAGGGTACATTCACAAACTGTCAGTCTGTGTTTCATTTAATTTTTGTGTTTAGGGTTTTTACAGTTTGAGTGACTTAGGAGGTAATGACATATAATTTAGGTAGTCGTATGTAACCCAAGGTCCGCCTGTTCATTATTTACTGCTTTAGCATCAGGCAATTCTTCATGCACATTTTTTTTTAAACAAATAAATACAGTACTTGTGTGTGAATTAAAGCACATGGCGATGGCAGGTGTGGACTGGCCACAGTAAAAGGCTACTCTGTTCATTTATGTAGCACACAGTGCCTCTCAGAGATGTGATTAAAGGATCGGTTTGTATGGACAGACAGTTTCTGCACCAAAAATCCGCTGCCTTGAGTTGGCACATTTATTGCAGCGAGTTTCAGTCTTTGAAAGCGTGCTTATTGGGTTGAGATCAGGTGGAAAAAATTCCAAATGCATTTCCTGTCCACCATTATATTTTACGCTTTGAATGATGAGATCTTGCACCCCTGCTGACACATTTGTCATCCATTAATTTTGTAAGTGAACCTAAGTTTTGCTCTTGCTTCAACCCAAACAAGAAGTCCCTTCACCTGTAGCTTTATTATCCACTAGCTAGATTTTGGACATTTATCTGTAGTTGTTTTTAGGCTGTGGGTCCGTGCTGACCAACAATGGGGAGGTGGAGATGGATGCTATTGTGATGGATGGAAAAACACTGGCGAGTGGTGCTGTTTCTGCTGTACGCAATATCGCCAATCCTGTGCAGCTAGCAAGACTGGTTATGGACAAGGTAAATATGAGCACACCTGGTAGCACCCGTGACTCATGTAAGTACACTTTGTGAACTAAAGTATAGCGTACATCTTCGGGAACTGGTAAGGAAAAAGCCAAAAAGTCCAGACCAAGCACTGATTGATAAGCTATGCGTGTCCCAAGGCTTTTGTCCATAGGCTGTGCAACTACGTATACTAGAATATTGTAATAATATCCTACCATTGCAAGATTCTTTGGCTACTGTATATTACTCCTAAATATGAAATAGTTAAGTACTAAATAGTACGCCTACTAATTAGTACTCAGTGCAGAGTACTAATCTTTAATACAAATACAATGACATCTTAAAATTTGAATGCCGTGAGGTTTTTGGATATCACCCAACATTATTCATTTTTTACATACAGTAATCCCTTGTTTATTGCAGTTAATTGGTGCCAGACCCGACTGTGATAAGTGAATTTCTGCAAAGTAAGATTCCTTATTTATCAATGGAATATTTTTGTAGTTGGAGCATAGAAAACCTGTTTACGATCTTCTAAATAAGGTTTTTAACATTATTAGAACACTCTAGACAAACATCCCTATAGTCAACTTTCTACTCCAATTACCCAATATAGTAGACAGAATAAGGGAAAATAAGACATAATGTAGACTCACACGTTAGCAGTGGGAAAGTTCCTTGTTGTTCTGGTTTCTGGACTGTTCATTCTGCGGTGGCTATTGTCCCATCAATGTAACATTACTGACACCTAGTTACCAGTGTACAATACTACATATCATCACAACATCTTTGAATGCGTCTTCTGAATGCCTTATATTTGTATTTTAGTTAATTTAGCCATTTTTATGCTTGAAAATGCTTAATTTTAGTCCAAAATTATGTACCGTTTGCTTAAATATGCATAATGTTTGACTAAAAATAGGCCGTATTCAACCACGAAACAGCGTGATTTATTAATGGTTATATTTAAAAAAAAAAAAAAAAAAAAAACATGATCGAGTGAAGCCGCAAAGTGTACTTATGACTGTATTGTGCTTGTGGTTGCAGGTGAGCTGAATCCCTTGGCAGTTCAGGATTAAATTCTCTTACTTCATGAAGACGCAACTTTTTTTTTTTTTTTTCCCTCATGAAGATATTCGTTTAAAAAAAACTCTTATTGAGATAACTGCTTATATCTGTTTTAGACGAGTCACAGCTGTCTGACAGCACACGGTGCAAATCAGTTTGCCCGGGCTATGGATGTCCCAGAGGTTCCCCAAGAGTCCCTCATCACTGAGTACTCCCGAATGCGTTGGAGAAAAAACCTGGCACCTGATGCCAACCCTGTGGAGTGCCAAATGTGAGTTATGGCACACAATAACAGAACTTCAGGTCCTAGTGGAAATTCTTTTCCCTTATTTTGCTATAACACAAATGTTGACAGGTATGGGAAGACGCCGCACCTTTTTATTACATTGATTTTCATTGGAGCCGCACGGTGGTCTAGTGGTTAGCATGTTGGCCAACACAGTAACAGTCCCAAGGATTCTCCCTTGGGCATCTCTGTGTGGAGTTTGCATGTTCTCCCCGTGTGTGCGTGGGTTTTCTCCGGGTACTCCGGTTTCCTCCCACATTCCAAAAACATGCATGTTAAGTTAATTGGCGACTCTAAATTGTCCATAGGTATGAATGTGAGTGTGAATGGTTGTTTGTCTATATGTGCCCTGCCATTGGCTGGCGACCAGTCCAGGGTGTACCCCGCCTGTCGCCCGAAGTCAGCTGAGATAGGCTCCAGCATACCCCCGCGACCCTAAAAAGAAGCGGTATAGAAAATGGATGGATGGATTTTCATTGGATTCGAGACACGTGTGTTTCTATGTATATGCAGTGGAACCTTAGCGTTAGGAATCTTTTCCAGAAGGTCCGACTCTAAACGAAACACACTCTAACCAAATCAATATCGGCCATAAGAAATAATGTGAATCCAATTAATCCATTCCAGAAAGCCACAAATGTTAACACAAACATGTTTTTGTAGTTTTACAATTGTAGTTTCACATGCATAAAACAATTCTAAATGCATATAAATACATATAAATGATGAATGAAAGGCATACATGAACATTTAAGGTTACTTTTACCTTCATTAACGACATGACTGTTGCCAAAGACACGATGTGACAGCAAAATCAACACAGATAACACGTTTGTTTTGCTGTGAGTTATTTTTTTAATTCAATGCTGTTTCTCAGCTCAAGTCTCTGGTTTTTGTATTCATTATGGCCGCATAATAAGCCAAAATGGAGGCAAAAAAAGTTGCAAGTGCAAGGTGAGAAACACTACTGAATTCAAGAAATAACTCATGGGTCATTCCTTGTCATTTCAACCAATGGAGGGGACATTTGCTTAACACACTCCCTCAGATTTTATTATTCACATAAAATATTCTCTATACCATATAAACCAGAATCAAAAAGTTTTTTGTTTTTTTTCAAAACTCCAATTATTAAGGGGGTAATTAAGGATCGAAGATTTAGCAACATTCATCTTTTAAATATAATCCTTGTTTTCTCCCAAACTATTAAAGCTAGCTTAACCAAACCTTGCACCTTAATGTAGTTTTTCATGCAGAATTGAAATCTGCAGTCAGATTTCAATATTCTCAATACTTACAAAGTTATTCAAGATTTTCAAAATTTTGGCACACAATCTCAGGTCTCCCTGAAATGATTTTTTTCCCAAGATTTGCATGTTATGTTCTTTGGTCCATCTAGGACAAACTCAGTTTAGGGGGCCACTGGAGGTAGAGCCTGGGTGAGGCTGGGCGTCATCAAGTATTGGGAGTAAGGCTCACGATAACGATATCGGGTATGCTGCAGAAAACAGGTCTAACATGTTAGCGCACTTAAAGTGGTATCATCCGGCAGTCAACGTTACGTCTACAAGAAAGAAAACCAGCTTAGTGCAAACACCGATAACGTCAGCATATAAACAGCCTCTAGCAAACAACTCGTGGTCTAATGGGTCGCTTTTATTTATTTAAAAAAAAAAAATGTTTGCACTTTTTAAAATAAAAGCATTTCAAGTCATTTTTTCTGCCTTTTTTGTACCGAAAATGAACTAAACCGAGCACTTCAAGAAACTGAACCGAACCGCAATTACATTTTAGTGTACCGTTACACCCCTAGTAGTTACTTACCTGTTACGTGTGTGTGTGTGTGTGTGTGTGTGTGTGTGTGTGATTCTAGGCAGTGTTCTGTTTAGTGACCCCCATTTCTCCATGTGACACACTCTTCGTTCCGTGGTAGGTTATGCTTACACCCTGTGAGCATCATTGGCTTAACTTTTTGGCTGCATTTGCAGTAGTCTTTCCTGTCAAGTCCGCAAGTTTGAGACCCCTGCTCTAGGATGTAATATCAAAACATTAGGAGGGTGTTTTTCCTTATTGCAAAGAAAAATGACAAAACAGATGAGCAACCGGTCGTTGCATCCTTCCACATTGCCCTAACTTCATGTCTTGTCATCTGTGTGATGTACATGCTGAGATCATCAATTTATTCTGGGATTAGTGGCTGTAATCAATAATCAGAGTCATGTGCAAAGATTGTTTTACTCCCAATGTATAAACATAAAATGTAAATATGTTTTGGGGGTGTAAAATGACTTTGAGCGACCATGCAGGTCTGGATACCACAGATGATTGCACTAATCATGTGGCATTTCACTTGGCATTGAATAAATTATGCCAGACATGCCAGATGTTTGACTACCATATTTTAGAAGACATAAACTAATCTTAAACTAATCACTTGGCATGCTTGGCCTTTCGGTGCCAAGCGACTGACCCTTAAAATCCTGTGAAATAGACAAGTTGGTGACTTGGGTACAATGCAATGTTCAGAGGCACAAAAAGAAATGTTAGCAAATATTTGCTCAGGGTTTGTTGATCAGTTGATAGTCGTCTTAATTACTCCATGTTGCCGGTGTTTTGACACCTTTTTTTATTGTGCGTTTTGGGGCTTCTGTCTCAGCTTTGAAAGTGTACGAGACTGAAGAATTTTGTGTTGTTTTAAACCCTATAAAATGAGATGAGCAGTCCTGAGATTAAATAGTGTCAGGCATGACGGAAGATACTCTCTTCTACACAGTTGGGACAAAATTAGGTCTACCCTGTCATAAGACATTTTGTACGAAAAAAAAGGATGTTATTTCAAATTTGTCCAAAGGAGATATAGACTTGTTGGTCTGGAAGAAGAGTGGAGTATCTGCAGCTGACCTAACTTCCAACCCAGATGTAACCGTGTGTTATCAACACCATGAGGTTTATTACAAAGATATTAAGATGACCACAGACAATGCTGTGATCCTTTTTCCAGTCACCGGAAACCTGCCAGGTGTAAGTACTGTGATTATACCTGAATTCTATTATCTTTTTCATAACTTGTCAGAACAAATAATGGTCAGGAAATGCAAAATACTAACCAGGTGAAATGTTATAATTGAAGCAACGGAGAAGATGAATTCTTTAGTGATATTTTACACTAAGAATCTTCAGAACGCTCATATGAGATACCGTGTGTGTGTGTATAAATTGATAAAGTAGTCTGATCTCATCTTTTGTTGCATAGGGGAAAGATGGGCACTGTTGGAGCTGTGGCAGTTGACCTGAAAGGCAATGTAGCATGTGCAACCTCTACTGGTGGGCTTCTCAATCAGATGGAAGGACGTGTGGGTGACACACCTTGCATCGGTCAGTCCTACAATCTGGTGTTAAAGGAAAGCTTGTGATTTGTAAAAAAGTTTCTTCATGGGTTTGACTGATGGACAGGAGGCGTAATGCTTTGAAATTTTGTTAATGTATTTATTAGGGCTGTCAATAGGAACTCATTTAGCGGTAACTCATTTAGTTGATTAATTACGTTACACTGTTTAGCGTAATTAACGCATGCGCATCAGGACAAGCCACACCTCTCTGTTAGGCTGGCACAGTGTAGAGTCCCCACAGAATCTGATGTTCTTTTAGAACTTTATTCTGACCTGAACACATCAGCAGTGCATTTCCAACACCATAGACCATGTCTATAACATGGAACACATCTCTAGTCCACTTGTCCTGGGAATGACACTTTTTGTCACTACAGCAAAGGGGCATTAGGGATACTCTGATCATCACAACAACATCTTTATTATGCGTAAATGCGTGGTCTAAATAAACAGAAAGACAGAGGGGAAAAAAAACAAGTGGATATTCTCATCACTCATTTTGTAACTCTTAATGCGGAAGTACAATCGGCTGCATTTAAGTCTGCTCGGAAATCCCAGACAATACACTCAAGACGTGAACGCAACTTAATGACGTGGCGTCTTTGAAAGCGACCCCTCATTGCTCATAACACCGTGTGATTCAAATGTTCTGCCACTATGAAAGACACTGTATATTTTTTTTTTTAGATGTGTGGTATCTTTTAGCTTGACTTAAATTTCCAGTTCATTTGGAGCTGTTAATACAAACAAATATATAATCTTGTCCTGACACTTCTTTCTGTCAATAAAATATGGTAACAATGGGCATTTTGCTGACATAGTTCCAAATGGTGATTCATTTGATTTAAATTGTTCAATCATTTGACAGCTCTAGTATTTATAAATATTTTAACAATTAATAATAACATGAAAATATATATGTATGCTGGTAGCTTATGCTCTACTTACAACAAAACCAACACAAAACACTTAATATTTTTAAAAACGACACCAAGTATTTTCTTTCAGAAAAAATAAATCAAACAACACCATAATTTAAATAATAACCACAATTCACAATGTTTGGTGACAATTAGCAGGGCACTATAAATTCATCCATCCATCTTCTATGCCGCTTACCCTCATTAGGGTCGCGGGTATGCTGGAGCCTATCCCAGCTGACTGTTCGCCCGTCAATCACAGAGAACATATAGACAATCATTCATGGGCACAATGTACGACCTGTTCAAAATGAACGTTATCCTTCAGTGACTTACATTACTTAAATGCAGATTGCCAAAGCCACATATGTGCCGTTATGTGTGTTTGTAATGAATGCTTAATTTAAAAAATTGATTTATTTTAAGCCCTGCAACTTTTAACTAATTTGGACAGCCTAAGGAAAAAGACATTAAGACATTAAGTATTGTGTAAAAAAACAACATAAACTCTATAAAAACATAAAATTCAAATTGCAATATGGGTCTCAGGTATGCTGGATCCTATCCCAGCTGACTTTGTGCAAGAGGCAGGGTACACCCTGGACTAGTCGCCAGCCAATGGCAGGGCACATATAGACAAACAACCATTCACACTCACATTCATACCTATGGACAATTTAGAGTCTCCAATTAACCTAACATGCATGTTTTTGGATGTGGGAGGAAACCGGAGTCCCTGGAGAAAACCCACGCACGCACGGGGAGAACATGCAGACTCCACACAGAGATACCCAACGGAGATTCAAACCCGGATCTTCCCAGCTGTGTGGCCAACATGCCACCGTGCAGACACTACAAGTTCAATATAAAGTAAATCTAATTAAATAAGTAGCCAAAGTATTTCATTTGAAGTAATAACCAATGAAAAAAAAAATATACATGTCAGTTCATTAACAAAAAAATAATCATTTCATTTTGTCAGTTGTATTTTTCTTGAAGCTTTGAATTGTTTCACTGGCAAACGGTTCAGTTTAAGAGTGCACTACCAGTGTACTAAATATGAATCAATCTGCCCTGAATTGGCAAAAAGTAAAATGATGATTTAAACAATCATTACTCCTGTTATGGGCCGCACGGTGGCCTAGTGGTTAGCATGTTGGCCACAGTCAGGAGATCGGGAAGACTTGGGTTTGAATCTCCGTTGGGCATCTTTGTGGAGTACCCACATTCCATAATTGGCGACTCTAAATTGTCCATAGGTGTGAATGGTTGTTTGTCTATATGTGCCCTGCCATTGGCTGGCGACCAGTCCAGGGTGTACCCCGCCTCTCGCCTGAAGCCAGCTGGGATAGGCTCCAGCATACCCGCGACCCTGGTGAGGATAAGCAGCATAGAAAATGGATGGATGGATGGATACTCCTGTTACTAATCAAGCGAGTTGTATCCTCACTGATATGCAAACGTAATTGCTCAGAGCCTCCACTACCACATCACACACACAAACATTGTACTGTGTTATTGTAATGCAGTTAAAAATACATTTTAAAAAAGGAAAAATTAGATAAAGATAAAGTAGACTGCATCTACTGTATTTAAGGAAGATATTGATTTGTTTTCTTTGTTTTGTGTCATGGATGTACTCTGTGTCAATACAAAGTGAAGCAATAATAAGGTATTTTGAGAATAAAACAATACTTTTATCCAGATTCTCATCCGGTTAATGCGTCATGTGCAGTCAGCCGGTGAATGGCGCCAACAAGGTTGATAGTTGACGTTGAGCTCTGTGTTTTCAGTCAATACGTCATCTAACAACCGCTGCATTTATCGTGGAGAAAGTTCAACTGAATTGTGTTCACTGTGTAACATGAAGTTTGAGGGGTAAAGTGCAGAGGCTTTATTTCTTGCTGATTTCGTCACACAGGCTTTGTGTATCTCATAGATGATATGACATCGAATTGTTTGAACACAAAAGTACTGCAGATGAAATGGATCTGTTGTTGACTGCTGGGTACTTAAGGGGCTGAAGCAAAGTGTGGACACAACAATAAATAATGAACAACTACGATGTAATTCATTTAAATTTGAATCATTGCTTTCACACAGCCAACACGAATCTTTAATAACGACAAGCACATTAACTTGGGGTCATGCTTCTGCCCATCCAGTCTTTTTGTAGACCAATAATACAGTATGTGACTGTAATGCAAGGGGGGAGGGCCACATAGTGAAAAATAAAAAGGATGCAAGGGCCGCTTTGATATTTTGTAAAGCAACACATGTACGTATGCAGAGAAGTTATATATATTTTAAGAAAAAACTGCATCTCAACATAGGTTAAAAAAAAAGCCTATTCCTATTACGTTATGGGATCACTGCAGGGACACAAGACGGCCATGGCTTAACCATTAGCAAGCTAGCTAGCTAACCAGTTAGCCTCCAATTTATGTACTGTATTCTAAACTTAAGTGTTTAAAACAGAGTAGGAAGAAGGACAAAGCCAAAAACTTACCACTTCCACACGGAATTGGAGGAGAACTTATTTTCACTCAATCATGTTGGACATGCCATGGCTGACTCCATGCAGTGTGACTAATCTACTGTCATCGATAATGGAACACCAATATTTTTTGAGTAACAGCGATTTATTAATTATTTAATATTTAAAAAACCACGATAGAGCAAGGGAGCGATAATTGAATCGCGATATTGCGAGGGACGACTGAATTAGTATGAACATCAGTCTGTTTTTTTTCCCCCATGTTTGCTGTTTTTTTTCCCCCCAAATCTTTCAACTTTCTTCTTAAATAATCTTTGTAAATGTTCTCATAACATTTTGACTTTATTGCCATAATATTCTGACTTTTTCTCAACCTAATTTTCCAAAAATCATTTTATTTTGTTTGTTTCTCATAATATTACAACTTAAAAAAAATAAACATACTTTTTCTTTAATATTTCAACTTTATGCTACCAAAATGATTTTTTTTTTACAATGTTATGACGATGTTATTCTCGTTTTCTTTTTATTCTCATTCTCTTTTTCTCGTTAAATTACAAAGTTTTTCTCCTAATATTTTGACTTTTGTTGTAAAATGACTGCTGATTTTTTCCATGTTTGCTGTTTTTTTTTTTTAATGTTCTTGTAAAATTATATTTTTAGAATGTGCCACGGGCCGCAAATGGCGCCCTAGCTGCACCCGTCATCACTGACTGTCAAATCCAGTCTTCCCTGTCCCACTATTTTCACTCCACACTTCAGCTCACCTCAAATGTACAGATAGGAAGCAACAAAAACAAACCACTTTTCTTATAACTTTATAAACTGTTGGTATGTGAATGCTGTGCAAAACAACCTAAATGTGTGAAATGTATAAACTAGACAGGTTTTTGTTTCAGTGATCAGATCTTGAAGACGTGTGGCTTATGTGATGTTGATGTCTGCCAGGATGTGGAGGCTATGCTGACAATCAGGTTGGAGCAGTGTCAACCACAGGCCACGGAGAAGCCATTATGAAAGTTACTCTTGCCAGGCTCATCCTGTTTCACATGGAGCAAGGTATACACACAGTGCGCACACACACACACACAACATAAATCATTTCACGCAAGTATGATGAGAAGAGATTCAACATTCATTGCCCACATGAATGTTAATGTAGTGTTTATAGAACGCCTATATATTTTTTGCTAGCTTTTTTTTTTTGACAATCGTCACTAAAAACATACTTAATGATGCTATTGTAATATTTAAATGCTAATGCTCTTCATTTGTGTTGTGTATAAAACACGACATATAATCAAGGGTCTTACTAAAATGACCACTGAGGCTGCGAAAGAAAGCTGAATATGAAGGAAAATGGATTACCAACAACACACTTCCAACCCTCACATTAAAAGCCTTATGCATTACATCTTGTCTGATTTCACTGAACAAAAGTCTCAGAAAAGTAGCTTCCAACAACATCAAATTAAAATCAGGGTGGGTAACAGCCAGTAGGCTAGTGTTGCGTCTGGACAACAGCTCACGAACTTGTGCCCTTGGAGAGGACGTGTCGGCTCCTTTTATTGACCACCACAAGCCAGCCACACCGGACTACAACAGCCACCTCTCTTTTTTATGACATCTTTTCTTTCACTGTATTTACACAAACACATTTTGGGAGGACTTTGAGGACTGGCTTTCTTCTTTATCCAGCTACAGGACACCTTCACGATGGAGAACATATTATTTGGGGTGAACCTGTAGGAATTGCAAGCAGACTATGTTATAAATAACCTATTATTACTCTCGAAATATTTCATTCATTGCTCAAAATGGAAAAAAGTAAAGCCTCTTTTTACAGTGTTAAAAAAACAGCCTTAAAATGTATCAAAGGTTAAAAAAAAAAAAGCAATGTCACTCTTGAATGCATTTGAAAATATTCGAAGACCTCTAGTGTTTATCATACAAATGTGTGAATGTGTGTTTTTGTTTTACCTTGTGCCTTGAAGTTGTTGCCAAATTGTATGTACTGTATGCACTTTTTGCTTGTTTAATGTGTGCGTTCTATTATACGTAATAAAAAAAAATTAAAAATAAATAAAATAATAAAAAAAAAACTCTCTTTTTTATGACATCATCTGTGCATCTCACTGAACAGGCATGACCAATCAACTTCCGTCAAATCCAACTGTTACACGAGCATGAAGTAACTTGACATCGAGTAAATACGAACACGAACACTCAACACACACATAATAACGTCATCGAAGCTTATCTTTATGCGGTCGCACCCAGCACTAACATGTAGGAACAACCGGGAGGTGAAAGAAGGGGAAAAATAGTCTATTTGTGGCAGCATCGGAGAAACATTCACTTTGTCTGAACGCACACCACTATGGTGCGTTCAGGACCGCTGGGAATACCTCCTCCATTAAACGTCATGAAATAAAATGACAAACATGCAAAAACTATGGGCATTCTAACAGTATATTATGTTTCCAATAAAATTTTAAAAGCTTTTGTTTCCAAAATTGATATGCATTTACAAAAATTTCATGTAGTTATTTACAAAACTATTTTTAAAAACGTCTTTTTTTTTTTTCATTGCTTCTTCCGTGTCACCCACAGACTGGTACCGGGCCAAGTGGTTGGGAAGCCCTGCTATAGAACGAGATTACAGCATTTTAAACATATACACTAAGTCCCCCACTAACAAACACAATTGGTTCCAGACTGTTCTTAAGTCAAATTGTTCTTAAGTCGGGGAAAAGGTAATATTACCAATGATATAGGTACTACATGTACGTGTATACATGTACAGTATATATATGTAAATATGAGTTTGGATGTAGTAGTAATATTAAACGAGGATAATTAATGAAAAAAACAGTAATAAAAATGATATAATACGTAATGATAAATGTTATTTACCTTTGAAGAGGAGTGGTCGAGCATATGTCGTGGAGGAGGAGTTATTGAAAAAAAGGACAAATCGTCGTTGTTAGACTCTTCTAAAAGAGGTAGTGTTCTGTGAGTGGTGTAGAATTAAGCAGGCCTATTAACTCTTCATAAACTTTAACCACACGCTTTGTCCAGGTTGTATCATAAAACTCTTAGCCTTCTTCTCTCCTCTTCCTCCTGTATCTGTTGGTCCCATTAGCAGTGTCACAGTGCCCTCTGCTGGTCAAGCATGTAGCAGTATAAATATGGACTTATAAGGCAAAACACATGAAAAAATAGACCAGTCGGCTTGTGTTCGTATCTCCGAATGTTGGCACGTCGGATGTTCGTTAGTAGGGGACTTAGTGTACATGCTTATGAAATATACATAGAATAGAAGATCCTACACATCTGCAGGTTTGGAGAATGTGTCATATAGTAATCCCTTGTTTGTCGAGGTTCCGAACCCAACCGTAATAATTGAATTTCCACAAAGTAGGATTCCTTATTCATAAATGGAATATTTTTTGTAGAAAACCTGTTTACAACCTTCTAAATATACTTTTTGACATTAGAGCCCTCTAGACATGAAATAACATCCATATATGTGGATACTTAATTCACCTTTATACTCCTATTACCCAATATGTATATTATTACCCAATATAGTAAACATAAACATAAATAAGAATGTGTAATGCTGTAAATGTGTTCCGGTGCTAGGGGAGAAAGTAGGGGACGGACACGAAGTGATGTCGGGGGGTTGAGAGTTGAGTTTCAGCTTGGCGTGGGTTATGGCCAGAAACAGTAAAACAGTGTTTATTTGGTATTAATGTGCCTGTTGTGAGATAATTCAAACCTACAATAAAGGCCTGTTGTTCTGGCCACCGGTCTGGTGCTTGTGTGTCTCGTCGTACATGACTGACCCCTGGTGACCAGTGTAGAATACTACATATCTTTGCAACATCTTTGAATGTGTATTCTGAATGCCTTATATTTGTTTGGATTTATTGTTTTTGAGTCAGTGTGGCACACCTGTGTGCGCTCACATTACGTGGCCACGGTAGGTGGACGCCACACTGTCATTGCTATACTTGGCCTTTACGCTTCTATTGCCATGTTTACCTGCTTTGCTGCTTGCCTTGCAACTGTTTTTGCCTTGCTCGTCCAGCATTTGTAAGTTTTTAACAAGCTTCTGCTACATACCTGATGGTTATTCAGCAGAATCTAGCAATCAAGGTTGGCTTCACGTACCCTCCTTGGCTTTACTTTTTGTATTTTCGAGCCGGTATAAGAGAGTAAATCGTGTTTACAGAGTATATGAAAGAAGCAGGATTGTACAGTGTTACTACTTGATTTATTCTGAATGTATTCCCTATTGTTCTTTCATCAAGGTTTTACTGATGACATAGTTTGTTTTGACAGTATTTCTCGTGTTTTTATTCCCTTATGTATTTTTTCTTCCATTACTGAATAAACTTATCTCCAAACTATTAACCCTACTTTCACACTTAGTTATCCTTTCCTTGTTAGAAAATTCTAATACTGTATATATATATATATTTTTTGCAAAGCAATAAAAGTTCAGACATTTCTTCTTGTGTTTAAATGTTTGCAGTACTGCATATAGGCCACTGAAATAGTTAAAGTTTACCATGGTTATAGCAAAGACTATTCTCCTTTCCAAGCTAGTGTACTTTTTTGATGTTTGCACGGTTTACATATTGCCCTCAATCACATTGTTAACATTTCATCAATCAACCTGCCAAGTTAACATCTTGTTCTACAAACGTTCTCTCTTCAGGTCAGTCAGTAGAGGCAGCCAGTGACTTGGCCCTGGCCTACATGAAGTCCAGAGTACAGGGGCTGGGAGGGGTGGTGACATTGGATCCTCAGGGCCACTGGGCCGCTCGCTGCTCCAGTCTTCAAATGACTTGGGCTGCAGTCCAGAAGGACATGCTACACTATGGCTTAAACGCTGGGGAGCACTTTACCCAAGGAATTGATGAACCCCACTGACATAGAACATTACCATCACAATCATCTTTACATTTGATTTGTACTCACAAAAAGCTGTTAAAAATGAAATATTCAAATAAATGTAATGATTTTACATACTTGAAGCTGCTCTTTTGCATTGGTTCATTTTCCTGGAGCGCTTTTGGTCACAATGATTGTGTTTACAATTTTACGCCACTAGAGGATGCTGTTGTTGAACACAATATAAAAGTGAAAAGTAGGAAGTCGTGGCAACCCGTGCATGTGTGGCCTCCTCCCACAGTCAAAAACATGCACGTTAGCGTCGTTGGAGACTCAAAATTGGCCATGGGTGTGAATGTGAGTGTCGGTGATTGATTTTATATATGTATCATACGCTTGGGTGGCGACCAGTCCACATTCACTGATATTGTGTTGTGATGAGTATAATATAACACACACAAAAAACTGGCCACAACAGGTATGTTGTTTTGAGTGGCAGTCCCTGTTTACCCAGCCTTGTTTTTTTCCTGGTGTTTCATCTACCTTGATTTGAAAAAAAAAACAACTGCTATTTGAGTTTGAGGGTGCTTTACTCATCGTGGATTATCACGATTGGACCAATATCCCTTTTTTCCATTATATGTCCTATATATCCCATCTCATAGGACAATGTTTCTAGACACATCATACGCCAGCACAGTCATACGAGATAGAATACATCTCCAATAAATGAATGCTCTTTTATTCCATTTTTACAGTGACAAATATGTACAAATTTATTTGATCTATAGTTGGAGTTTCAATAAGAGGTGTTTCCAATGTTTGTGTTGCAAAATGTTAGAAACGAAAAGTATGATGACAGTGGCGGAGCTATGGGGTGTCCACCCTTGGTCACTCTCCGTCCACCTCCACGGCTGGGGGACAATTTTGACAAACGCAACTCTGTGGTGCATAACATGAGTTCAGCCTGATATCCGTTTCCTCTTGGACGCATTTCACTGCGACACACAACAGTAGCGGCCACCCCTGGTCACTCTCCAGCCACCCCACTGGCCATCTAGACAATTCAGGTATCAATTTATTGCCACCCCATGTGAGTAATGGTCTCACCTTGGCCACCCCAATGAAAAATTTCAGGCAGTACGTAAAATGATATACAGTACTAGATACAATACTTGACGGCATCCCTCACCATTGGTGTCCACCAACGGGTTCTGGGATTACCGGCTCGACTGGCACCGACCACCTTACAACCACAGCTCCGATCAGCCGCCTCGACAATAGAGGCACACAATATGGCCCACTCGGACTCAATGTCCGCCACCTCCATCGGGTCATGGTCGAAGCTCTCCCGGAGGTGGGAGTTGAAACTCACTCTGACAGGGGACTCTGCCAGACGTTCCCAGCAGACCCTCACAATACGTTTAAGCTGCCAGATCTGACCGGCATCCTCCCCCACCATCGGAGCCAACTCACCACCAGGTGGTGATTGGTTGACAGCTCCGCGCCTCTCTTCACCCGAGTGTCCAAAACATGTGGTTACAAGTCCGACGACACGACCACAAAGTCGATCATCGAACTGCGGCCCAGGGTGTCCTGGTGCACATATGAACACTCTTATGCTTGAACATAAGTTTTGTTATGGACAACCTGTGACGAGCACAAAAGTCCAATAACAAAACACCGCTCGGGTTCACATCAGGGGGGGCGTTCCTCCCTATCACACCTCTCCGGGTCTCACTGCCGCTGCCAACGTGAGCGTTGAAGTCCCCCAGCAGAACAGAGGAATCCCCCGAGGGAGCACTCTCCAGTATTCCCTCTAAGGACTCCAAAAAGGACGGGTATGAACTGCTGTTTGACGCATAAGCACAAACAACAGTCAGGACCCGTCAACTTACCCGAAACTACCCTTTTGTTCACCGGGTTAAAATCCAACGTTCAGGCCCTGAGCCGGGGGGCCACAAGAATTGCCACCCCTGCCCGTTGCCTCTCACTGCTGGCAACGCCAGAGTAGAATAAAGACCAACCCCTCTCAAAAGGACTGCTTCCAGAGCCCTTGCTGTGCGTTGAGGTGAGTCCGACTATATCTAGCCGGAACTTCCCAATCCAACTCACGCACCAGCTCAGGCTCCTTCCCCACCAGAGACGTGTCATTCCACGTGCCAAGAGCTAGCATCTGCAACCAAAAACCGGACTGCCAAGACTCCCGCCTTCGGCCGCCACCCAGCTCACTCTGCACCCGACATGGGAGGGGAGCCCATGTTACCTCTTCGAGCTGTGCCCGGCCGGCCCCCGTGGGTACAGGCCAGACGCTCGCCATCATGCCCCACCTCCAGGTCTGGCTCCAGAGAGGGGCCCCGGTGACCCGCGTCCGGGCGAGGGAAATTTTGTAAGTTGTGTCTCTTCATTGGGTTCTGTTGAGCCACTCTTTGTCTGGTCCAAGCCGCGGATTTAGAGGGGGGTGTCCCCCCGTTTTGAGGCACCCACGATTTTTTTTACCACAATAAAAGCTAATAAAATGATAAACTATCCTGGATTCCAGTCACCCAGTCCCAGTGAAGGTACATGTTCTGAATTATGGGCGCGTGGTGGACGCATATGCCAGAATGCAACCGAGACGCATGCTATTCCTGAACCCACTGTCAGGCTGATAATTTACATTGGACAGTGAACGTGTGCTGTACATGACTATTCAGGTGGAGGTGCAAAATAAAGGTTCTGGCATCTTGACTATAAGGAAAACTGTTGTCTATTCTCAATGAAAATTAACCAGAAAAGCGATCCCCAGTGACATAAAATTATACTCAAATCCTCGGAATTTACAGCTGCTTCAAATTGGAAAATATTTCAGGAAATTGAGCTAAAATGGGTTTCCCCTAGTACCGGTAATTTTATAAATAGAATGTTTGGGCTTAAACGATATATTCCAAGGATAAAAATAAACTGTTGAAATTGAGGACATAAAATTGGCCTCAGAGGTCTAATTTTAAAAAATTTTCTGGGGGAGGGCCCCCAGACCACCAGCTCCATTTCCAGCACCTCAGCCAACAGCCTTGGTCACACCCTCCCTTTTCAAAAAAGCTACATCCGCCCCTGGGTCCCTCCCTTAGGACCTGTTTGTCATAGTGGACCCTAACAGGGGCATAAAAGCCCCCAAAAACTTCGCTCGTAGGATCATTGGGACATGGAAACTCCATCACGATAAGGTGGTGGCTCAGGAAGGGAATACTGTAAATAATATATATGTAATAGTACAGTCGTCCCTCGTTTATGGCGGTTAACCCTGTAAAACCCAAATATAGAAATATGCACACAAAAAAATCACTCATTAAGATGTTGATGTAGGAGGTCTTTGAGGCTGAAAATTAGGTGTTTTTGAAAAATATGTTTTTGGAAGTTTTTACAGAAATTTTCAGCAACGTTGGGCTCAATGGGGAGCAGAATCTCCTGTATTTGTACTCATTATCTGAACATTACAGATTCTAACGATTCGTTTGCAGGATTTTGATTCTGTCCCAGAACAATATAACATATAAAATAATCTCAGTCAGAATCTCAGTTATGAACAGTCATTTATTGCAACAACAAGAGCTTTGACGTTTATTTACAGCGATAGTCCCAGAACCAGTGTCCAGTATGTGTCTGGACAGAGAAGAATGAATAAGTCATAGATGTCACAAACATGGCAAACAGCAGAAATAGATTCTTACCAGAATGAGAGAGGATGCTAGTTGTGCCTGGAACTTTCTCATGTTCAGTATCTCCTTCTTTGGCATCTTGAGAGCTTGACAGTAGAAGAACCACAGCAAGAGTGATGGTGTGCCAGAAGATGTACGTGTACCAACGCCGAGATTTCAGGGCGAACTTGTATTTCGCTGTAAACGCGTCCAACAAATCCATGCCTCCCATGTATTTGTTGTAGGTACCCACAATGTAAGGCCTTTCAACATCAATGTAGGTTGTGGTGGCTTTGTTCCAGTGTTGAATCTAATCCCTAAAAAAAAAGTGTTGTAATTCTGAAACACTGGGTCCTACAGGGTTAAAATAAGATAAAATATGCCTTTATTAATACCACAAGGGGAAATTACAGGTTTACAGCAAAAAGTACAAACAGCACACGAGCATAGTTAATTGGTTCCAGGCTCGAGTCAAGTGGTAGACGCAAAAAAATCACACTTGCGCTCAGCCGGAAGATCCGATTGGCTGTCCATCAAGACACAGGGCGGTCTTCCACCCAAATTAAAGCCCTAACTGGTGCCGACTGCAGCGCAATAACCATCAGACAGTATCTGCGGGCAAAGGGTTTAAAAAACAAAAAACGAATTCAAAGACCTTGTCTTTGAAAAAAAAAAAAAAAAAAAAAAGACCTTGTCTCCTTCATGCCACAAAACTGCCCTTTCGGCCCTTTTAGACTTTGCCAGGGAGCATCAAACATAGGGCATTGAAAGGTGGAAAAAAGTTTTATTCTCTGATGAGAAAAAAAAGTTGCATGCCCATGCCCGAATCAAGCATGCCCAAATGAATTTTTGAAGTGATTAACAAGAACGGTGGAGCTCCTCATTGCTGAGTCCTACTGAGAACATTTTTTGTTCTGGTTTGGAGACTTTTTTGTTGTTTTTTTGAGCGATGTTCCTAAACCTTTGATCAGCTGCTAAACAGCCTATTTCAGTTTAATTGTTGTTTTCAATAAATGACTTTTTCAAAGTGCTTTTTGTCTCACTCGTTTTCGCCTTTTGCATATTGTAGCTCTACTTAAAACCTCATTAAGATCCAAACGTGCAAAATGCAAATTCTAGCAATTTTACATGTATATTTGTGTGTATATTTGAGTGTATTTCAGGCTGAGGGTTAAGCTTGTGACTTGTAATTCTCTACCAAAACGCTAGGGTGCAGTGTTTTCCTGAAAGTGAGCAACCACAACTCTCGTTGAGTAGCTATTTAGCTTCCTGTGTAGTAGTCGTGAACAGTGGCGACTGAAGGCACATCCAGATTGATTGATATACTGTAGATACAGTATCTGTGTATAATAACGTAGCACATTTCACTGTCTGTACCAGTGTTGTAACATTTAAAATAGTAATTACTGTGGAACCTCAGTTAGTGTATGCGCGGTTAGGGTGTTTTTTGCTTAACATTGAAAATTTACGGCAAAATTTTGCTTCGGTTTGCATACATTTTCAGGCTAGCCTACAATACGGCACATGTCTTGTGTTATTAACACACTGCATGACTCCAGCTGTGTTCTTAATGTATTTTTGGTCACAAAACGTCCTTGTTAGCGGCCTATTAGCTTTCTAATACATGGAAACAGGAAGCAGAAGTGAGCTTCATTGCCCGTCTGTGATGTCATCCGTGGTTGACTCTGTAGTTCTTTGCTAACTAACATTAAGTCTCAAAAACGTTAATTGTATATGCGATATCCATTACACTAATGCAAAGCAGTACATTGAGTTATGGCGCACATTATTCTTAGCTAATATCAAGACAATTTACATAAACTTTTTTTCCATTGAGCAGCTATATATAGCATGTTAAACCCAAGAGGATAAAAAGCTATGGGAACTGCTTGTAGACATTTATGCAAGTCAACAGGCCCATATAACACTACTGGCATTTTCCACAACCCTCTTTTTTTGTCTTATTTATTGTTGGTTTTGTGTAGGAAATATAAACCTACCGGTATGGGGATCTAAAAGCAGTTAAAAGACAGTCCGGGTGGAAAAGTATAGTGTTTACACCGAAAGCACCAGTTGGGATGTGGGCCTTAGTTGACACTCATAGCAATGCTGACCTACAGACAATACCCCATTCATTGTTTTCATTTTTCATGTTTAAATGTAGGAAAGTATCATGGTAGGCACGATGAAAATGTTTTATAATTGGTTTGTATGGAAGCATTCGTATTATTCCAGCATGAATAATCGGTAAGATTCAAGTAAATGGTAGGCTTTGAAAATCATATGCATAATAATTTGACAGTGAGCCAATACAGTGATGTCATTGATAGAGGTTATTTTGAGGTATAATGTAAGAAAACATTGCGTGTTTCTGAAAAACTAGTTCATGGTGAAATGTTTGGTCTGTATTTACATTATTTTATTCTGTTTTTATATTTTTTATTATTTATGCGTCCTTTTTGAAAGTAATATGATAGTTTGGATTTACTGTGTTATTTAAAATGCATAATGTGTTTTACAATATTTAAAATTTAAATTTAAAAAGACGCTGCTGCGCCTTCTGCAAGGTGAGTTAGAGTACAGTCAAGTTAAATATAACTAAACAACAATACACCGTGAAAACATTAATTTCATAATAAAAGCATGACGTATACGTAAGAACGTGCTCCATATACTGTAGTGGTTATGAAATTATGCAGTTTGACCAGCTATTAAGTTAATTGCTAAGACTTTATGTATAGTTTAAATAATATAAAGTTATTAATTTTATTGTTATTTCAAATACAAATGTCAACCGGAAACTGGGTGGCTCTGACACTACGAGCTAATACAGTAACGCTAGCTAAGTAAGTACACACCGGTCAGAGGGAAGGGGGCAGGACGACGTCCACTCATGCTCCAATACAAAAACCTTCGTCATCTTAGACGACACACTTTCCTATAACAAACTAGCTCTCCGTCTGCCAGCGCGCTACAAAAGACTGAAAATCACCGGAGAATTTCCAGTTTAAATACCGGGGAAGTTACACAGGAGTTCATCCTCTCATCGATGGAGTCGTAAAGGACAAGTGAACCCAGCTTTGGCAGAACACTCAAGTTTGACCCCAGAGACATTTATCTTCATGTTTTTTAAGTTTTCAAAGGACTGCAAGCTGCTATTACACCGCGATATGTAAAGCGCAACCTCTTTCCCACAACTTTTGTCGGCAGTGAAGTACTCATGGTAAGTTCAAGTTATGTCCGGAATCGCTGGCACAAATTATTTTGCACGTTTCCATAGTTCAAAGACAAATTAATCTCTTAACGCATTCTACGTTTATATTAATTATTTGTTAATGTATATATTCTTTAGATTTTGTTGATCATTGCATCCTAAACTACAGTCCTACCGGTCCCAATTCTGCTTCTTTTGAGGGCATTTTGTGGTAAATAACATGGATGGGATAGAATATTATAGGTTAATATGCCTAAACCGTCTTCATCTAATATTTGTTAAAAACAAATACAGATACCGGCAAATGCCGACATACAGTATGCACGTGACATGTGCAGTTTATTATGTAAGGAATATTTCTGCTTTGCTGTGTGATTTGTACAGTAAATCAGGTATCTTAAACCAACATTGGCTCATGATTTCATTACTTGGGATTTCCCCCTCCAAAATATCAAATAAAATCAATAAAAAGTGACCCCAGAGCCATGCCTATCCATCCCATGGTCCCAAGGTCCTCCCTTGGGACCATGGCTCCGTTGGTTCCCAGGAAGAATAAGATTGTAGATGAAGCACAGTTGGGAAAATATATGTACTGTATATTCCAACAAGACCTCATGAGAACACAGTCAGGAGTGCTAATGCTGTCATTTCATGTAGCCCATGGATGCCCTCTGAGGGCGAGTTTCCCTGAATTGGATTATTTCAGGTTTTTGTAACCAACAAATTGAGGATAACTCGTTTTGGTATCAGAAGTTATGTAAAAATAGTGACAAGTAGAGAGTTATATATATACTACTACTGTGGATCCTGCATATTCACAATTCATCATTTGCAAATTTGCATATTTTTGATGATAGTGGATTTTTTTTACTTGTTTTGTCCTTATAATCTTCATAATTAGCCTATGTATTGGTTAGGAAACCCATCTTGTTTCCGCTACATTCATAAAGCTTGAGTTCCATATGATGTAGTCAGATGCAAACTTCATCTTTATTGAGGAGGTGTTCTTGATATGCAGTAAATTAGCCTATGCCTACCTCACTCAAAAATAACACAACAATTTACACATGTGGAACGCACGGTATAACTAACTAAAATAGATGCTTATACACTAATATACATGCAAAACAATGCTATTTTAAAAATGCATTTAGCAAGAAAGATAAACAACCAAATGCGTTATTACCGGACAAAAGGCCTCTATTAGCCAGTTTTACACAAATTGTCAGTTTCACTCTCAAGTGAAACTACATGTTGAGAGATGACATCAACATGTCTGCTAAATGTGGAATGGTGAGGAATGCTGCACTTGG
Source organism: Dunckerocampus dactyliophorus (assembly GCF_027744805.1). Classification (NCBI taxonomy): domain Eukaryota; kingdom Metazoa; phylum Chordata; class Actinopteri; order Syngnathiformes; family Syngnathidae; genus Dunckerocampus; species Dunckerocampus dactyliophorus. The sequence goes on along the minus strand of NC_072832.1, from coordinate 20,461,039 downwards.
CAGCAAGGAGATATTTTTCAACATCAGTCTGAATTCTGAGAAAAGCAGTCTCCACCGTGCCCTATGTTTTAAAATGCTCAGTTGTATATATACAGAAAAAGACAGGAACCACTATTTGCATGCGGATAAATGGCATCTGCCAAAACTCGTCACGTTTGCGATGCTCTGCCTTTCCGTTGCAGATGCAAACTCCGGAAGTGATGTTCTCTACTTTCTTGCCCTCGTGCCCTAAGGGGTTTGCGAGCTCCCGAATCTCTGTCCTTCCTAGTTGCAACCCCTGTACGAGGCTGCACCTCAAGAGTCTGTCATTTAAAGACACAGAGCATCCATTGCTTATTTGCCATGATGTGTGAGCAACATGGTTCCTAACTATCATCCCTATTGGCAGTCCTATTGGCACATGACTTTTTTTGTGGTGGTATATTGAACTGCTAATTCTCAGTTCAGTACATTTTATTGCAGCTTGACTTCATCTCTGCGTGCGTGTGTGTATGTGTGTGTGTGCATGTGCGCGTGTCTGTGAGACCAAGCTGGGTTGTTTGTGTTGATCCAGACCTCTGGGCCTCTGTGTTTGAGGAGGGGTCTCCGGCCTTGCAGGGTTGACCTCAGTGTTGCCATAGAGACGACAAGAGTCACTTCCTGAATTCTCAGCCCATCCCAGAGTACATTATTTGCCAGGGAGCTGGACTTAACTCATGACAGAGAAAGAATAAAATGGAAAAGGGTAAGGAGGTGATTTTTATTTCACTTGCATTATTCACAGCGTGACAATGTAATGAACGCGCACTGATAAATAGACTCATAAATTCAACCAAATGTAGTGGTGTACAGTGGAGACAAGCTGTGAACGGCGAATTACTTGAATGAAGAAAAGCATTCTTCAAATTAAGTGAGTTTAGTGTCAGTCCATTTTATAGACTATAATAATTTAATGACACCTCACATTTGTTTGATCCCAGCCTCATGTCTTTGATGGTGTCCGAAACTTTGACCTGGGAGCTAAGGTGTTTCTTGTTTTGGATTTCAGAGGTGTACATTTCCTACATTGTGGGTTTGAAACATTTATTTCAAGTACAGTGCTACCTCGGTTTTTGTACGTCCTGGCTTTTGTAGGATTCGGTTGTCGATTAAAATTACAGTCATCCCTCGTTTATCGAGGTTAATTGGTTCCAGACCCAACTGCAATAAATGAATATCCGCTGAATATTTGCATAGTTAGAGCATAGAAAACCTGTTTAGGACTTTCTTAATACAGGTCTTAACATTGCTATAGCCCTGTAGACATGAAATAACACCCCTATAGTTACTTTTACGCTCCTATTATTCTTTGTTTACATCACATTGTGCAGGCTACAGGAGCACTGCAGGGAAATAACAGACGGGCGCTGCTAGCATAGCAAGCTAGCGAACTAACTAGTTAGCCTCCCCAATTTACTTATTTTAAACTTAAGAAAGTGTTTCAAAACAAAGTGAGGAAGAAGGACAAAGACGCCAAAAATGTACCACTTCCACACGGAATGAGAGGAGCACTTTTTGGTCATCCATTCTCAGCCATGGCATGTCGGCTCGGCTCTGCTGGCACAATAGCCAGTCTCCATGCAGTGTGAAAGGTAATGTAATGTAACATCATGTCTCATAACATTACTGATGCCTCGTGACCAGAATATTACAAATACGTAACTTGTCTTTCAATATTTTTTGACTAATAATAGGCCACAGTCAACCGCGAAACAGCGATCATTTATTATTATTGTTATTTTTTTAAACAACGCAATATAATGAAGGAGCAGTATTCGAACCACAATGTAGCGAGGGACGACTGTATTGCCAGAAATATGTCTCGGTTTTTGTACACTGTCTTGGTGAGTGTATGGTCAAACAGTGCGAGGAATCGAGTGGCCAAACAAAGCATCCACACATTGGTGACTCAGTCTCTGTGAAGAACGGATAGCGGTTCTATCAGAGTTGGGACAGCATAGACAGATCCTGGCCAGGGAACCAATTCATCATCTGTATTGTGTGTGTGGTTTATTTGCTCATAGAATGCTTACAAAATGATGGATAACTTCGTGTCTGTCTACTTTCTTCCTCCTATAAAGCACATATAAAACTGATGAGGCGTTCAATCACACTGTGTATTTCTGAGTGTTAGACAAGCACAATCTATGCTTCTTTTAATTATGTGGCGCAAAAAAGTTGCAAGTAGCAGAACTTTGATAAAGAAGGTGAGAAACACCATTGAATCCAAGAAAGACATCCTAGCAAAGTACGAAGGTAGCGTCCGTTAAAATAGGATTGTAATGTAAAGGTTCCTTGTTAGTAGCGGTTGCAGGGGAACAGTTCAAAGGCGACACGTAACAGTGAGCTGGGCCAGCGTGTGCCATGATGATTGTACCTGCTGCTGAAGTTGACAATGAAGTTCAAGTGGGCATGTATACAGCGCTAACCGTCCACTCTATAGCTACGTTTGTCATAGCTTGAGGCAGCTTTATTTTGAAGCAACCCCAGGTTCTCAAGCGACATCAATTTGCATTTGAAGTCTTTATGAGTCAACCATGTTAATAATCAAAGTTGTGGTTACACGGGCCACCAGCTCTGTTAGTATTCTGGACTCTGTTATATCCGGTGGCCTGTTAAAACTGCTGCAGTGGACTGATGTGCAAGGTCAACTTCGTGATAGGTCAACGACAGAAAGCTGAGTGAAAGAGGAAGGGAGGGTGCTAGAAAAAGCTCGCTGATAAAGAATGGAAACTTGAGGAAAACTTTGGAATGGTTGAGGTAGAGGATTGTTTTTGTGTTCAATATTTGAAGCTCAACTATTAATCACGTCAAGGTTATGTCGTGAAAGTCAAACATTGATTAATTAAGTCAGGACTTCCCAAAGTGCAGGCCGGGGGCCATCTGCGGCCCGTGACTGTTGTTTAATTGGCCCTTGGCACATGAAAAAAATACAATTAAACAAAAAAAAAAAAACAACAGCAGAAATGGAAAAAAGAGGAGAAATTTTCCGAGAACAAAGTCAAAATACTAGTAAATTAAAATCACAATGTTAATTTAAAAAATTGGCGTTTCACAAGAAAAAAAGTCATAAAGAATAAAATTGTACTATGAGGGGGAAAAAGCAATTTACTATTATAAAAAGCAATATACTATTAAATAAAAACAAAAGGTTTTTTGAAAAAGTTTTGAATAACATTTTTTGGAAAATTATGTTGGGAAAAGCTGTAATATTACAAGAATAAACTCAACCTATTATGGAAATAAAGTCCTAATATTACAAGAAAAAAAATCCGAGAAGAAAACTGAATTATTTGTTAATTTAAAAAAATGGAGAGCTGATCCAAAAAGTGTATTGTAAAGAGAAAAAGTTCATAAAAATGTGCTTTGTGACCTGCAACACAAACCTGAGATGCATGCTGTGTTGTATATATATTTGTGTGTGTTTAGTTAATTTAAATATGGTTGTATTATAGTTAAGAATATGGTAGTGTTGTGCAATAGATGTGATAGTTATGTGAAATGACATGTTTGAACGACAGGTGTCGCTAATTCGCAAGGTTGTACAGAGCGTAGAAGAAGTAGTTCAGGAAGTCAGAACAAAAAACCCGAAAAAGTGTTACAGACGCATGTTGAACGTATGTTGTGTTACGAAGTAAAGAAAAACCAAGAAACGACACCTCTGACGTCAACTTCATTCTGTGACTAGCAACGAAGTTACAGCTAAGTTACCACATGCTGTTCTTTTTTTTGCCTTCTTTTTTCATATTACTTTTTTGCAACTTGTTGGGATATGTACATGCATTGGTTTAGGACACCTTTGATTTTTCTGTACACAGCCCTTGCTGGAAAACGTCTGGACCCCTGAATTCATTGTAATTAATACAATTTGGAAAATGCTGTGAGTTTTTTTGAAGTGTTGTCTCCTTAAAGATAAGTAACTGTGCTGTGGAATCTTAAGGCTCTTACGTACCCTCAGGCTTAATTGTGGAAAGTCACGCTGTTGACATCAGGGCCATTCCGAGAAGCCTGTAAATGTAAAACCCACTAAGCTGAGCTGTAACTAGATGAATGGGGGTTCTGCGTGACTCTACAGAAATCCAAGTACCAAGTTAACAATTACATTTGAGTCAGAAAAAAGTAGTAGTAGCAGTGTTTCTGACAGAGGTGATAAGTTGTATTTTCTGTAACGACAATGTAGTATGGTCTCCGTGACAATTGAATAGGATGCCTTACGTGACAAAATTAGCTTTATGGCATATCCGCCATGTTTAGCACAAAAAAATTTTGCAAGGTTAGTTTTTTGGGGGGGGTTTGCGCGTCAGTTAGGGGTGGAAGGTTCGGAGTGCTCCAGTCTTTATCAAGTTAGGTTGGTTACAAAATTGTGCAATGTAAATATTTCCACATGGACAATTGTTAAGGCACAATAGCAGCAATGTAGACATCTACAGAATGAATTGCATGATAGGCAAACTGGTGCTGCCCGCTGACCAAGTACTTTGCAAGAGTCAGGAGATGGATGGTTTGAATCTCCATTTGGGTATATCTGAGTGGAGTTCTCCCCATGCATGGGTTTTAGGTGTGAATGGTAGTTTGTCTATACGTCCAGGTGTAGCAGTATAAATACTGATTGAGCGACTGACTACAAGGCAAAATAAAATAAAATATAGACCAGTCAGCTTGTGTTCGTATCCGCGAGTGTTCGCTAGTTGGGTATTCGTAAGTTGGGGACATAGTGTACATAAATACATATATATATATATGCCACTTCCATATTGTGTGTATCATTCACACTAGCGATGCTTGATTGGTTTCTGACTGCCCTGTTCTGGCGAGTCAGCTCTTCTCTAAACGAGAAATATCATCGTGTTTTAATCTCAAGAGATCTCGTGTTGTGACCCCCCTATGAAATTAAGTAAAATACAAATATAAGACATTCAGATAATGCATTCAAAGACGGTGGGATGATATGTATTATTCTACACTGGTCACTAGGTGTCAGTAATGTTACTGTAATGTCGGGTGAGACACTCAAGCACCAGTCTTGATCGCCAGAACATCAGGCTTTTATTGCAGGTTTGAATTATTCCACAACAGGCACCATAATTCTTAACACGGGCTATTTTTACACCAATAACCCACGGCAAGCTAAAACCCCACTGTGAACCCCCAACGTCGCTTCCTGCCCACGCCACTGGAACACATTTACAGCAACACACATGAGCACAAGTTTTAATTTATGTCTTAAATGTTTTTTTTACTCTTTTATATCTACTATATTGGGTATTAGGAGTGTAAAGGTTACTAGGGGTGTTATTTCATGTCTACAGGGCTCTAATAATGTTAAAAAGCATACTTACACGGTCATGAACAGGCTTTCTATGCTCTAACTATGAAAATATTCCATTTATTAATAAGGAATCCTACTTTGTGGAAATTCACTTATCACGGTCTGGAACCACCATAAACAAGGGATGACTGTATATTCATTTACTACAACCACCTTCAAAAGCCATTTGGTCATAAACCGATTGTCTGTCTAACAATGAATAAAGTAGCCTTTTGGGTTCCAACCCTAAACCCAGATGTTGGGGCCTGCTAGTCATCAGGTAGGTTTTTTAATTTCTCTGCGTGTTTGGTGTCGTAATGGCGATTCAAATTGTAGTCTTTAAACACGGCAATCTGCTCTACAAAAACAAAACACATGGCTGAACAATTAGCAGTTCATCTTTTGTGTAAAACTCTGGGTCCAGTCTTTTTTTGTCATTTTCTTGCCATTTTAATGCACGAATGAAGTAAATTTATTTGAATTTTATTTTCTAACAGGAAGGGACTGGTCATACCCTGCCAGTGATTGTAATGCTTTTGTTGTACATTTGTTGCATGTTTGACTTTCTATGAATTTCGGAGGGTATAGACAGTCAAAACGGCAAAATTGAAACACTAGTTATTTGCTTCATACGCACCATCAGTCAATTACAGTCCAGGATTTGGTAGGTTTCAATTAATCTTGTAAAACTGTGTGGCACTTACAAGAGATTATTGCATACACCTGTCCTTTTTTTCTTTAACTCACGCTTTCTCCTCCTTTACACCTCCTCCTCTTCTCCCTCTCTCCCTCCCTCCTTCCCTCTTCATTCTGTGTGTTAGCCAGTTGCCAAGAATCCAGGGAATGCAGGAATCCAATGTTCTGATAAAGTTTGCTTTGTTCCCCAAGAGACCTGAGTGAGAGCGAGAGAAACAGTGCGTGGTATCCTGAAGTGTTCTGCGCTAGTCTCATACGCTGGCTGGAGCATGTGGAGACAAATTGCCTACCATAAAGTACATGCTGGTCTGTGACATACACAACTAAATATGAACGCTCTCACGCAATTAGCTTTAAATAACACGTGCTGTTGAACAAGTAGCATTCCTGAGGCATTATCTGTGCACTGCATTGGGAAGCACTCGTTAGGCTTTCCACACAGGCACTCGTGGAGTTAAGAGCATTCAGACAATGGGGAACAAAAAGTCGAGTGCTCCTTATGTTCCCAGGGGAGGGACAGGACGAACAGTGTCTAAAACTTGCTGGGTTTTTCTACCTCATTCAGTAGCTTCTCCTGGAGGTCATTGTTCATTTAGTTCAGGGGTGTCCAAACTTTTTCCACGAGGGCCACGTACTGAAAATTTATATACTTTGAATATAAATGGAAGTTCTAGATAAAAAAAAGGCATCTGAGCTTCGTGATATAGATCTTTTTTCCCAAATATTTCAACTTCTTAAATAATTTTCTTCTAGTAATATTCTGACTTTATTCCAATAATATTTTGACTTTATTGTCATGATGTTGAAACAAACATTTTCCACAACCTAACTCTCCAAAAATGACAACTTTATTATGTTTTGTTTGTTTCTTAAAATTAAGATTTAAAAGAAATTATATTAAAAAAAATTATTCAACTCTATGCGACTAAAATTACATTATTTTCCCCTCATAATATTACGAGTTTGTTCTCGTAAAATTGTGACTTTTTTTCTCATTAGAATACAACATTTTTCTCATAATATTTATTCTCATAAAATTACAGCTGTCTTTTCCATTTCTGCTCCTTTTTTTTGTCCAGCTATTTCAACTTCTTAGAAATTTTCTTCTCATAATATTACGACTTTATTGTTGTATTATTGTTATTTTTATTTTATTATTATATTTAGTGTGAATTTTGATATTTACCGTTTTCTTCCCATTTTTTTCCAAATATTTAAGCTTTCTTCTTAAATAATGTTCACAAATTTCTTCTAGTAATATTATGACTTAACATTTTGACTTAATTCCTATAATATTATAACTTTTTCTCCAACCTAATTTTCCCAAAAATACTTTATTTTGTTTTGTTTGTTTCTCATAATAGTATGACTTTTAAAAAATGTTTTTTCTTTAATATTTCAACTCTGTGCTCCTAAAATTATTTTTTTTATTGTTATTACAAGTTTGTTCTTGTAAAATTGCATTTTTTCTCGTTTGAATACAACATTTTTCTTTTTAATATGTTCTCATAAAATTACAGAGGTGGGTTTTTTTCTAACTTTTTAACTTTCTTCTTGTAATATTTTTACTTTATTCTCATATCCATCCATCCATCCATTTTCTATACCGCTTCATCCTCATTAGGGTCGCAGGGGCATGCTGGAGCCTATCCCAGCTGACTTCGGGCGACGGGCGGGGTACACCCTGGACTGGTCGCCAGCCAATCGCAGGGCACATATAGACAAACAACCATTCACACTCATATTCATACCTATGGACAATTTAGAGTCGCCTGCATATTTTTGGGAATGTGGGAGGAAGCTGGAGTGCCCGGAGGAAAAACCACACGCAAACTCCACACAGAAATGCCCAGGGGAGAATCGAACCCAGATCTTCCCGATCTCCAGGCTGTTCCTGTATTGGCCAACGTGCGAACCACTAGACCACCGTGCGGCCCAATGACTCCGCTTATTCTCATATTTTTCCTCAAAATATTACAATGTTAAAATTACTATCGGGACACCCCTAATTATGACTTTTAATTCATCCATTCATTTTCTATGTCGCTTAATCCTCATTCGGGTCGCGGGGGTATGTTGGACCCTATCCCATTTTTGGGTTAGAGGCAGGGCACACACTGGACTGGTCACCAGCCAATTGCAGGCCATTCACACTCACATTCATGCCTATGGACGTAGGCCACCGTGCAACCTAGTGGTTAATAATGATCACTTTATTCACATAACATTTTGACTTTATTCCCATAATAGTGTAACATTTTCCCCAACTTAACTTTATTCTAATAAAATGACGTTATTTTTTCTCATAATACTATGTGTTTATTCTCGTAGATTTATTCAGATTTTTCCATTTTTGCTGTTTTTTTTATTTTTAGTTTTATTGTTAAATTACATTTTTAGAATGTGCTGCAGGCCGCAAAGGGCCCCGGGGCTGTGCTGTGGACATGTCTGTGACGGCTATAAAGACCACAACAGAGAGGACAAAATAATATCAACAACCACAATGATAATACTGCATTGAAACAGTCATACATATTAGTAGTAATAGTAGTAATTAACGACGATAGTGATCAGAATGACAATAAAAGTAATGCACACAATTGTAATAACTATAATCATATTGCCGACATCACGGTCACTGTAATAAAACCAACACCCCTGGTTAACTCGTTAGTTATGTGGGGAAATATGTATGTACTGTGAGTGTGCATATGTACGTGTATACAGGTACAGTCAAACATGTCTATAGCGGCCACTAGAGGGAGACTTCAAAAGTGGCCGCTATAGACAGGAGGCCTCTATAGACAGGTTGGTGTCCAGTTTGAATGTTGACCAGTAGAGGGAAAAAAAAAGGGAAATTTGTTTTTTTAATGTTGACCAGTAGAGGGCACTGTGTGACTGCGGATAAAAGTTGTACAGCACTACTACAAGTAGACTTGTTATTATCCACGACCCACAGAACAAAGCTGTGCTAGTAATATCTTAGGCTTGTTTTTAATATTTTACTTTTTATACGGCAGAGTGTCATTACAGCTTTAGTTCATCAGGAAGTGACGGGAAGTGACGGTGGGCGTCCCGAGCAGGAGAGCTAGGCTCAGTGCTAGCTGTGAGTTTGGAGAGAGTTGGGAAGTGTGTTTATGTTGGCGTGGATGTAAAGTCCTGCAGTGTTCTCCGCTGTTAATAAAGCCATTAAAGTGCATCGGCGACGTGAGTCTCTCCTTCCCCACAACAAGCGGCATTACAGTATTGACACACATTGTGCACATTGTCTCACACCAGGAAATAAACGGTGTCACTTACAGGCATTGGCTGGACAGCTATGTAGTGGGGCTTGTTTAACCTTTGCCTTGTGGGCAAGCAGGAAGGAGAGACGATGCTGAGAGATGTGTGTGTGTTCTGAGCTGCTGTCTGTTGGCCGCGTTCAATAAAGTTGGCAGAAGCAACAGGAGAAGTTTCCTTCTTTGCTTCGGAGCTGAATAACACTGACAAGTTAACAGACTAGTAGCGAACGGAAAAGAAGACGGCTTTGTTTGTGTCGAATACAGAAGATGAGGACTTTGATGGATTTGTGGAAGAGGATTGATGAAAAATAACGTGAGTACATTCTAAAATACTTCAATTAAGTACAACCAAACTCAGTTTTGCTCCCGCTGCCTTTTTAACATGCAGTATTGTATTGTAGCGTCGCTGGGAGCACGTCCTGTTCCTACTTTACGGTAATGTTTTGGTGCAAATGCTCTTAAAGTTACATGTTTGACCAGGAAATAGCAAGCTCAAAAGAAGACGGCTTTTTTATGTGGAACAACTGACAGTTTGTGTGGATCTTGTGAATGATTGTGACTGAGCTAGGACTCAGTAATTAAAGTCTACACACGACGGCTTCATTGATTGAAAAACAAAACGTTTTTGTGCATGAAGCTTCTACTTGAGTCGGTAATTTGGCCGCTATATGCAGTCAGATATTGACCAAGGGAAACAAAATGGGTGGCCGCTGGCCGCGTTAGACAGGTGACTGCTATACACAGGGTCTATAACATGTAAATTTGCTGCGGGGGATTTTTCAGTGGCCGCTATAGGCAGGTGGCCACTCTATAAAGGTGGCCGCCAAGACAGGTTTGACTGTATCTACATGTGCAAGTCGTCATGTATATAAATGTGCGCGAATATGTGAGCGTGTAATTGTCAGTGAGGATGCATGAAAGGAGAGGGACTGCCTCCCATGACCCAGCAAACTCCGCCCCACACAGCCAGGCCGAGCCCCCACCACCAGAAAGCCACTGGGCCCACTGGGCGGGCAGCACCAAGACCAGCCCCCAAGAGCCAGCCCACTGAGCCAGGAAGACCAACAAGGGGCCACAGAGAGGCAATCCCAACAAGAAACAGGGCGCCGGCAGGCTGGAGGACAGCCAAACCCCGAGGCCGTGTAGCCCGCCAATGGCAAAAGACCGGCGGTGACAAACGCCTAAGCGCCCGGCAGAGCACCACACCCCCGGCAGACCCGGCCCCAGGGCGCACGCTCACCACCCCCCGCCCGTCACCCAGGTCCACTGTCCCCATGAGCAAGACCAAACCCCACCCCACCAGAGAGCCCGGCCACCCAGCAGCCACCACGGCGCTGCAACCCCAAGCCATCACGGCGGCATGCAGGCCAGGCCAGGTCAGTCCAAGGAAAGCACCGCAAGCCCCCCCCCGCCTCAAGCCCCGTCATCAACCGGCCCCAACCGGCCACCCCAGGGAAGAGCAGGTGAACCAGACAAAAACGCCCACAAGCCAGGGCACCCCGGGCCATCCACCGCGCTGCGACGGCCAGCGGACAGGTCCACAGCTCCATCCCCGACCCCGCCCGGTGGACAAGCGCCCGGGAATAGGCAGGAGGTACCTCAATCCAGCCTGCTCTATGCTCTGTGATAAGATCATTGCATCAATTATGCAATTAAAAATATTTTTAAAAAGAGGGCAGCTCTGAAGGGCTGGTCTCTGTGTCCCTGAGGGGTCTATGTGTGTGCACGTACAGTATATGATAGGGATGTACAGTATGTGGATGACAGCTAACGACGCAATTAAAATTAAAAAGTGTCTTTTGTGCGATTAAAATTGAGGGGTGACAGACTCAGAGGCATGCCAGGGCCAAAGGAGCTGCGACTTCACTCCCTCGCCACGCGCGACCGTGGACCACGCCCCAAAGTATATGTATATGTATGTGAACTGGTGCAGCGTAACAGGAAGGACGAGGTGCCAATGAATTCTCTGCACCTGAATCATTGCTGTGAAAGAGTTCATTCTAAACGTAATTCTAGTGGTCTTTCTAGCTTTTAGCACATACTGTATACAGTAGTACCTCAAAATGTGAAGACCCCAAAGAACTTACAAACTTGAAATATAAAAGTTACCATAGTTTTAATCCTGTATGTTTGGGAGTTTTCTCTGTCTTTCTTGTGACATATTGGAGATTGGAGATTGAGCTGCCTCAATAAGGGGAGAAGAAGAAAACAATATAAGAAACGTTTCACTGTAAGTTATTAAGTAGGTAAACTTGCATTCAAAGCATGTCTTCATAGTATCCAGTGTATTACTGGTGTATTATTAGTATGAGCAGCCATTTTTGCAGCTGACTTGCTAGCTGCTTTTCGCCTTGTCACCTGTTAAGAGTTTGGGATTGTTTTTGTTGGTTTTTAAGTTTTACAGAGGTTAAATTCTTTTCACACGTGAGAAAATTAAGGATGTTAACACATGAGATATTAATTGTATTCAACTTTCATTGTATGTAGTACTGTCTCGTGAAAGAGCGCAAATGCAACAAACAAATGCAAGAAACGGCTGTAATTTTATGAGCATTGTATTCTAATGAGGGAAAAAAAGTCGCAATTTTACAAGAATAAACTTCTTATATTATGAGGAAAAATAATGCCGTTTTGGTAGCATAGAGTTGAAATATTAAAGAAAAAATACTTTTTAAAGCTTTTTTTAAAGGTCGTAATATTATGACAAACATACAGAACCTCAAAAATGGGGAAAAAAAAGCAAAGACTGAAGTTCATAATACTTCTATAACAGGGTTTTTTAAATACACTTCTGTAAAATACGCTTTTTCACCTATATCACAATCTGAGATGCTTTTTTTTTCTTGAAATTTATATAACTTCTTAGCTATTTACATGCGTTGCTTTACAAAATATCAAAGTGGCCCTTGCATCCTTTTAATTTTTCACTATGTGCCCCTTACTGGAAAAAGTAAAAAGTCTGGACTTCCCTGCTATGAAGCGAAACCTAACTCATTCAGTCCCAGCCATTTTTCAAAAGACAACCCATTCACTTCCGGCCATTTTAGATGATTTTGACTGATGTTTTAAGGCACACAGAATATTGTGTTCTGTGGTTATATAAACATGGAACCTACCAAAACAAATATTAGACTCCTGTCTTTCATCAGAAAAAAAGAGTTTGTTCCTACCTTTTTTCGTTCTTTAGTAGTCAGCAGTAGAACATAGGTAAGTTTCAATATCGGTTCCCGACTAAAAAAAGGGAGAAAACCAGCTTTTTGTGAAAAGATAGATTTCAAGCACACTTTTACTTTGACACATTTTTTTTTTCTGACAGCTCAAATATCTAAACAACTACACCACAACATAAATAACACAAAAGGGGTTGTTTTACATTGAAATTATTTATTTAGAAATATAACATCATGAACTATTTTCAGTTTTTACATTTGGAACTGATCTGTGTGAGTGCATGTGTGTGCACGCGTGTGTGTGCATGTGCATACGTTAAAATTTCCCTAAAATACGGAACCTTCTGCACGCTACACTCTTCCACGTTCTTTGACTTCCTCCTGGCTGTCATGCATGTTTTTTTTCATCCAAATTCCCATGCCCAAACTCTTATCAAATGCACTTCTGCCACCTTTTGCTAGTTTTTATAGCTTTAAACTGCTCTAAAAGTGACATCCATTAGTGTGCAGTTATGTCATCACTTCTTTTTGCGTCTCGCGCAAAAAAATGTAAAAGACATATAAATATAAAAGACGTATAAAAGTCTTTATATGTCTTTAGGATCGGCCGTTTACATCATGCCTGTGCCCCATGCAATCCTTAAACCTTTTACAGGTGGCTATGAGGAAGGAGTGTAAAGGAGAGTTTGTACTGTCAACAGGCGGGAGCTGCCATTTCTGTGTGTGTGTGTGTGTGTGTGTGTGTGTGCGTGCGTGCACGCGTGTGTGTGTCTGTCAAAAAGGGCACAATGGGAGTTCTTCACATTCATTTGCGTGTGAAGATGTAACTTGATTGCTTTGTGTTTGTGTGTTTGTGTGCTGGCTTTGGGCAGTGTGCATGATGGCTCAACAGAAAGTGTGTTTACATGGTAAACATGTGTATGTGTGTGGGATGGGAGTTAAGGCTGTGGAATGTCACATGCTGACAGGATGCTTACTGGACAACAATGGTAGGGAAACTGTGCTGGTGTTTTGGAGTGTGGAATCCTAGGATTTTACCACTTCCACAGAATATGTATTTATTTATGCAAACTGTGTTTTACCTCTGCCAAGCGAGGGAGTGCAAAGGCCTGTTTGTTAGTCATTTAGTTAGGCAGTTATGCATGTGCATGTGCCTAGCAAGAACCCATACATTTTGGTACAAATGGTGACGATAATGGTATATAGTTACTTGCCACTTTGCGCTTCAAATTTTGCAGCTTCACACCATCACGGTTTTTCAAAATTATATTCATTAATAAATCCTGCTGTTTTATGCTTATTATGAGTTTTTAAAAAATGCATATTTAAGCAAATTTGACATATATTTTGCCTAAAGGAAGCATTTTCAAGCATAACAATTTAAAATACAAATATAAGGCATTCACAAGACGCGTTCAAAGATGTTGTGACGATATTTAGTATTCTACACTGGTCACTAGGTGTAATGTTACACAAGCACCAGACTTGATCACTGGAACAGCAAGCTGCTTGTTTAAATGATCTCACAACAGGCACAATGATCCCTAACTTGGGCTACTGTTGCGGCCATAACTCACCCCAAGCTAAAACTCAACTCTGAACCCCTGACGTCACTTCCTGTCCGCTCCTTGGAACACATTTACAGCAACACACACAAGTCTTATTTATGTCTTATTTTCATTTACAGTATTACGTCTGCTATATTGGGTAATACGTGTGTCAAACTGACTATAGGAATGTTATTTCATGTCAAGAGGGCTCTAATAATGTTAAAACCGTATTTAGAAGGTCGTAAACATGTTGTCTATGCGCTAACTTCCATTTATAAATAAGGAAATCTACAGTACTTGGTGGAAATTCACTTATCACAGTTGGGTCTGGAACCAATTAACCTCGATAAAAGAGAGTGTAGAGTCTAGGGACCAATAGTGCTTGTATTGTGTTTTTTAAATCTACAGCAACACCACCTGAACACACTATTACTACTATTTCAAAATGTGACATCTAGAAAGGGTGAATCATTTTGTAATTAATTTAATTTGATATTGTTACATCCCAGAGCCTATATTGGTAATAATTTATCAATACATAATAATACAGGTAAATGTACAGCATACATGTACCACTGTTAAAAAGACCATCATTTTTCTTTATGCCGCACTGTTAATATTTTTGTGTCAGGCGTTCAGATTTCACACTTTGTTCAGTGGTCCTTATACACTGTGAGACACAAAAGTGAAATATATGCAACAATAAATTTATTAATTGAATCATTATCCAATTATTTTGGTATTTAATTAATCATTCCTTGATTTAAAAATGGAAATATCCTCTGATTTCAGCCTCTCAAATGTGAATATTTTAGAATTTACTTAGGAAAAAAGATATTCATGCAACTTTGACTTTGGAAAACAGTGGTGGACATTTTTGCTTCTTTTCTGATATGTTGCGGACTAAACCACTAACTGTTTGTGTTTGGTTCATATTGATTTGGTCCGTCTAGGGCGGATTACTCCGCCTAAACATCAAGCTTCAGAACAGTCTTTCCACCTTGGCAGAGGTTGGTGCCTTTCTAGTTGTTTTTTTGGTTGTTGTTTGTGGACCACAGTCAATATTTACTTCAGCTTCCATTCCCTGATGGTGTCATGGCTAGGTGTGCTATTGTCCATATAATGTTACATACTGGGTGTTCACAAGTGGGAGATGCACCAATGTAGTGTTTTCTTCGTTGCTCAGCACAAGACAAACTAGCAGGAATGCAAGAGTCTGTTATTTTTAACACAGGTTTCTGTCTCTGTTTCTTTCAGGCTTCTACTGCGTGAGGGAAAAGGGCGCAGAGGCCCAGGCCAGTGTTAACACATGTGTATGAATTCTTGTATTGTTTTTGTTATGACAGCTGAGTAATTGAGATAAGATATTCTTCATACCTTCAGCATGCTGGTTGGCAGTTTGGGCTACTGTAAACATCCTTGACTGGAAGCTGGTGTTGGGTCTTGGAGCTTTCAGTCGGATGTTTGCAGCAGCCACCTGCTAGTACCATCACCAGACACTGGACACTTCCTTGGACACAAAACTTCATCTCAGGACGACTGGAGATGGGATATGCACTTATGGCCTAATGTGACCAAACGAGGGACGATGAGACAATTTAAATGGTGGGACACCAACCACTAGCTTCTAAAATAGGAAAAATACAAAACCGTCTGGTGTGCTTTATTAGCCAACAGATCCACGGTCGTCTGTCTACGAACATGTTTCTTCGCTACGCTGGCGTTGTAAGTTGAGTTTTAGAGTAAGTCAGAACCTAAAAACCTAAAATAATAAATACCTAAAATACAGTAAGCCCTTGTTTATGCAAGTTAATTGGTTCCAGACCCGACAGGTGAATTTCCGTGAAGTCGGATTCCTTATTTTGAAATGGAATATTTTCATAGTTAGAGCACAGGAAACCTGTTTATGACACTCTAAATGTTAACATTATTAGAGACCTCTAGACATGAAATAACACCCCTATGGTCACCTTTATACTCCTATTACCCAATATAGTAAGCATAATAAGAGAAAATAAGACATTTAAGACATAAATAAGACTCATGCTCGTGTGTGTTGCTTTAAATGTGTTCCTCTGGAGCAGACAAGAAGTGATGTCAGGGGTTCAGAGTTGAGGGATGATTGTGCCTGTTCTGAGATCATTCAGTCTGGTCAAATGTGGTGCTTGTGTGTCTCACGCAACATTACAGTAACATTAGTGACACCTAGTGACCAGTGTAGAATACTACATATCATCACAACGTCTTTGAATGCGTCTTCTGAATGCCTCATATTTGCATTTTAGATCATTTTTATGCCTGAACATGTTTCATTTAGGCAGAAAATCCATAAAATGGGCTTAAATATGCATTTTTTTTTTGACTAATTATAGGCTGTATTCAACCACAAAACTGTATGATTTATTAATTAATATATTTGTGAAAAACCGTGATAGAGTGAAGCTGTGAAATTTAAAGCGTGAAGTGGTGAGGGATGACTGTACACTGTAAATATCATAGGAGCAAATCCATTCAAATGTCAGTCCCGCACAGTGTCGGCAATCTGTAGTCTGTAGGCATCTGCAGTGGAAACACAACCAGAGCGAGTAAACAAATAAAAATCTAAATAAGAAAACAGAAAAGTGGAACATAAGACATCTTCTACGTTGTACATTAAGATGTGCAAGTTAAACTACGTGTCCTTGCCTTCTGCAATTCGACCACCATGATGAGGAAGGATTTTGAGCAAGGACGTCCACCAGACAGATTAGGTCCAACTACGACTTGGCAAACCGGACTAAAAGTCTCCTTTGTTGGAAGAGAAAGCAATACACCTGGCGCCCAAATACAATACAGTACATCCCACGTCTTTTCTATAGTCCTCCCTCAGGGCATTATGATTGCTGTGTTCTGTGAAAACAAACAAATGGCTGCACTCTCTTCTACTTCTCTTTATTAGAAAATACAATAGGTGGTATTTATAGAATACTGTATTGTTTTGGACAGGTCCAAAAGGACATTTCCACTGACAAAGTCAACATTTTATTGGATATACAGGCTGCCATCATTTTAGGTCTTTTTAAAGGAAAACTGCACTTTTTGGGGGGAATTTTGCCCATCATCCACAATCCTTATGTGTGACATGAACACACGTCTTTCCCTTTTCCGTGTGTTCTAAATAGATAAAATCTGCTAGCACAAGGCAGCTAACAATGCATGTAATGGGATTCATCTGTTCTACCTACAGTATAAAGCCCTATTAAAACACTTCCAAAAATCTCCAACAACATTTTATGACTTTGTATACATGCTATGATTATGCAGTGACAGGTACTTTCATGATAACATGTAATACTTACAGTATTTTTGCTGTATTTTGGCCATTTTAAGCATTACCGGAGCTTCCTTTCCTGGGTGCGTTGATTTCACAGAACCCATAGCAACGGCTGCTGCTTCGGTCCACAACAGCAACATAGAGAGAGCGTTTGCTATCACTTAATCATGGCAGACTTTGTAACAGCCGATGACTACTGCTACTTTTGACTTTTACGCCCCTCCAGGCAGGTAATAATGTTGCTGGGTGCGATGCAGATCCAGCTATAGTGAAACACAAAGCCATTTTCATAGCGTTAGCATGTAGCACTAGTGGTAAAAGTTTCATTGGCAAAATAAAACCATAATGAAACAGGCATTTACAATGTCCGCTCTCACTGGGATGCCGACCGATGGGATGGATGTATCTTTCAGCACAAGACTTGTGCTCCCCGTTGAGCTGGTAAATTCAATTCAGATTTCCATTAGCTTATGTTATGTCTTGGTGGCGATGTGAGACGTGACCGAGACGCCTTGAGTGAGGCGCTGTGTCACTACGCCAGAAAAGTAGTTCTTCAGCGTTAGCTCCTACAATAAAGTGTTGCTCGGTTAATATGCAGGTCACGTTATGTAAATGGGACATTCTTGGCATTTTTGGAGTGTTTTTTTTAAAGGGCTTTATAGTCGAAATACGAGGGTCCCATTAAGTGCATTGTTAGCTGCCTCATGCTCGCTGTTTTTCTTTCATTATAACACTCGGAAAAAAACTAAAGATGTGTGTTCATGTTTCACATAGGGATTGTGGATGATGGGCAAAATTCCGCAAAAAGTGCAGTTTTTCTTTAAGTGTTTTCGTGTGGACACAGCTATTCACGGTGGCTGACGAGGGCAAACACAAACGCTCAAAACACAGAAATGATCCCAAACCAAAAACACACAAACACCATAAAACACATGCAACGGGAAAATCCTGTAATTATGTAAACGCTGTAGGATCAGAAACGAATGCAACAAAAAAATTTGGGAAATGCTAAAACACACACACAAACCCCCAAAAATGCATGCATGCATGAAGAGAAAGCTCATGAAAGTCTAGCCAGGCTAGAAGGGGTGCCAGACCTGTGGGATATCCATCTTTAAAGACTTAAGATGTAATATTTTAGAGCCAAGGTTCCCAAATTGGGGTACGCCAATTGTCATAAGGGGGTATGTGAATAAAAATTTCGAACAATTATTGTCTAACACTCACAATCACGAGTCCGCCTGAACTCCTCGCAAGGCAGAGAGCACAGAGCAGAAAGCAGGAAGGAGGCAGAGCATGAAGTTGTTCATTAAGAGTGCATTAAGAGTTTTCATCTTGAATTCAATTATTGTGGTGTTCCAATCCCACACTGCTTCTAAATTAGGATGAAAATATGAAAAGAGATATGAAAAAGCTTACCAATCCTTTCCAGAGAGACAACAAATCAATGAGAATAAGGTGGGGAAAAAAAAGCCAGTGTTGAGGTTTTGACATTGAATGTCTTCACTCATTAGCCGAGCTGGGAGGTTGCGTGTGTGTGTGCGTGTGCGTGTGCATGTGTGCAACACACCACTGGACCACTGACATGGAAGGAAGGACGGAAGGAAGGAAGGATTTATATTACAAACAACCTCACCTTCACATCCATCGGATCCATCCACGGATTAAAAACATGCTGTGCTTCTTGTGCTTGGTCCTGGAAAGGCAAGGACAGCCATTTCAGACTACTGTATACATACCCGCTGAAAAGTACTTCATAATTCATGAATATATGTTGTACATAACCAAAAAGAGTGCTTTTGATTCAATCAGGGTGTATATGCCATGCAATATTACTGACCTCTGAGTTGCAGGAAGTGTAAACATCCTACACTCTCGGCATCCTCCCCCTGGTGGCCGGGAGTGGGACTGTTTGCACTGCCTTACTCGGGAATTCAACGTCACAATTAATGACAACTTAGGTCATACTTACTTGTACCTCGTTATTACTTTTATATTCATATTTTTCACAATGTAGGATGAGTGGTAGAAAATCAAATATTTTTTTTAATGTAGTAATTTTTGTGGCTATTGAATGAATAAATCATTAAAATACAGTGGTGCCTTGGTTAACGTCATTAATTCATTCCACAGGGTCCGACTCAAACCAAAACAGACTCTAACCAAAGCAAATTTTCCCATAGAAAATAATGAAAATCCAATTAATCCACCATGTGGCAGATGATCACCGGTTATGACTAACGTAGGAAAACACTGGCGTGCAAGTCATGGAGTGTCAGTGGGGACGACCAATCACACACTAGCAAAAAATAGATGAGCTTGTGGGCGGTCTAAAGGGAAACAGGCTTCCTCCTGTTTTCCGCTTGGTCCTAGTGCTTGACCAATGTCTTTTATAATATAGCGTAACATTGTTTTGTAAAAACGAAAAGGGACCTAAACTGTGTTTTAAAAAAAGGGGAGGGGAGGGGACATGTCTCCCCCGTAGACTCCCTAAAATTGTAGAGTATTATAATGCTGGAAATACTTAAGGTAAGGTTCTCCAGTGTCCGAAAAGCGTCTCCTCTGTTTTAACTAATACAACACAACAAAACAGCAAAGCCATTTATTTTTTGCATTTTACTTTTTTTTTTTTTTTAATTTCCTTCCAAGACTGCACATGCATTTTTACATTTGGTAAAGCACTTTCATTCCCAGTGTGCCAATGAAAAGGACACACGTACTGTATGGTCTGTGTCAATAAATAAAGAGCTGTTTAAGTTTGAGCGAAAGGCTTTGTGAAATTCCTTTGACATCCGTGCTGTGAGGGCTGGGGAATGCTTCCCATTCAGGACAGGAAACAGGGAGCGGTTCATCTCTGATTGGCTGCTTTTTTCTGACCCAACAACCTGGGTCATGACTGTCCCTCTGGAATTGAAACTGCCACACATTTTACAATGTACAGTATGACAGTCCAGAGTCCTTTAACAGGGAAAGGAAGTCATTTCATAGATGCTCCATATTGGCTTTTTATAGATATCTGATATACCGATGTTGTCCTGCACTTCATTGCTTAAATCAATATTGGCAGCAGATCTTCCCTCAAGGTCACGTCTTGTATAATGAATAGGGATGTCCGATATTGGCTTTTTTGCCGATAACCGATATGCCGATATTGTCCAACTCTCAATTTCCAATACCGATATGTGTAACATGACGTATCTCCTGTCGTGGAAGTAAGACATACTGTATCTGTTGTGAAGCTAATGGATACAGCATCAGCAATTAGCCTCTCAAGGTGGCTGTAAACAACATTGTAAAACATCTGAGAAATGCTTGCCATTAGGCTTAGGCTGTGACATTTGTTTTAAAAGCCAACAGAGTTGCCATATACATTTTTTTGATCATCAAAAAGTCCAGGGAAGAAAATCAAGTGTCATAATTTTCATGTAGGCCTAGCACTCTCAGTGCAGCAGCAGCAGCAGTGGCGGAGCCAGGAATTTAATTGGGGTGGCCAAGGTGAGACGAGCACTAGCACGAGTGAGACAAATTAAGTTCAAATGTGAAAAGGTATTCTCCAGTCATAAATTACAGTCATGAATTAACCACGATAAAACGAGGGATTATGTATAACAAATGTATTACACGTTATTATTTAACTGTACCAACATTAACACATGTATTCTTATTTATCATGTGAAGTAATGCTTTCTTTATTACAGTCCGTCATGACATGCACGTGGGCATAAAGTGAATATAACGTCCTCCTTTTCCTGTTTAATAAATGTGTATTATGTCATTCTGATGTAAGGTGGTCGTTCCTGCCCAGGTTTTGTGTAATTTCTGACCGTTTCGCTAATTACGGTCGCAGTTATTACAATAAAAACAATCGCAATCACAATAGTAACACTTCTGTCAAGGGAAAAAGTCTTGTTCTGATTGTAGTTTTCTAATCAAACATGCAGTTCGTATAGTCTCCACAAGATGGAGACATTACAACAGGACTGTGCAATCAAACCAATGAGCGATACTAAATGCCTTTTTAATACTCAATAATGCACATCACAGTGTATGTTGGATATATATAATATATCCATATATATATATACATATATGTGTGTGTGTGTGTACGGTCTGGCTCTGTAAACTGTGTATTATGACTGCAAACTGCCTTGTTTTTATAATGGAGTTTAGTCGGCTCACGGAGCTTTAAACAGAACTGCATCACAGCGTGACGTAGTTCACTCACAAATACAGCACACACAAACACACAGCTGCACACAAAATTCTGATAATAATAAAGCACTTGACAATCCTGTAGTCGGCAATAGATTCTGCATTTAAGAGTTTTAAATACTACGCCATAGTTTTCACGACCGTCACTAAGCAATACGTTCTGGAAACGCAATCGGCTCTGTGCATGCACGAGACCTATAGGTCGTTTCCTCCTTTAGCACGTTTTTACGCCAGCGCTTCTGCGACGTCACGTGCTGTGGTAATTATTATTTTTTTAAATGTATGAACATAAATGGTCAGTAACCATACTTCATATATGTAATATATCAGGGGATTATTTTATTAGTGACTCTCCTGAAAAGACTTTGTTAGTATGCGGATGTTTCTATCATCTTATGACATCCACAACTACATAAAAACTTACGCACTGCACATAGCGCAGATGTAAACCTAATATCCAGTTATGTGTAACATAAATCAATAAATACAATAAAATTCAGTGATATTTCAATGTAAACAACCATAAGCAGAGTAGATAGATGATAGACGGAACGCGTAGATCACACGTTACCGAAAAATAGGCCGACCAGATGTACAGTAGAAGACGTGCCACTGCGCAATACGTACCTGGAACGCAATCGGTTCAAATGGGTTCTACGCATGTGCAAAACGCGTCTACATCCGGTTGGCCTATTTTTCGGCAGTCACATGTTAGGCATGTGTAATCTACGCCATCCGTCTCTCTATTTTACGGCAGCAAGCAATATACGTCCCCCCTCCACTCCCAAAAACGTTATTAAGATAGATAGAAATTTGAGAAATAACCATTTTTTTTCTTATATCTTATGCGTTCCGGGTACATATTGCGCAGTGACAAGACGCGTTCTGCACATGTGTACAACCGATTGCGTTTGCGGTACATTGTTAGCTTTAGCTGCTACTTATTGGAGCTTGTTAAACAACTGTCTGACACATTACTGCCAGCAAGTGGTGGGAAGCTGTATTGTATTGTTACTGAGCTCATGGATAATATCGTTGCTGTCTACAACTAACAACATAACCCATACAACAAAATTTAAAAAGTCACAATGTCATCTATTTTGAAGCAGATATGCTTTATTATTATTATTAATAGTAGTAGTATTTATGTATTATTGCACGACAAATTTGACGTGATCTGTTCCGTATTTATTTATTCATATTTTATTTACTTCTTTTTCTTATTTCTCGTGTGTGCAACTTCATCAATTAATTAGATCTGTCACAACCACCCATCAAAGTCTGTGGGCGGGACTAACGCGGATCTAGCCCAATGATTGCGTTGGTCTGAAGCTCTGAAATCGGAGAAAATACTCCCAACTTTCTCGGGAGTCGGTGAGAGATATTTTAAACCTTGCAGAGTATTTGGAAGCCGGATCTGCTGGCCAAGAGCATGTAGCAGTAAATACAGAGGAATTTACTGAAGTTGTTGCAATTATTTGCGCACTTTATGACCAATATATTGAACGGAGAGTGGCTGAAAATTCAGAGGAAGTGCCCCAGCACTTCTCCTCCAGGGTCCATGGACGACATGGTCGACATACACAAGGACCAACGTTTGGCATTTGCCATACCGAACCAAGGTGATTTATGAGTGAAGAATCTTCAGATATGATTATGATAATCATATCTTTCCGTGATGAATATACTCTACATAGAAACATTGGAAAAAAGAGCAATAAATTAACCAAATAAGTTTTTTGTACATAGAATTCAGGCAAAGAAGACGTAACATTTGCTAAAATAAGCATACTGTATATCTGGACAAATAATAGGCCAGAACATATTGTAGCGACTGGTATATTGTGTTGCTCCCAGCTGCTGTTTTGTGTCTGAGCTATAGGGGGCAGTCGGGTTCAGCATGTTGGTTGGAGCAAGCGTTTGGAGGAAAAAGACGTAGATCAAGAGAGGAGGAAGTGTTGCTGCCGTGTACTCATGTGTAGCTAAGTTCGCCTGCAAACCTGTAAGTACTGTTTTGTTGTCAGGAAAATAAATGGCCAACTGCATACATCCATCCTGACGTGTAGTTATTCAGCCGCCATTACAATATTCTGATACACTGGGTGGCGCTATTTATCGCGGTTCTTTGCCTGAATCCACTTGGTTCTATGTCAAATGCCAAACGCTGGTCCTTGTGTGTGTCGTCCAAATGAACCCTGGTGGAGAAGTGCTGGGGTACTTCCTCGAAATTTTCAGTCAATACATAGGTCATAAAGTGCGGAAATTGTTCCAACGACTTCAATAAATTCCTCTGACTTTACTGCTACGTGCTCTGGGTCAGCAGACCCCGCTTCCAAATACCCCGCAAGGTTTAAAATATCTCTCACCAACTCCTTGTATTTTCTCCGACTTCAGAGCTTCAGACCAACGCAGTCATTGGACGAGATTCGCGTTAGTCCCGCCCACAGACTTTGATGGGTGGTTGTGACAGATCTAATTAAATCATGAAGTTGCACACACAAGTCCGTGAAATAATTAAATAGTGAAATAAATAAGTAATTAATTAATTTAATGAATAAAGAATTAAATAAATAGTGAAATAATACATTGTTGAAATAATTACATTTGATTTTACATTAAATGAACTGGTATTGTAATTATTTAGTGACATGTTTAATTAATTATTTAAGGATTTATTTATTGATTTAAATAATCAATTACACATTTAATTATTAAAAAAATTGTTATGGATTTAATTAATTAATTACACTTTTAATTAATTATTTAAATATTTATTTATTGATGTAATTATTTAATGACCCATTTAATTAATTATTTATTTTTTTATTAAGATTTATTTATTTATTTCATTGTGTCCCATTTGGTCCTCCTTAGGGATGCAGATATTTCTTGAAATATATATAACTTCTTACAAAATATCAACGTGAACCTCGCATCCTTTCATTTTTCACCCTTTTGCCCTCGCTGGAAAAATTATGGACACCCGTGCTTTAAACGAAATGAAAGACTTTCCATTATGGAATAAATACGGTCTGTCACCTCATGTAAAAGAAGAACGAAAAAGAAATGCTTCACATTTGCTGTGTAAGAATCCAGGCCTCCTTGTGTCCCAGTTCTTACTGTGCCAAATCCCCACACAATTCTCCCATCTAAGAAATATGCTGCTCATGCTGAGGAATACCTCCCACTTTTGGAACACCTTGAAGCGTGAGTGTGAGTGTGAACGCTTGCGTGGTCTCTCAGTGACTGCTGTGCTGTACGGTTTATGCCTCTTGTGCTGTGGACCCTTCATTCAGTCAGTGTTATTTATGATTCTTATGTAATTATTGTATTATTTGGGAGATGGATGTGTTTTCTGGGGAATGGAAGAGATATTGTATCTCTTTTGCAAGAGCAACAAAGCAAAGACTGCAAACATAAACAAGAAAACAACGGTGCAACTGTTTGTCCAACAGCTGTTGGGATCTACTTTGTCCTCGTCTGCCATAACGAATTGAGAGTTAAAAGAATATTGTGAAGGTATTGTTGAAGGTAGAGCAGTGTGGGGCACACTGAGCTGGCAGGAAATGAAGGACAAGAAGACAGGAACCACATGGAGACACCATCTGTTGTTGGGCAACAATTCAGAGAAAAGCATCAAATTAGACACAACACTGTCTTTCTCTCTCCCACACAACAGAAAGCATAGAAAGGACACAAAGAAATAAATTTATGATGAATGAGTGTACAGTATATTCAATGTATGAAATACAAAAGATTGTAAAATTTGAATAATGTACTGTACTTTCAGGAATTGCATACAGTTTGTCCATTAATCCCTCACCACTTCACAAGTCAAAAAATATGCATATTTAAGCACATTTTACGTATTTTTTGCCTAAATGAAGCATTTTCAAACATAAATATATATAAATGAAGTAAAATACAAACATAAGGCATTCAAAAATGATATGTGGTATTCTATACTGGTCACTAGGTGTCAGTAATGTTACCAGACAAGCACCAGACTTGATCACCGGAACAACAGGCTTTTATTGCAGGTTTGAATGATCTCACAACTCAACTCTGAAACCCCGACATCACTTCCTGTCCTCCCCTCACTCAGCTCCCCTAGCCCCGGAACACATTTAAAGCAACACACTCGAGTATGGGTAGGGTTGGACATCGAGTCTCAAGCATCGATGGGAACCGGGACGAACATTGCCATTCTCCCGGGGTCGGTCACATTTTTAAATTTTGATTCCTAGATTCGATGCTCATGTCACAAATAGCCGCGCACACCAACGAAGAAGCCGGCGAGCACCAATGAAGAAGAAGCAGCTAAAAAGATTGGCTTACCATCATAAAAAAAAGAACGGTCGGCTCAGTGGAACATTTGCGACACAATTTTCAACCCACACAACACATTTCTGGCCTTTAAAATAAGAGCTCCGTTGGCTACATCCTGTTTACTTCTGACAAAAAAATACGTCATAAAAAATACTGTATCTTACACCAACACTGAAGCAGCAAACGAAGTCAACTAGTGCTGAGTGCTAACATTAGCTGGTGTACTCTTTCATAGCCAAATCTTTTTCAAGTTGTTTGATTGTGCATGTTTAAGTGGCTGCAGCGTCACACACTAACACATGAACAACAGCATATGTGGAAATGTTTTTTCATGAGCTTTTCAAAAGTAAACATCTTTTGTGAAAGTGTACTCCTGTGGAAAGAAAGTTCATAACATTGATTCAAGTTAGCGCCTTAATTTAAACCATGCAAACTTTTATGACCCTTACTCTTCAAAGCATCAGAATTGTTAGGAACTGGAATCGAAACAAGGCATTGGAATCGTTCAAATTCCAACGATGCCCAACCCCAAGTACGGGTCTTATTTTTTCTCTGATCGAATCTCCGCTGGGCATCTCTGTGTGGAGTTTGCATGTTCTCCCTGTGCGTGCGTGGGTTTTTGCTAACAGAGTGCTGGCAAATTTTAAATGCTCAGTGGATATCTTGTCTGCACCACAGGCCTTATTATTTCTGAACTTCATCACAATCTTCATTTTTGTCTCTATTGTCCACCACAAAGGAATTATGTTTGACACAGTTAAACAGCTCATAATAATGTTTCTGCCAGAAGTGAGTCATTTCCTCTGGTCTGTTTGCCCCATCAATGTTTGTTGGCAAGGATGTTTTTAAAGTGTTCCATCTTTTGATTTCTTTCCAAAATTCAATAGGACCATTGTTTTGTCTTTTTTTTTTTGCGAGTCAGACCTCAGCGTGTTAATAAATCGTAAGATATATTTCAAATTTGCCTGTTTCGTATAGTTTCTTATATTGTATCTGTAATTTCCTAAATGGTAAAAAAAAAAGCAACGTCTTTGTGAAACCTGGAAGTCAACATTCACAGACAGTAAAGTAATGACAAGCCACTGACGCCACTCTTCGTTCACAACCGCAATATTTATTGAATTCATATTGTGTGCATTCATTTTAAATTGTGGCGTACACATGAGCTTGCTAATACACTAAAGTCCAGTAAATATTGTGAACATTGAAACCTGGAACAATCCCACCGATTCAATGCGCCACATACAAAGTATTCCAGGATGGTTCTCCCAAACAATCACATTCCTGCCTTCATTTCATCCAAACAATGACTCATAATGAATCGGACTAGAATGCGATCACGAGTAAATATCAAAATTCTATACAAAAAGAATGCCAAATAAATGATGGGAAATACTATCCTTTGAGACGCCATTACAAAAGAGGCACTTAATACAGTAGTATCAGTTCACATAATATATTACCACAGTATCCTAAAAAGTCAAACAGTTTAGCCCATGGGATGACATATTTCACCTGAAAAGGTATGACGTGTTGCTAACTATACATTTAAAAAGGGAATTTTCATGGAAACATGAGTATCCTCACAACAGTACTAAAGCGTCACATTTGTGGGCTCATTGTTCACATGTTACTACTATTTGCTGAATACTACCGAGACGTGTCATCGAATACAATAGTTCAAACGTACATATCATGTAAATATTATCAAAGGTATTGTACGGGTGTCCCTAAATATCGAACCATTTGAAGTAACCTTACAGCGCTTTAACAGGAAGACGAAGATTGTCAAAAAAGTGCAGCACATCACCTGACATTAGAAATATCGACGCAGAAGGCTTTCAGGTGACACAAGCAGTCATATTCAAGGTCAACTGTCTGTCCGAACAGCATTTGAACACAACACTCCTGCTCTTTATTCTCGCCAACCTCCAGTCCTACCTTATGAAGTACTAGGAGTACTAGGAGTACTGATGAGAGAAAAAAAAAGGAAATTACATGAAAAAGAGCATTAAAAAAATTAAATAAAGCAGCAATAAAACTTTAGAAGAATCAAGTAGTTTAAAAAAAAACACATTAGTACAAGAATAAAGTAATTATAAAGTGAATCTCAATGTTGCCACAGACACTTTCTATAAGCTGTTTATCACTTCACACTTAAAGGCTCAATAAACTAAAAAGTGCTATTAATGCTACCACCTAATTAATGGTATTTATTACACTTTACAATAATGTTCCTTTTTCTAGTTATGCAGTACAGTAATCCCTCGTTGATCCCGGCTAATTGGTTCCAGACGCGACCACAATAAGTAAATGTCCTCCAAGTAGGATTCCTTATCTACAAATTGAATATTTTTGGAGTTAGAACATAGAAAACCTGTTTACGACCTTCTAAATGCAATTTTAAATATTATTAGAGCCCTCTAGACAATAAATAACACCCCTATAGTCAACTTTATACTCCTATTACCCAATATAGTAGACATAAAACGAGAAAATAAGACATTTAAGACACAAATAGGACTTAGTGATATCGGGGGTTCAGAGTTGAGTTTTAGCTTGGCATGAGTTACGGCCGAGACAGAAGCTCGTGTTGTGAGATCATTCAAACCTGCAATACAAGCCTGTTGTTCCGGCGATCAAATCTGGTGCTTGTGACTCACACAACATTACAGTAACATTACTGACACCTAGTGACCAGTGTAGAATACTACATAATGTCTTTGAATGCGTCTTCTGAACGCCTTATGTTTGAATTTTACTTTATTTAGCTATTTTTATGCTTGAAAGTGCTTCATTTAGGCCAAACTTTGCTAAATATGCATATTTTTTTACTAATAGGCAGCATGATTTATTCATATATTATTTTTGAAAACCCGTGATAGAGTGAAGCCGCGACGTTTGCAGTGCAAAATGGTGAGGGATGACTGCACATTGAAAAACTTTTTAAGGCATACCTGTCAACCTTTGCATTTGAGCATTTCAGGAAAATGAAGGGAAATTCTGGTCTTCCCAGCGTAATTCCACCACAGCCCAGAATTTTACTGCAATGCTTTTATTTTGAAGGCCTGACTTTAATGCCAACATGTGCTACGCCAATATTACATTGCCAGGGTTGCCTCTATTGCCCTCGTTGGAGAGTATTTTTTTTCCCATGAAAGTTAACATACAGGAAATTTACGGCAAACTATTCAAACGGGAGGGCGCCTGGAAAGGTGGGCAAAATATGGGAAAATGGGAGGCTTGACAGGTGTGGTTTATGGTGAGCACAGGATTAACAGCTAAACCGAATGGATAACTATAAAATACAGCAACAGCTGAAAGACCCAAGGGCCCACTGCCAATACACTGCACCACTGTCACCTGCAGTGGTGGGAAAGAAGGGCAGGATTTCCCGGGAGGGTCGACAGGTATGACTTTAACTTGACAAATGTCATACTTTATTAAACAGCCATTTATAACTTTGTTCATATTTGACCTATAAACTAAAAGGCAAGTAACCATCCATCCATTTTCTATAGTAACATTAAAATAAAGCCTTTGGTTGGCTATCCTAAAGTGGTACCTATGTTTTTAAACGCAATAGCAATTGCGTATCTATACTGTAAACAATAGAAAACATGAGCATTTTAAGGTTAAGTCCATTTGGTGCTACTTTTTGCTTCAAAACAACAATATATGATTTATGGAATTAAATGTTCCTCGAAAGAAGTAAGAATGGCTTATCTTGAAGTTTCTAGAAATATTCAATCACATGAATTGGTGTATACAGCAGACAAGTACTATCGTCACTGTGAGTAGATATTGGTAACTAGCATATAATACACAGTAATCCTTCGTTAATCGGTTATGCCTTATTTATGAATAGAATATTTTGTAATTAAAGCATAGAAAAGTTGTTTACGACCTTCTAAATATGGTTTCTAACATTATTAGAGCACTCTAGACATGAAATAACACCCCTATAGTCACCTTTACACTCCTATTACCCGATATAGTACACATAATAAGAGAAAATAAGACTCATTCTCGGTTCAGGGTTGAGTTTTAGCTCGATGCGGGTTACAGCCGCGACAGTAGCCCATGTGCCTTTTGTGAGATCATTCAAACCTGCAATAAAAGCCTGTTGTTCCGGCGATCAAGTCTGGTGCTTGTGTGTCTCACCCAACATTACAGTAACATTACTGACACCTAGTGACCAGCGTAGAATACTACATATCATCACGTCTTTCAATGAGTCTTCTGAACGCCTTATATTTGTATTTTACTTCATTTTTATGCCTGAAAATGCTTCATTTAGGCAGAAAATCCATAAAATGTGCTTAAATATGCATATTTGTTACTAATTATAGGCTGTATTCAACCACAAAACTGCATGATTTATTAATTAATATATTTGTGATTCATTTTTATGCCTGAAAATGCTTCATTTAGTCAAAAATACCTAAACTTTGCTTAAAAATGCATATTTTGGACTAATAATAGGCCTTATTCAACAACAGCATGATTTATTCATGTATTTTTGAAAAACCGTGATAAGAGTGAAGCTGCGAAATTGGAATTATGATGTGGCGAGGGATTACTGCACTATGATTCAACTTCAAAAATCAGTTGAATCAATTTAATGACAAAAAAATTCACCCAGTCTGCTGTCTTTTTGTTGTTTCACTGAGTTTGAAAAGGAAACGTATAAAATATTTACAGTATATAATGCGAGGGTGCCACCATGTTTCCAATTTGAAGATTTGCATGAGTGGATCATCAGCAGGATAGGCCTCTGGTTTAGAAATGCACCTCAATATCAGTAACTAGTAAGCATAAGGCAATCTTTAGTCATGTGTTCAGATGTCCCTGGCGACACGTATGGGCCTCAAGGTTAACACACACTCAACAAAAATATAACAACATTCCACCACCTGATCAACTCTATGCAGAAATGTGAGGCAGATGATGGCCACACGTTTTCTGGCCTTCCCAACTGCACATTTTGGAGTGGCCTTTTATTGTGGCCGCCTAAGGCACACCTGTGCAATAATCATGCTGTCTAATCAGCATCATGATATGCAAAGGAGAAGCACTCACTAACACAGATTTAGACACATTTGTGAACAACATTGGAGAGAAATCGGCCTTTCGTTCAGCTCCCGAAAGATGGGAGCAAAAACAAAAGCATTGCATTTGTATTTTTGTTGAGTGTAGGTTGGAAATTGAGTCCATGGTGGTCTTATCCCAGACAGCATTACTGAGCAGAGCTGAAATGAATTCCCAGCAAAGAGATGTTTACATGAATAAGCCCTTGAGATAATCTACGAGAACAGGGGTGTCCAAAGTGCAGCCCGGGGGCCATTTGCGGCCCACGGCTATTTTTTTTTTTTTATTAACCCACGGTACATTCTAAAAATATAATTTAACAAGAGAACTAAAAAAAAAAACAGAAAACAACAACAAAAATGGAAAAATCAGCAAAGATTTAACAAGAATAAAGTCACAATATTAAAGAAAAAAAGACGTTACTGGTCGTGATATTATGAGTAGCAAACAAAACAAAACAAAGTTGTCATTTTTGGAAAATCAGATTGGTGAAAAAGTTATGATAATATGGAAATAAGGTGAAAATAAAAAAGTCCTAATTATGAAAGGAAAGTTTAAATAGTTGGAAACAGCTATAATTTCATAAAAAAATAAAGTCAAAATATTAAGAGTAAAATTTTTTTAAAAGTCACAATTTTACAAGAATAAACTTATAATATTACGAGGAAAAGTAAAGTAATTTTAGTAGTCATATTGAAGAATTTATTTTTTTAATTCATAATATTATGAGAAACAAAACTAAATGAAATTGTAATTTTTTTAAAATTATATTAAGGAAAAAGTTCTAATATTATGGGAATAAAGTCATAATATTACAAGAAGAAAATTTACAAAAACAAAGTTGAAAGAGTTGGAAATATAAAAAAACCCAACAAAACAGAAAAAACTGCTGTAATTTTACAAAAATAAAGTATTAATAAAAAATTTCAATTTTACGAGAATCATTTCACAATATTACGAGGAAAAATATTGTCATTTTAGTGGCATAGAGTTGAAATATTACACTTATTTTTCAAATAGTAATATTATGAGCAACAAACAAAACAAAATAAAGTTATAATTTGGGGAAAATTACGCTGGGGAAAAGTGATAATATTATGGGAATAAAGTCACAATACTCTGAGAACAAAATTTGCGAAGATAAGATGAAGAAGGAAGCTGAAATATTTGAAAAATTAAAAAAGCAAACGTAAAATCCAAGTGGTCCTTGCATCCTTTCATTTTTCACTGTGGATAAAGTTTGGACACCCCTGTACTAGAACTAGAAAATAAACATTTGTTCACGACATTACAATGTTATCTCATTTAACTTTTTATGGGGTTGTAAAACCTAACCAACAAACTGTTTTTTTTTACTGCTCCATCTATATTGGCCTCATTATTACTTTCTGGAAAAGCCAATATGAATCCAACCATCAGACCACTGGCACCCTACAAAGGAACAACCTCAGCGTACTTGTTTCCTTCTCCCTTCATAATAAGTACCCCCTCCAGTCTATCCATGCCAGTGTATGTGTTCATCCCCTCTGCAGACACATCATGGCATACCACGGCATCATGGGAAGACACAAGTGTCCCGCTACACGCAGAGGAGGAGATGAAGCTCTTGTCCCCCCTCCTCTGTGGTTCTGGTGTGGGAGCAGGTGCTCGGATCCCGCTGCTCCCGGCCCCCACACTAGCACCGTCATCTCCACCTTTAAACCTGGATCTCTTGGGCGGAGGACCCCAGAGAAAAGCGTGGGCGGGCCTGTAGTGGCGGCGAGCGTAGCGCAGCAGGCGTCTACGAGTGGCCGGCAGGCGAATGGTGTATACAAAGTATTCCAGGATGCTGTGCTGCATGTTAGGAAGGGTATTGCGATGCAGGGACTCCTCCAGGAACAAGCCGACCAACGGAGCTTTGAAGGCCTCATAACCCAGCTCGCCCAGTGACTTCAGTATGCGAGTGATGCGTAGGTAGTTGTGCTGTGACCTTCACAAAGTGACAAAGTCATTTCCATCGTTTCATCTTATTCATGACAGTGGCAGGTGAAATGATTTGGTGGAGTAGCATCAGAAGTGGGGTGCAATATTTCATAAGAGGAATAGTGTTCATAGTAGGAATTTGTGGTGGCCTGCCACAAATACATTTGGACCGCCACGGATAAATGTGGCTCTACATGTTTGCCCTTGAACACAAACACCGTGCGTGTTATCAGGCACGCATACAGTGGTGTGGAAAAAGTGTGTGATTTTTTTTGTGCATATTTGGCACACTTAAATGTTTGAGATCATCAAACAAATGTAAATATTAGTCAGTGACAATACAACTCAAATGGTCGGGCCACCCTGAGCAGCAACAACTGCAATCAAGCGTTTGTGATAACTTGCAATGAGTCTCTTAAAAGCACTGTGGAGGAATTTTGGCCCACTCATCTTTGCAGAATTGTTGTAATTCAGCCACATTGGAGGCTTTTCCGGCATGAACCTCTTTTTCAAGGTCATGCCACAGCATCTCAATAGGATTCAGATCAGGACTTTGACTAGGCCACTCCAAAGTCTTCATTTTGTTTTTCTTCAGTCATTCAGAGGTGGACTTGCTGGTGTGTTTTGGATCATTGTCCTGCTGCGGAACCCAAGTTGGTTTCAGCTTGAGGTCACAAACAGATGGCCGGACATTCTCCTTCAGGGTTTTTTTAGTAGACAGCAGAATTCAGGGTTCCATTTATGACAGAAAGTCTTCCAGGTCCTGAAGCAGCAAAACAGCCCCAGACCATCACACTACCACCACCATATTTTACTGTTGGTCTGATGTTCTTTTTCTAAAATATGACGTTCCTTTTACGTCAGATGTAATGGGACACACACCTTCCAAAAAATTCAACTTTTGTCTCATCAGACCACAGAGTATTTTCCCAAAGGTCTTGGGAATCATCAAGATGTTTTCTGGCAAAATTGAGACAAACCTTAGTGTTCTTTTTGTTCAGCAGTGCCCAGTGTCTTTATGATGGAGTCATGAACGCTGACCTCAACTGAGGCAAGTGAGGCCTGCAGTTCTTTGGATGTTGTTGTGGGGTCTTTTGTGATCTCTTGGATGAGCCGTCGCTGCGCTCTTGGAGTAATTTTAATTGGCCGGCCACTCCTGGGAAGGTTCACCACTTTTCCATGTTTTCACCATTTATGGATAATGGCTCTCACTGTGGTTTGCTGGAGTCCCAAAGCTTTAGAAATGGCTTTATAACCTTCTCCATACTGATAGATCTCAATTACTTTCTTTGTCATTTGTTCCTAAATTTCTTTAGCTCTCAGCATGATGTCTAGCTTTTGAGGATCATTTGGTCTATGTCACTTTGTCGGGCAGGTCCTATTTAAGTGATGTCTTGATTGACAACGGGTGTGGCAGTAATCAGGCCTGGGTGTGGCTAGAGAAATGGAACTTACATGTGATAAACCACAGTTATGTTTCAACAGAGGGGGCAATCACTTTTTCACACAGGGCCACTAGGTTTGATTTTTTTTTTTTTTTTAACTGCATTTTGTGTTTAGTTGTGTTGTCATTGACTAATACTTAAATTAGTTTGATGATCTGAAGCATTTAAGTGTGACAAACAAGCAAAAGAACAAAATGTTTCCATGTAAAAATTCCAATTCAGAAAAGAAATGCAATGACAGTTTATGGGGCCATGAAACCAGTGAATTAAGAGGGACAAGAAAATCCAAACAAAAACTTGTTTGAGCATCTGCTTGTTCTTGTGGCTTCACATTTGCTGCTGAATGCAATCACATCACGCAGCAAGAAGGCACCAATTCTTCAGGCAACGTTATGTTTCTTACTGATAGATCCTACTGTGTCAGTCAGCGCCACGTTCCACATAGGACCGGTTCTCACTGGTTCTTTGCATTGATGTTTCTACATGCATGTTACAAAAACCTCTTAAAAGTGCAGCCCCAGCCTCATTTGCGTACTTACTCGTTAAGGTGATGGAAGCGCTCCTGCCAGTTGGAAGACCGAGAGACGTTCCCGCTCTTATCAAGCAGTTTTATGCCGTAGAAATCCAACATGAGGGAATAAGCTGCCAAGAACCTCCTCTTGGCTTCTCGAGTGCTTTGGAATTCCTGAGAGGAGCCAACAAAGGTGCTTAAAGATGCTCGTTCTTTGTTTTGTCTCATAGTGTCCCATAATGTGAAAGTGTGAAATAAAATATTCATGGTCATCGTTGAGGCCAGTGGTTCTCAACTGGTTTGGCTGCACACCTTCATGCAGGGGGTGTCCAAGCTTTTCCCACCGAAGGCCACATAGTGAAAAATGAAAGGATGCAAGGGCCATTTTGATATTTTGTGAAGACGTGCTCAGAAGTTATAAGAAAAAACTGCATGTGAGCTTTGTGATACAGGTGGAAAAGCCTAGAACTTCAGTCTTTGCTCTTTTTTGTCATCATTCTTCCTATTTTTTTTCAAAATTTTCTTTTCTTTTATCTTAAACAATCTTTGTAAATCTTCTTATCATATTATTATGACTTTATTCATATGATATTTCAGTTTTATTCCCATCATATTTTAACTTTTTTCCAATCTAATTTTTAAATATTATAACAGTTTTGGGTATGTTTTCTCATAATACTACGATTTTTAAAACTTAAGGTATTTTTGCTTTTTTATTTTCAGCTCTACGCTACAAAAATTATATTATTTTTCCTCATATTACCACTGTATTCTCGTAAAATTTTGATTTTTTTTCTTGTCAGAATAAGATTTTTTTTCTCTAAATATTTTGACTTTATTCTCATAAAATTACTGCTAATTATTCCATTTTTGCTGTTGTTGTCTATTTCAACTTTCTTCTTGTACATTTTCTTCTCATAATTATATAAATTATATTTTATAATTATATAATTATAAAATGTTTTATAACTTTACAACATTATAACTTCCCCCCCAACCTAATTTTGCCAAGAATTACAACTTTATTTGTTGTTTTGTTTCAACGTTATGCTACTAAAATGGCATTATTTTTTCTCATAATATTGCAACGTTATTCTAGTAAAATGAAACTTTTTCTCGTTCGATTACAACTTTTGTCTCTTTTGACTTTTAAAATTACTGCTGATTTATACATTTTTTTCTGGTGTTTTTTTTCCCCAAATGTGCAGTTGGCCAGTAAAAAACTGCTGCGGGCCGCAAGTGGCCCCTGCACCGCACTCTGGACACCCCCGTCTTAATTACGGGTTTTTTTTCAGTCAAATTCTCAAATATCTCGAATTATTTAATGAAAAGACTTGCAGTTTTAAAATATAACCCAACGTGTCAGTACAAAACAGGCTCAATGAACATTTCAGGAGTAATACGTTTTTATCCACAACGTTGTCGCCTCCTATAGGACTATTAATAGATGACACCCCACCACATGAAAAAATCCTTTTATTAATTGCCACTAAAAATAGGTGTGAGTCGCTACCCATCAGTTAAGAATCACTGTGTTTTTTTATTAGTAGCTTGTCAAGTCATGTAGTGTGTGTGCGTGTGTGTGCGTGTACATGCGTGTGTGTGTCTTACTTTAATCTCATCCTGAGTCAGTTCATGTGCGTAGAAGTTGAGCCCTTGTTCTCGTAATGGAAACAGCCTTTCACCCGGAAATGACGTTTTAAAAAGATGCAAAGAACATTTTTTATATTTATTCACAAGTGAAGTTCAGAGCATCAAGAGCTATGTCATTCATTTGCACCTTCCTGTGGAGTTACAATTACAGCTGGTCCTCGGTTTACGAGTGTTTTGTGATTACGAACGCGCTGCCATTAATTAAAACTGAATTTTGGTCCGTACACACAAGATTCGCTTGAAACCAAGGGACGCCGGCGGAAGAATACGCACCACGTGCACAAGAATGCACTTTTTACACGTCATCGTGTGTCCCAAGCAGCAGTGCGCCAAGGAAAAGGAAAGCCATCACCAGGGAAGTGAAAATTAACATCATAAAAAGCTCAGCGAGAGGAGAGACGCCCACCAATGTTGTGGCTGTGGCAACCACCATTAAAGGCCCTGTCACACCTTGACGATTTAGCCAGCTTACGCCAACGTACGAAAAATTTGGCCAATACGCTGGCGTACGTCGAATAAGTTATGGGTAAGTTTTGTATAAGTTAAGAGCACGCTGAAGCACGCCGGCATACGTCGTAGTGCGTCCAAGTCATCCAAAAATATGGTGCATGAACCAAACTTTTCGACGTATGTCAACGTATGATTCATACGTCACGCATACGCGGGCAATAAGTTATGCGATTGTTGACGCCCGTTCACATACGTTATTTGTAAGTTACGCACAAGTCGTAATACGTCAACATAACTTGAGACAAAACTGCATCTTCTTGGCAAGCTTTGGCTGAGAGGAGATGGAGGCTGTTGTTTTTGCATAGATTACATTATACAGTAAATTATGCTATGCCTTGTAGGAAGTCCTTATTTATACTGTACATGCTTGACCAGTAGAGGGCACTGTGACACTGGGAATGGAACTAACATTTATTAATTTTTTTTTTGCGCTTTGTCTGAGAGAAACAATGCACGTTTTAATCAAGCATTACTGATCACGTCGACATAAAGTGCATAGGAGTATTTACATTCAAAAAGAATGGAGAGATACAGCATGTTCCTGTCCAAGTTAGTGTTTGCTGGAAAAAATAGAACTATTTACAAATGAGTATAAAAGACAGCCGTGAAAAACATGACCATATGTCATAATGACACCACACCCCAGCAATGAACGATAATACACGTATTCCTTCAAGTGTTATTGCACAGTGCAACACTTTAAAAATACTCAAACAACTTTGGGAAATGGAACTAACAGGAGGGGAAGAGGCGTTACAACCTGCGTCATCTCCATCAGAGTGGGAGGGGGAGGCTGTGGGTGGTGATGGATCCCTCCGTCACTGCCCTGACGGCAGCGGTCTTGGAAATTGTCTTCGGCATGATGCTGATGTTGACACTGCGATGTCTCGTGAGGTGAGTCATCAAGTGGCAGCCTTTTTATAGGCTACGGCACGTCATCGTCGGCCATACGCTGCCGTGCGCTTTGCATAAGTTAGACTGGTGTCGGGCATAAGTTGTGAACGCCGGCAACACGCTACGCATTCGTTGGTATGAGTTGCCTATAAGTTATAGACACGTTCTATATAAGTTACTAAAACGCTATGTATACGCCCAAAATTGAAAAAAACGTCCACAGTTCAACGTATGCCATCAAAATGAACACGTCAGGCATGCGCTGGCTAAATCGTCAA
Source organism: Dunckerocampus dactyliophorus (assembly GCF_027744805.1). Taxonomy (NCBI): domain Eukaryota; kingdom Metazoa; phylum Chordata; class Actinopteri; order Syngnathiformes; family Syngnathidae; genus Dunckerocampus; species Dunckerocampus dactyliophorus. The sequence goes on along the minus strand of NC_072832.1, from coordinate 20,422,818 downwards.
GGTGTGACAGGGCCCTAAGGAATGAATGAATGAAAGAATACTCCAGGGGTCATGGATTCTGTGCACTATTACCAGGAGATCTGGGAGGAGAAGAGGTTATTCTTCCACACTAGCCTGTCACAATATTATATGTTCTTTGTGTGTTCTGTGTACAGTGTGAGTGTTTTACAAGTTTCGGTATCATTTTGGTATAAATTCCGACATAAAAAAACTAGACTCACATCACAGGATAGAACGGGAAATTGTTCGTAACCCGAGGACCACCTATACAATGACACCGTGCGTTACGTGTGTCTCACCACTGAATGTAGGTGTGATTGTGCTCCAGCTTGTCGTAGTCACCTCTCCACCTTGTCAAAATCTCTTCTATGTAAATACCTGACGAGAGACAAGATGTTAGTATCCATAGACATTTAGCAGCGTGTGAGGGATCAGTTCACCTGCTGGTCTTTCCAAATCAAACTCAACCTGAAATTTGTGGTCAATGTAATTTGGCTTTTTTGACACTAATTAAAAAAAAAAAAAGATACTTTCACGTCCAAGAGAAAACAGATTTTTACACATTTGTGTCAATGAAGTGTCAAAGAAATATCTCTATATTGCGAGAAATATCTCTATATTAAATAAAGCAAAATATGTCCTTGATCAAAAATCATTCCACACTCTGTACTGTTCCTTAGTATTACCATATCTAACGTATTGTGTGGAGATATGGGGAAATAATTACAAAAGCAATCTTCACTCACTCACTGTACTGCAAAAAAGATCTGTGAGGATAATTCATAATGCCAAGTATAGAGAACATACAAACCCTTTATTTTTACAATCACAGATATTAAAATTCGCACTTTCAAACCGCTAGAATAATGTATAAAGTTAATAATAACTCGTTACCCAAAAATCTAATCAAGTATTTCTCAATCAGAGAGGAGAAATATGATCTTAGAGGAAAATTAAACTTAAAACATTTATATGCGAGAACAACGCTGAAAACCCACAGTATTTCCGTGTGTGGAATTAAATTATGGAACGGATTGAGTAAAGAACTAAAACAATGTACAGAGATGAGCAAATTCAAAAAACAATACAAGCAGTTGATGTTTGCTAAATACAAGGCAGAAGAGTCCTGATTGTTCTGTCAGGTTTGTTATTTTATTTTATTTATTTTTTTATTTTCTATTTTATTTTATTTTATTTTATTTTATTTTTTATTTATTTAATTCAATTTTATTTTTTATTTATTTATTTTTATTTATTTATTTATTATTTTTTTTTATAATTTTCTTTGTTGTGTTAAAAAAAAAAAAAGCTTTGTTCTTATTTATTTATTTATTTATTTAGTATTGTCATCATTATTATCATTATTATGAATGTTCTCTCTTTTTTTGGGGGGGGAGGGTTATCTCACCGTTATCTATTATTATGTGTTATTCTGACTATCACTGAAAACATGACATGGAATGCAGGAAGTGAACTACATGTACTGTACTAGATGTAGAATGGATGGGGGGGTAGGATTAAATAAGCTTTGCTTCTTCCTACTCCTTTTGGACATGTGGAACTGTGAAAGGATGATTCATGAGATGTATTCCATTGGAACCTTCATGTTCAAATAAACTAAACCAAACCAAACCAAACCGAAGTAAAAATGTACAGTCGTCCCTTACAATATCATGGTTCGATTATCACTCCCTCACTCTATGGGGAAAAGAGTTCTCCTCCCATTCAGTGTGGAAGTGGTACATTTTTGGCTTCACTCTCCTTCTTCCCCACTCCACTTTAACCCCTTTCTTAAGTTTAGAATACAGTAAATAAATTGCAGGCTACCTAGTTAGAGCGGACTAATGACGCTAACCGAGGTTCCGCTGTACTATAATATGCTGTATAAATATTCCAAGATGTGCAGCTCTGGTGAATCCCATACCCAAACGGATGACACCAGTGCTCACACGGAATATTGACACTTTGGGCACAATTTAGACATGTTCACTGTGAGGTGTACGTACTACTTACTTGTTGCAAACTTTCCAAGTCGCACACAACAGTGGCCAACAGAGGCCACTTTAAAGACATGAGTGGGATGCCCAGATTTTACTTTACGGCTTGGCTGTAAAAATTGGTTGCTCTACAATACTGTAAAATATTAGAGGGACGTCCCTCAGCTCCAGCGCCCCTGGTAGTCTGGCTGACTTCCCTTTTGTTCCATGAACTTGCAGCACTTTTCTCATGTAGTTGTTTTGGGAGTTTGTGTGTTTTTGCATTTGCAGCATTTTCTAGTTGCAATGTGTTCTATGGTGTTGGTGTGTTTGGATCATTTCTGTGTTTTAAGCGTTTGGACGTTACTGTGTGTGTGTGTGTGTGTGTGTGTGTGTGTGTGTGTGTGTGTGTGTGTGTGTGTGTGTGTGTGTGTCGCACTCACCATCAGGTACTAGTGGGATCTTGTTAAGGTAGAAACGCAAGTTGAGGAACTCGTTGGGTTGCCGGGACTTTTTGTAGTTCTGCATGCAACAACAACAACAAACGTATGTCAGAAGTCGTACGCATGCTCACATTTGTTGTTAGAAAGACCATATGTAGGCAATTAGACATATAATGTGTATACGCTTGCCAACAGTGTTAAAGCATGTTCAATCATTTCCACTGAAAATGCTGTGATGTGAGTGCTCAACCGAAAGGACAGACATGCTAATCTTGAAGAATTTTATGAGTACGGGCACTACACCTTAAGTAAAAGGCTGAAAACAGAAAGGTAAATACAGTTATCCCGCTATTTGCCACTTTGTGCTTCAAATTTTGTGGCTTCACTCTGTGACAGTTGCTCAGAAATATCATAATTAATAAATCATGCTGTTTTGTGGTTGAATACGGCCCGTTAGTAGTCAAAATATATGCATATTCAACGAATTTTTTGCCTAAATGAATCATTTTCAAGCATAAACATGGCTAAAAATGAAGTAAAATACAAATATAAGGCATTCAGCAGACACATTTGAAGACATTGATGATACAGTATGTAGTATTGGGTCACTAGGTGTCAGTAATGTCACTGTAATGTTGTGAGACACACAAGCGCCAGACTCGATCGCCGGTAATAAACGAGAGAATGATGTGTTACAACAGCATTTTTTATTGTAAATGTTTTACTGCAAATTGGAGACGTGAAATTGCCCACAGGTGCGAATGGTTGTTTGTCTATTATGTGCCCCGTCACTGACAACTGAGCCAAAATGGGTGGCGATAGGCTCCAGCTAACTGTATCTGTACTAGAATTTGCTGTTTTACTATTTCAAAATGCCCTTTTCACAGTATTGTTTCTTTCCGCACAGTGTGAGAAAGAGGAACTGAGAGTATGGCTGCCAACGCATGAAACCAAACACACACAAGATAACTCGTATTCTCTACTTGAGTCTGTCTGCGTTTACCGGATAGCAGTGGCGGTATTTGTACAAGTCTCTGGCGGCGTAAAAACTCCTCTTCATCTTCGGAGGAGACTCTGGAGAGTCAGTCAGCTGAGGGAGGAGGAGAGAGAAATGTGATAGAAGCGGATGAAACTGAGAGAAGTAGCGTCAGACTCAACTGCGAACAGCAGGAATATGTCGAGGTTGAGCAACATCCAACATTCACGTCGCTAATGTCGACAAATGACTCCTGAGTCTTTAACCTTAGCGCTGATGTCCAAACCATTTCCGGTGAGGGCAATAGTGAAAAATGAAAGGCTGCGAGGACCGCTTTGATATAAAAAGCAGCACATGTACTGCAGATATGCTAAGAAGTTACCGTACATACTGTACGTTTCAAGAAAAAGACTGCATCTCAGCTTTGCCTTATTGGTGAAAAAGCCTATTATTACTAAGAGCTTCGCTCTTTGCTCCTTTTTTCCCCAATGTTGCTGTTTTTTTTTCATTTATTTGCAAACATTTCAACTTTGTTCGAAAATAATCTCTGCAAATTTTCTTCTCGTAATGTTATAACTTTATTCCCATATTATTATAACTTTTTCATCAGCCTAATTTTCCAGTTACAACTTGATTTTGTTTTCTTTGGTTCTCATAAGATTATGACTTTTTAAATATTTCATCTGAATGCTTCTAAAATCATGTTATTTTTTCCTCCTAATATAATAACATTATTCTTGTAAAATTTTGATTTTTTCTCGTTAGATTACAACTTTTTTCTCTTAGTACCGTAAATCACGGTGTATAAGCCGCACCCCTGTATTAACCGCACCCCCGTTTTCAGGCTCACGGCGGGGGAAAAAAAAAAAAGTTTAGTTCATAAATGCATGCCAGCTCTCTCATCTCAAATCAACATGCGTAAAGGTACTAAGCAATTTCAAAAAGAAGAAGAAAGGAGAAATCTGCTGTCCGTCAATTCATCTGCAATGGAATTCATGTAAGAAAAGTTTATTCCGACACAACCTGCCAATCATACACACTTATTATACACACCAAAGTAACACTCAAACGTAACACTCATGCCGAACTTCGGCATCTACATCTTTAATATTATGGCTAAGCACAGATTAATAATAATAATAATATATATATATATATAATTATATAGTATTATAATTATAATATATAATTGCATACACAAGCATTTTCAGCAACTGTACAGCAGAGGGCGCTAAAGCAACTGTCTGACCCATAGACTGCTATTCTCAAATGGGCTTCTGGTCAATTTCTCCCCGTAATTATAGCCCAATTCTGGCCTAGCGGACCCAAGCGTCACGCGGCGCCAAACTTTGACTGGGCGTTGTTGGAGCGGTGATGAACTTTGCCGTGGCGGAAAATTGCCCGCTCCTCACCGCAATATTTTGTGCAGCTCAAAACTTTCGGAGCGGTAGGAGGAACCATCAGCGGTGGCCGAGCGGATACGGCGTTGCCTTAATGGGGGACAACTTCTGTTAAACGGTGGTGCACGGTTACGAGCGGTGATGAATTTTTTTCACCGCTCCAGGAACGCTACAGCAAAGTTCAGGTGGTGTGACCGGGCTTGTAGTACGAGTGATCTTCCGCAGAAGCGTTGTAGAAGCGTTGTCCGATATTATTTTTCAGTCCAAGTCTGGTCACAGACCTGTCATCGTGTATAAACCGCACCCCGATTTTTTGCTTCTTACCGGTGGAAAAAAGGTGCGGTTTATACACGATTTTGACGAAGTTCTTGTAAAATTGCCGCCGATTTTTCAATTTTTGCTGTTGTTTTTTTCCCCAAATATTCCACTTTTGTCCTTAAATAATCTTCATAAATGTACTTCTTCTAATATGAACACTTTATTCGCATAATATTATAACAATTTCAACTTTATTTTGTTTTGTTTTTTGTCTCATAATATTATGACTTTAAAAAATTAACTGTTATATATAATGATATATAACTACTCTATGCTACTAAAATGACATTATTTTTCCTCATTTTCCAAGTTTATTCTCGTAAGATTGTGAGGTTTTTTTTCCTCGTTAAAATATTATTTTTCTCTCTTAATATTTTTACATTATGATGGTAAAATAACAGATGTTTTTTTCCCCTTCTCCTGTTGTTGCTTTTTCAAAACATTTATTTCAACTTTCTTCTTGTACATTTTCTTCTTGTAATATTATGATTTTAGTCCCAGAATATTTTCACCTTGTTCCCAATAAATAATCTTCGTAAATGGACTTCTTCTAATATTAAGATTTTATTGCCATAATATTACAATTTTCCCCCAAAAATTAAAGCTTCATTTTGTTTTGTTTGTTTGGCAAAACATTACGGCTTAAAAAAAAAAAAAAATCATTAATATTTCAACTTTTGCATTCAACTTTTCAACTTTTTGCAGTGACTTTGGTGACTTTTTTTCGTGTTAAAATTCTCAAGGCATTCAATCGATCGCAGCTGGATTGCTCAGGTTGTCTTAGCTTGTTAAAATATGACTTTTTCCTTTAATATTTTTGATTTATTCTCCTAAAATAAAAGATGTTTTTTTTCCCTTTCTGCTGTTGTTGTTGTTGTTTTTTTAAAATTTTATTTCAACTTTCTTCTGGTAATATTATGTCTTTATTCCTACAATAATTTCACCTTATTCCCATAATATTATAAAATTTCCCTCAACCTAAATTTTCCAATCATTACTACTTAATTTTGTTTTGTTTGTTTTTCAGAATATTATGACTAAATGATAAATATAATATTATGACTAAATAAAAAAAATAATAAAATAATAATAAAAATAACGTTTTTTTCTCTAATATAATCGATGTTATTTTTCTTCATAAATTGACAACGTTATTCTTTGAAAATTGCACATTTTTCTTGTTATATTGCCACTTTTTTTCTCTTAATATTTTGACTTAATTGTTGTACTATTTGCCCCCCCCTTATGTACAGTATTATATTATTATAAATGTGATGCGTTAAAAACAGGAAGTGCTGGTGTGTTATGTCACGTGTGTTTTACCAAGGGGTAAAAGTTCACACAAGACGAACATTCATGATAATTTGGTTGTATGAGATGTTTACTTTAAACGGAATTTAAATATTTGTGCTATCCGTTTGCCCCCACTCGTCGCGCCCCTTGTTCCGCATTCCTTCCCGATGTCAGCAAGCTAAAGCTCCACCGTACCTTATGGGATGAGTCTCCATTGTCTTCCGCGGCCCGCTCGCTCCCCGCCGGGCTCACGCTCTCGGAGATGCCGCTGTCCTCCTCAGCCGCCGGCTCGTCGCTCTCCGAGTCCGACCCCCACGTCGAGTCGCATTCCTCCACGGTGCTCGGCTCCTTGACTCGCCAGTGGCCCAACAGATTTCCCATTTAAATACAAGCAGCTCCCGTTCCCTCGGTCGGTTCCCGTTACCAATATTACATTATGACCTCTGTTTGTAGCTGCACAGCACAGCCCCGTCCTGGCTGCCTTCCACTCAGCTTTGCCACACAGCAAAAAAAAGGAAGAAAAAAATGGCAAGTCGCGCACAGAGGATGCGCGTTGAGGTATGAGGGGTGCTCAGTGCCACTTTGACCAATAGGGATAAGCGTTAAGGAATCACAGTGCCTATCAAACAATACTGTGTAACTGATGGGCTTACCTTGCAATGTACTCTTATTTGGCAATATGTTCATTTGATTTGTTTTGCGCACAATACGGCAATTAAAGAGATGAAATTACAACATTTTATTTCACACTCTGTGGGAGTATGTGCATGTGTAAAAAATTGGGATTTCGCTTTGTAGTGGCGTGTGCCGGAGAGAGATGTTTCATGAGATTAGGCGGGGGGTTGAGTTTATGACTTGAAATTCTCTACCAAACGCTAGGGGGCAGTGTTTTCCTGAAAGTGAGCAACCACAACTCTTGTTGACGAGCTAGCTATTTAGCTTCCTGTGTAGGTGTAGTGAAGACTGGCGACTGAAGCCACATGCAGACGGATGAAGGCCAGGCAGCCAGGACAGGACGTTTGGTCACCCAAAATGATGCAAGAATTTACATTTTGCATTGTTTGATCTTAAGGAGGTTCTAAGTCGAGCTTCGAAATGCAAAAAAAAGAAATAAAAAAAATTTTAGTCAACAATTTATTGCAAAGAAGCATTAAAGTGAAATAGGCTGTTCACCAGCTGATCAAAAGTTTAAGACCATATCTTAAAAAAGAGCCCCTTCTAAAATAGAAATGAAATGTTAAAAAAAATGTACCCTTTCAACACACTTCTGACGCCATGTAAGACAAATATTCACTTGTTTTAATGCAAACTAAAAAAATTGTGAACCTCCCGCATTTTGGAGAACATTAGAAAAACAATTTCTATCTGAGACAAATTTTTGAATTATTAATATTATTTCATTTTTAACCTTTGACACACTTAAGCAGATGTTCTATAAACTACTTGTAATCATTCACTAAATTATTAGATTAATTGATGAAACAGTTATGTCGATACTGTACTCATTTTAAGGCACTCAACCATAATTCAATCAATAAGCATCAATGCAAACAGTTATTCTAAAATCTACTTGTAATCATTATTTATCCACTCAGTCAATTATGTTTTCCTACAGTATGCACCATGTGTATGTACTGCACTGTTTTGTACTACTTTGTTATTGCAATAAAAGTTATTGAAAAAAAATGGCCAAAAGAGGCGGTTCTCAAATAAGAGGCGATCACTACTGGAGACGATGGCTCCAAAAGCTAGTCAACACAGTCAAGGAAAAAATGATTAGACCACCCTTGTTTCTTCAGTTTCTTGTTCATTTGAATGCCTGATACATCTAAAAGTACCTTTGTTTGGACAAATATGACAATGACAACAAAAAGAGGCAGTGCAATACTATAGCTATTCATGAAAGAACTTAAGTGGTTTTGGTTATGATCAAGAAAACCATGGAAGTTGCTAGATATCAGCTCTTAAATTAAACTCTTATGAGCTATATTTGTTATCGTCATTATATGTGTCCAAACAAACGTATCTTTAGTTGTACCAGGCATTAAAATGGATCAATAAACTGAAGAATAATTTTTTCCATGACTGTACCGTATCGTCATCATTGTATCGTGTGTTAGCCAAAAGTTACCGATAGATGGCAGTACTGTAAGGTCATGCATGGTAAAGCCGCCGAATAAAGCAAGGCGATGAAAAACCAAGATGGCGTTTGATGGAAAAGACAACATCACTACGGTCGTGATTGTTTTGTGTTCTTAATGCATGCGTACACGTGCACATGTGCGTCTTGTCACACAGTAAACATCGTTAATAACGGTTTGCATCCGGAATCATTAGTCTTAGCGGCAGCGCACTTCGACGCTTCTCAAGCCAACTTAGCTTGGTCGATGCTAACAAAGAGAGGCGGGGGTTATTGACACATCGCTCAGCAGAGTTCAAATCTGAGTGCCAAGTGTTGTGATTGTGTGAACATGTGCGAAAGAACGATAGCAGAGTACGAGCAGGAACTTTCCCAAACAAAAGAGAACGCGCGACCACGTCAACTACTGGACGCTGTTGTCGAGAAGCACGAAGTTGTGTTACACACAGCAGGTTTGTTTTACTCGTACTCTCACTAGTTTACTAACTTCATATTTTATTATTAACAGTATCCCCAAAGAGGTTGTCCTGTAAGGATGAGGCACTTTGTTTCGATGGTGTTGTTTCAGAAAACGAGACATATTTATGAGGTTGATGTTACTCTCCGCTTGTAACAACGTACCAACATGTTTACACAAAGCTCGCACAATCACCAAAGCAGAGTCTTGATATTTTACACTGCAGTCAGTTGCTGGGTTACACGTGGCGTCACTTCCGGTTACAGTCGTCACCGGCTCAAGCAGATGGGGGGCAAGCAAGCGTGTTTGCAGGTAGAAGTCATGTAACGTCACAGCGAAAATGCTGCATACGTGCGCTGTTCTAGCATGTGGAAATCGTTCAAATAGGGATTTCGGGGAAAAAAAAAAACTCAGGGAAAGTTGGCTGCTGAATCTTTCTCATCGAGTGGAGCCGAGGCTCCAGTTTGCAATGAGCCACAACAACCAACATTTGTACAAAAATGTGGTTGGAACTTGATAATGCTCATGAATATGTGAAATGCAGAAATAATTGCCTTAAAACATAAAAGTATATATTTGTCATTTGGCCTTACCGCTTCGTCTAAAAGCTCCAACTGTTGAAATGTGCAGTTATTCAATAAGCACCATAAATATACCGCCGAGATCACAAAGCCTGCTCGGTTGCATGAGAATAAAGTGGAAAAGTAACATAAAAGAGGGGGGAAGTCCGCACTCATTATGAACACGAGACTACGAGAACACACACCTTCACCTTTTTAAAACAAATATTTATCGAAATAAAGCAGTGTTCTGGTAGAGCGATGCAATCTCGTCGCAAATTGTTTGAACTGCAGGCTACTGGGGAGCATATCAAATTAATTATTAAATTTGCAGCCTCTCGGAAAGACAGCGCAGTGAAATGATGGAGGACACAGACAAGAATGTATTAATTCAGACCGACTTGGTTTAAGAACGCAGGTAGACATGTTCGAAGCGCTATTTTCATCTGCTACATTGTCATGTAGCATGTCTGATGCGGAAGATAAGCTTTCACTGCTGTTAGATCACTTTGTCTTCAACTATTTCATGTCTTCATGCAACACACCATGCACGCTCACACAGTTGGAGCAAATCATGTCAACGGCATCCACAGTTGCTCGCTTTAATGTACCAAAACATTGTACAAACAGGAGTGGGTGTGTGATCATAGTCAATGTGTGCCCCCCATCGGATCACCGGAAGGGACTTGGACTGCCTCTTGGTGTCACGTGTTTGCAACCCAGCAATTGTGGATGGAGATACTTGATAAAAACACGACGTGGTAAAACATGTTGTCATTGGTTGTTTAGCCACACACTTTTAACACAACACACAGGAGAACACAAAGAACCTCAACGTGTTAACACAGTCAATAAGTACTTCTATTCTCTCTTAGCAATCTTACTGTTTTTTTTTCTAAAGCATGTGTTTGTCTTTTTGTGTCCTGCAGACGTCAGTGAAGAACATCTTCCACCTGAGCAGCAGGAGCCACAGCCCGCCGGCATTAAAGAGGAAGACGAGGAGCCACAGCGCCCCCACATTAAAGAGGAAGAGGAGGATCACAGCATCAATCAGGAGGGAGGGCTTCTTGAAGGGCTGGAGGAGTTCCCAGTGATTGGTGTCCCTGTGAAGAGTGAAGATGATGAAGACGAAGTTCAAAGTGAGGAGAAGAGAGAGGTGGAGCCTCCACGTAGCGGCTCAACTCAACACATGACAACAGAAGCTGATGGAGACCACTGCGGAGGATCACAAGCAGACCGCCTCTTAGCTCCACTATCAGATAGTGACGACACAACGTCACACTCTCCTGACACTGATGATGAAGACTCGAAAGCTGATAAGGCACGTCACACTTACAACACACTCTTTAAATGCTCTCAGTGTGACAAAACCTTTAATGACCGTAGTAATATGAAAAGACACATGAAAAATCACACAGGAGAGAAACCCTTCGTGTGCTCGGTTTGCGATAAAAGATTCTCTCAGAAGTCCCATTTGAAAGAACACAAAAGAACACACACTGGAGAGAAACCTTTTACTTGTTCAGTGTGTGGTATAAGTTTTATACGAAGTTCAGATTTAAAGAGACACATGAGGACACACACCGGGGAGAAACCTTTTACCTGCTCAGTGTGCGGTATCGGATTATCGCAGAAGTCACATTTGACGTCACACATTCGAACGCACACTGGAGAGAAACCTTACACCTGCTTGTTCTGTGGCATACGATTTTCTCTAAAGTCATCTTTGACAAAACACACAAGAGTACACACCGGAGAAAAACCTTTTCCTTGCTTGGTGTGTGGTAAAAGATTCTCTAAAAAAGATGGTTTAAAAAGACACACAATAGTACACACTGGAGAAAAACATTTTCCATGCTCCATGTGCAGTAAAAGTTTTTCTCATAAGACAACTTTGATAAGACACACAAGAACACACACTTGAGGAAAAAAAGGTTTTCTGTTCAATGTGCGGTCAGTGAGTCACAGATGGTACAAACGTGACAGAACGACTTCTAGCGATGCCAACTGATATTGTCATGAAACGTGTGCAAGATCCATCCATCCATTTTCTGTACCACTTGTCCTCATTAGGGTCATGGGATATGTGCAATATGATCTTCATCTGCCACATTTAGTCTAGAGAATTGCACATTTGCCCCTCAATAAAACTAAAAACACAATTATGTTCCGTATCATATTTGATGAATCTCCACTTGGAGACAATGGGTGGGAGGCAGGGGACACCCCGAGTCTGACTGGTTGAAGATTTTTAAAAGTTATTATTATGAAAGGAAATAAAGGAAAATAAATGAAAGTAGATGAAGCAACTTTAGTAGAAATTGTGTATGAATGCTGAAGCTGAACTGAAATATTTTTGAAGTATATTCACTGACTGAGGATCGAACCAGCAACCATCAGGTTGGGAGATGACCACTTCATCTCTGCACAGAATAAACACAATGTTTTATGTAATGTTAAATGTAAAATGAATCTCCACCAATGTGCGCCCCCGTTGGTGCGCAATGTGGGTATTTTTTAGAGAAGTCCTGAAAGATAGCCTACATGTCCGGAATGAGATGAACATTTTGATGATGAAATGGTTTGAGAAATGTAGTAGGTAGGTAGCTGACAAAAAACAGAGGAATTTGAAATGTTAGAATGTAAAAAATGGAGACTGATGAAATATGTGAAAGGACGAGACAACGACTGAGGATTGAACCAGCAGCCAGCAGGTTGGGAAACAACCAATCTACCCCCTGAGCCATGTCACCCTGTAGAATGAGTTGAATGTTACAGTAATGCAGTGCTTCTCAAATATAGGGGCGGGTCCCCCTCGGTTGGGGGTTGTTTATGTTGTGTGTGGACGACAACATCATCAGTGAAGTATCTTCATCACCAGAAAGAAAAAAGGTATGGGAGAGAAAGGGGCTTGAGGTTATTTTCTTATATTACAATCCTCATGTCTTCTGGTCTGAATACTGACTATAATACTGAGTAACTTACAGGTTACGAAGGCCTTTGGCTGCTGACGTATGCTGTGTACCTGCAGTGAAGTTAGAAATAGTAAATTCACATCCGGGATCAATAACTCCCAAGCGAAAGTTTGTTAGACCAGCAAACGATACCTCTTTTTAACAATGGTAGCCAGTTAAAAAGTTGCAAGGATTTACATGCCGCACTGTTGGATCTTAGAGGTTCTAAGTAGAGCTTCAAAACGCAAAACAAAGACATGCCAGTGAGACAAAAGAAATTGTCGAAGCACTTCGTTACAAAAAAGCATTAAAGTGAAATAGGCTGATCAAAAGTTTAAGACCACAGACTTTGAAAGCCAAAATCTTGGCAAAAATGTGGATTCAATGTAATTTTCCATCACGTATTCACACTGTCATGATCTCTTGATGCCAAAGGCAAAACATCTTTCTCTCTTTGACCGTGGTGGGGTTATTGAGCTGCATAAGCAAGGCCTCTCGCACAAAAAGTGAAATGTTACACCCAAAAAATGTCACCGACCCTGACCCGATTGGCTGTCCTTCAAGACACGGGATCATCTTCCACAAAAATGAAGGTTGTGAGAGATGCAGAGTGCAGTCCAATAACCATCAGACAGCATCTGCGAGAGAAGGGTTTTAAACTTCAGGAGCTTCAGGTTGTGCAGGGGCGTCAAACAACAGCTGGCTGTGTGGAGTTGCTGCAGGGGGCATCCCTCATGACTGAAGGCCCTCGTCTGTGTGGTAATGTCTGGCTTTTTCAACGGGACAACGCTGCAGTTCACAATGGCCGCCTGAAAAAGGACTTGTTCCAAAGTAATAACCTTTGGACCATCCTGCATGTTCCCCTGATCTAAATCCAATTGAAAACATTTGGGGTTGGATGGCAAGGGAAGTTTACAAAAATGGACATCAGTTCCAGACGTGGATGCCCTCCATGAAGCAATCTTCACCACCTGGAGCAACATTCCCACTAGCCTCCTGGAAACACTGGCATCAAGCATGCCCAAAACAATCTGTGAGGTGATTAACAAGAATGGTGCAGCTACTCATTACTGAGTCCTTTTTTGAACATTTTATTTCTACTTCAGGGGGGATTCACATTTTTTTTAGCTATGGTCTCATACTTTTGATCAGCTGACGAACAACCTATTTCAGTTTAATTGTTGTTTGCAATAAATTGCTTGCTCAAAATTGTTTTTGTCTCACTCCCATTTCTTCTTTTTGCATTTTGAAGCTCTACTTGGAACCTCCTTAAGATTCAACAGTACAAGTGTGTAAACGAGATTTTCTTCATGAAAATTGTGCCAAATGCGAACAGTCGTGTGTAGTGCGTCTGTGTAGGCTTTCAGTCGTACAGGAGTTGTCCAACGAGGGAAAGGCTTCTTGAGACGTCATCTGTACTTATACTGTGAAGAAGGTGTCGGACGTTTCGCTCCTCATCTGAACCAAAAACAGAGCAATGTGGTCTATTCCATCCAGTGTAAAAATGAGGAATGCAAAGAACACTACATTGGGGAAACTAAGCAAATGCTCCAAAAAAGGCTTTATCAACATCGCAGGGACAATTCGAGTGGTCCTCAATCAGCAGTACATCTACACCTTAAAGCAACCAATCACTCTTTTCAGGACAGCGAGATAAAGATTTTGGCCAAAGAAAACAGATGGTTTGAAAGAGGAGTAAAGGAAGCTATTTTTGTCAAACAACAGAACCCATCATTGAATCGGAATGGTGGTTTGAGGTTTAATTTGGACCCTGTGTTCAGCAGGTTACTGAGACCAAAACCCACAGCTCTTAGTCTTGCAAATGAGGTGAAGCCAGGGCCGAGCCAGAACAATAGATGCTAACGAGCCAGTATCAGAGTCGTTCATACCCAACTCAGGGAGCTACACTTCCCTTTGATCAGAGGTGCTAATATCAGGAGAGGATTAGACCACTACTCCTCCCAGTCTTAGTGTAAGGAACCAATAGGAGGAGGGCATTGGCACACCAATTCCGCCCACTCTTACTGTATTTAAGGCCTAGGCTACCAGCACTTGTTAGTTCGCTGACGAAGCTCTTCGGATGAGGAGCGAAACGTCCAAAACCTTCTTCACAGAAGTACAGATGACGTCTCAAGAAGCCTTTCCCTAGTTGTTTGAAGTGTTTAGTAAGAAGTGTTTTTGGGACTGCAGTTGAGTTTAAAGCAGGAATCGTGTTTGCAGTTCAGCAGAACGTGTTCAGGAGGTTGGTGCAGGCGTCACAAGTACCAGTATTTGTGGGTAAACACTAAAAATGTCAAATTTGTTTTGCAACTTTATTCAGTGCAATGAGAAACACACAATAGTTCTGATGTTATCTACCGCCGTGATTGTTGTCTACTTATCACTGACTATACAAACACAAATCTATTATTTTCTATTTTCATTCACCTGTTACCGTACTCTGATGAGCCATCCATCAAAGCGTACTGCAAGACGATTGCCAATGATGTCATATGTGGTGTTGTTGATAGAAGGACAACGTTAT
The DNA here is from genome assembly GCF_027744805.1 of Dunckerocampus dactyliophorus. NCBI lineage: Eukaryota > Metazoa > Chordata > Actinopteri > Syngnathiformes > Syngnathidae > Dunckerocampus > Dunckerocampus dactyliophorus. The sequence continues at coordinate 20,407,777 of NC_072832.1, read as the reverse complement.
GAAAGATTTAAAGTCCTGGAGCTTAATTTCCTGCTGCTGGTCTCACCAGAACTCTTGTGATTGTTAAGCTGGTACTTATCAGAGAATCTTTCATCACACACACTGCAACTCCACACTTTCTCACCAGTGTGTATTCTTGTGTGTATTACAAGTGTTCTTTGGTCACAAACGCTTTTGCTGCAGATTGAACAGTAATATGGTTTCTCTCCAGTGTGTGTTCTCATGTGTACTTTAAAATCGTTGACAAAACTTTTCCCACACACTGAACAGGTAAAAGGTGTTTCTTCAGTGTGTTTTTTCATGTGTTTTCCAAGTGTTCTTTGGTCGTAAAAGCTTTTGCTGCAGATCGAACAGGAATATGGTTTCTCTCCAGTGTGTCTTCTCTTGTGTCTTTTCAAACCATGAGTAAAACGAGTAAAACCTGTACCACACACTGAACAGGAAAAAAGCTTCTCTTCAGTGTGTAATCTCATGTGTCTTGTAAAACTTTGACTTCGTATAAAACTTTTACCACAGATTGAACAGGAAAAAGGTTTCTCTCCAGTGTGTATTGTCATGTGGACTTCAGGCATAAAAATGGCTAAATTAACACAAAAAAACCCCAAATATAACGCAGTCAGAAGATGCATTCAATGACGTTAAGATTATATGTAGTATTCTACACTAGTCACTAGGTGTCGGTAATGTTACTGTAATGTTGGGCGAGACGCACAAGCACCAGACTTGATTGCTGGAACAACAGTCTTTAATTGCAGGTCTCATTTATCTCATAACAGGCACAATAATCCCAAATAAAAATTGAGGTTACTATTGCGGCCGTAACCGACGCCAAGCTGAAACTCAACTTTGAACTCTGAACAATATCTCTACCTGTCCACCAATCACTCAGCTTCCACACCACAGGAACACGTTTACAGCAAAACACCGGAGTCTTATTTATGTCCTAAATGGCTTGTTTTCTCTGATTATGTTTACTATATTGGGTAATACGAGCATAACTGACTATAGGCGAGTTATTTCATGTCTAGAGGGCCCTGATAATGTTAAAAACTGTATTTAGAAGGTTGTAAACAAGTTTACAAGTCTTCTATGCTCAAACTACAAAAATATTCTATTTATAAAAAAGGAATCCTATTTTGAAATTCACTGATGATATTCAGGTCTGGAACCAACCAACTGTGATAAACGAGGGATTACTTTATTTTTTGAAAACACTTTGTCCCAACAATACTCATTAAAAAAATAATGACCAAAAGTCAACTCACACAACATTTTCTCCTGCGATCAACAAATCTATTTAAATAATGCTGGCATCCTACAATTTGGAACGCTGCACATTTCTACTTGGCACAAACATCCGTATAAGAACAAAGTAAAATGCCAAGTAAGAAACTCTGGACTAATACAATCAGTGAAATCATAAACTGGGCTCATTCAGTGCATCATGCATGAATGCAGCATGAACAAGACATTTTAGATTAGAACAGTGCTTCCCAAATAGTGGGGCAGGTCCCTGTCGTGGGGGCATGAGAGGCAGGTAGGACTTTCAGTATGAGTGCAGACCTACCAACATGTGCAATGTCGTATTGTGGTATTCATCATGCAGTTTGACTCTTGAATATGCTTCTGTGCTTCGCTGCTCTCCATTGTGTTGCATTTCGCTGGCTGTGCAGTAAAGATAAATAATAATATTAGCAGTTTCTCAATAGCATTTCAAATCGGTGGGATGTGAAAACATTTTTGTCCCACAGTGAGGGCATGACAAGAAAATAACTGAGAACCACTGATTTAGGACCAGCGCTTTCATTGCAAACTGCATACAGTTAGCCCTCATTTATGGTGGTTTATTGGTTCCAGACCTGACCGTGATAAGTCAATTCCCGTAAAGTAGGAGTCCTTATTTATAAATGGAATATTTTTATATTTAGAAAATAATAAAACTTGTTTACGACCTTCTAAATGTGTTTTTTTTTAACATTATTAGCGCAAGATGTGAAAGAACAGCCCTGTGGTCACCTTTACACTCATATTACTCAACATACAGTAGTAGACATAATGTCATGTTCTGCTGGAGTTGCTTTGCTGCTACCTGTCGGCTGTTGCAGTGTACTGTTGGTCCTGTTGGTCCTAAAATCAAGCCTGTGATTCATTCTGATAAAGCTTGACTTTAACTAATTTGATACCTCACTTTTCACTTCTCTATCCCTGATATTAAAGAAGCAGATTTTATAGCAGGAAAATAGTGTCTTTGGTCCCCATCGCTTTAACATTGAGTCAAAACAAAAGCTGTGATTGACCCACAGACCTTGGCAAGAACAACCATCCTATAAAATATATCATTTAGGCTATGAAAATCTGTTTTAAAAGTCAACAGAGTATCCTTATGAATTTTTTGGTGAATCAAAAAGTCCAGGGAAGAAAGTAAAGTGTCATAATTTTCATGTATATGCCTCACACTGACCCCGCCTCTCGCCCAAAGTCAGCTGGGATAGGCTCCAGCATACCCCCGTCACCCTAATGAGGGGAAACAGCATAGAACATGGATGGATGGATGGATGGATGGATGGATGCCTCACACTGCAGTGCAACAGCATGCTGTGTATTTGTTTTCACCCCACACTAACCACAATACAAATGCGACATGTAGTATTTAAAGAAAAAACAATTTCGAACAATTACATTTTAATGAAATTTCATCTGCAGAGAGATATAAAAGTAAATTAATATCCCATATACTTTTTATCTTGTCTTATAGCTCTGGCCCATGAGTTTGAAGGGCTTAAATTGTACTTCACTTTTCCAAGCACTAATTTTCATGGACTCTCCTTACTGAGTGCGCACGCTCTGAGTCAGATTTTTTCATCGCTAAAATATGGGTTTTGTAACATTGCTAATTAAACCTTTTTCTCTACACTTTGTGTTTTGTCCTCTCTGCATTGAGATCCAACCACTGGCTTGCGCCATTCCTAACACATAATAGAAATATAACCTAATAAAGACTCACATGTTAACATTTGGAGAATTCCTTGTTGTTGTTCCATTTATACTTCGGGTTTCTCAAAGTACTTGACTATTGTCTCATCAATGTAACGTTACTGACACCTAGTGACCAGTGTAGAATACTACAAATCACAACGTGTGTTTTCTGAATGCCTTATTTTGTGTTTTAGTTCATCTAGCCATTTTTATGCTTGAAAATGCTTAATTTAGGCATAGTTTTTAGTAATAATAGGCCATATTCAGCCACTAAACAGTGATTATTTAGAAAAAACATGATAGTGAAGTGTCGAGGGACGACTGTATTTACAATGCAAACTTGAAAATACTGAGCTAGCAAGCTTGTTGCTGCGTGGACCACGTCATCACTCACTTGCCGATATAATTATTGGCAGAACACCGATACCGATATGAATCGATATCCCATTGTTATGCCTATTATTGGGCATCCCAGTCCAAAAGTCTAGTTTAAGAAGTGAAAGCCAAACAAGACGAAAAGCACAATGTTCCCAGAAGCACCTTATCAAGCTCCTGCAGGTAGGACAGAGCAGCGTCACAAGCTTTGAGGTAACAGGAAAGACTCTCTTCCTCCCTCTCCAGCAGACGGATACGAGACACTGAAGAAAGTGCCTGGTGGTCCAGAGACAAACCTGGAACACATACAGACACCAAGAAAAGAAAATTCAGGATAAACATTGACAGTTGTTTATCATTCCTTCAGCAACACAAGCGTGCTCACGGAGGACCATGCTGTACATCCTGTATACAAGCCAAGTCATTTGGGATAGCACCACTGTGACACACAGGAGAGAAGATTAAGACTTAGACAACACACATGCAGTAACCTGGGACCTCCATATAGATATCGAGCATACCTTGGCCAAGGACACTGTTTGGAAATTAATTCAGTTGCAGTCAAATGTGCTTTTAGTTACAATTAAAATAAAGTAATGACTGTTTGTTACATTTGCTATGCTGAGCTACTAAAATTGATTTCATTTTCTCTATCACTTGTGATTTGGATTGCAGGTTAACTGGAGCCTATTCTAGCTTACTTTGGTCAAGAGTCAGGGTATACCCTGGACCAGGGGTCTTTAATTACATCTGTTAAAGGGACAGAATATTTCCCAGACACTTTGAGGGCCAGGACAAAATGTGCCCAGTATACTCTTTAACATTCAATTGGTCGGTATTGAAGTCCATCCATTCATTTTCTATGCCGCTTACCCTCACTAGGGTCGTGGGTATGCTGGAGCCTATCCCAGCTGACTTTGGGCGAGAGGAGGGGTACACCCAGGACTGGTCGCCAGCCTTTGACAGGGCACATAGAGTATAGACAAACAACCATTCACACTCACATTCATACCTATGGACAATTTAGAGTCGCCAATGAACCTAACATGCATGTTTTTGGAATGTGGGAGGAAACCGGAGTACCCGGAGAAAACCCAGGCACACACGAGGAGAACATGCAAACTCCACACAGAGATGCCCAATGGAGCTTTGAACCCAGATCTTCTAGATCTCCTGAACGTGCTGACCACTCGGCCACCGTACGTCCCATTGAACTCCTTCAAAAGCTCACTAGATGTCGCCAAATATAAACAGCCATAAAACAACCCACATCATTGTAAAGCAGGGGTGTCCAAACATTTTGCACTGAGGGCCACTTTGACATTTGCAACACATACATACACACACACATATATATATATATACATATATATATACATACAGTACATATATATATATATACATATATATATACATATATATACATACATATATATATATATACACATATATATATATACACACATATATATATATATACACATACATATATATATATATATATATATATATATATATATACATATACATATACACATACATATATATATATATATATATATATATATATATATACACACACATACATATATATGTATATATATATATATATATATATATACACACACATATATATATATATATATATGTATATAGTTATATTTATATATTTCAAGAAAAAAATACATCTCAGCTTTGTGATATTGGTGAAAAAGCTACTATGAACTTCGCTCCTTGTTCTTTTTTTCCCCATTTTTGTTGTTTTTTCTATATCGTTCTTCTTAAATAGTCTTCTTAAATGTTCTCATTGTAATATTACAACTTTATTCCCATATTTTGACTTTATTCCCAAAATATAACTTTTTCTCCAGCCTAGTTTTCCAAAGATTACACATTTATTTTGTTTGTTTCTCATATTACAACTTTTAAAAAGAACACATGATTTCTCTTTAATAATTCAACTCTATGCTACTAAATTGACATTATTTTTATGAGTTTATTCTTGTAAAATTGCTTTTTTCTCATTAGAATATGTTTTTTTTTCACTCTTAATATTTTGACTTTATTACAGCCGTTTTTTCCATGTCTGAATACAGGAACAGATTATCCCTGAACTTAAGTAAAACTAAAATAATGCTATTTGGAAATAGCAGAAGGGATACGTACGAGCAAATACAAATTAACGGAGTGAATATTGAAAAAGTGGAAGAATATAAATTCCTTGGGGTTGTAATAGATGAAAAAATGAGTTGGAAATCTCATATTAAATATATACAGCAAAAGGTGGCGAGAAATATCTCTATATTGAATAAAGCAAAATATGTCCTTGATCAAAAATCATTCCACACTCTGTACTGTTCCTTAGTATTAGCATATTTAATGTATTGTGTGGAGATATGGGGAAATAATTCCAAAAGCAATCTTCACTCACTCACTGTACTGCAAAAAAGATCTGTAAGGATAATTCATAACGCCAAGTATAGAGAACATACAAACCCTTTATTTTTAAAATCACAGATATTAAAATTCGCAGATTTAGTAAACTTACAAACCGCTAGAATAATGTATAAAGTTAATAACAACTCGTTACCCAAAAACCTAATAAAGTATTTCTCAATCAGAGACGAGAAATATGATCTTAGAGGAAAATTAAACTTAAAACATTTATATGCGAGAACAACGCTGAAAACCCACAGTATTTCCGTGTGTGGAATTAAATTATGTTATGGATTGGGTAAGGAAGTCAAACAATGTACAGAGATGAGCAAATTCAAAAAACAATACAAGCAGTTGATGTTTGCTAAATACAAGGCAGAAGAGTCTTGATCATTACAATGATTGTTCTGTCATGCTTGTTATTTTTTTTGGTTATAAAAATAAAGTTGTATTCATTATTCATATTTATTTTAAACATTTATTTATTTATTATTTATTATTATTATTATCTATTATTATTTTTTTTTTTTTGGGGGGGGGGGGGGGTGTCTTACCGTTATCTATTATGTGTTATCCTGACTATCACAGAAAACATGACATGGAATGCAGGAAGTGAACTACATGTACTGTACAAGATGTGGAATGGATGGGGGGTAGGATTAAATAAGCTTTGCTTCTTCCTACTCCTTTTGGACATGTGGAACTGTGAAAGGATGATTCATGAGATGTATTCCATTGGAACCTTCATGTTCAAATAAACTAAACCAAACCAAACCACTGTATAGACGTTTTCAATCTGGTTTTTCAACCACTATTGGTAACATATTGTTATACTTTTTGGGTGAAACAAAATCTAATCTTGAGCCGGTGACATGCGGCAGCTTTAACAGTTATTCAGTAACACCTTAAATGTTTGAAGACAAACACAAGATGCAGTGCAGTTGCTCCATCTCAGTGAGAAGATAGACCAAAGACAACACGTTAGTTTAATAAACTACAATTTGTTTGCCATCTATTATTGTATTTGTTTATATGCATCATGAATTTATCCCTGATTGAATAAACTAGTGGTCTAGTGGTTAGCATGTTGGCCACACAGTCAGGACATCGTGAAGATCTGGGTTCAAAGCTCCGTTGAACATCTCTGTGTGGAGTTTGCATGTTCTCCCCGTGTGTGTGGGGGTTTTCTCGGGTACCCCGGTTTCCTCCCACATTCCAAAAACATGCATGTTAGGTTCATTGGCGACTCTAAATTGTCCATAGGTATGAATGTGAGTGTGAATGGCTGTTTGTCTATATGTGCCCTGCCATTGGCTGGCCACCAGTCCAGGGTGTACCCCGCCTCTCACCCAAAGTCAGCTGGGATAGGCTCCAGCATACCCGTGACCCTAGTGAAAATAAGCGGCATAGAAGATGGATGGATGGATGAAATAAACTAGGAATCGTCTTTTCCACTCTTCACTCAATCACAAGTTTCTGCTTTGGTAAAAAAACAAAAACGTTAGTGTATCAACTTATAGTGCTTGAATCCTTCTGGATGAGACAAACATTGAGTGAAAACCATGGGAAATGATACTAATTGAATCCATGTAAAAATACATGTCTCTCGTCCAACTGATGGTGGACTTGAATTGCAAATAATAATACCACTGTTGCTGCTATTGACACTGCTATGTAGCACGTTGCTGATCTTTCTTTTCCTCCCTTGTAGTAAATGCTCCTGATTCCCAAGGTGCAAGTTACAAATGTTTCTCATTCATTTATTTATTTGTGGCGGCCCGACACAATTACATTTGGACCGCCACAGAAGCACTATTTTTGTTTGTTTAGCGTGTTCGATCTCACCGACACACACATTCTATTTGAACTGCCAGTGTGGCTTGTCGGTACAACTCCGCACAGGAGATGGCATCATGAATGTGTGCTTCACACATGTAACGCAGACCAGCCCTGAACCCTGCCTGGACTCGATCCAGCATCCACACATCCCCACTTAGAGTTAAGTTGAGCAGTGCTAGTCATGGAGCCAGTAATCCCTCGTTTATGGCGGTTAGTTGGTGCCAGACCCGACTGCGACAAGTGAATTTCCGCAAAGTAGGACTACTTATTTATAAATGGAATATTTTCGTAGTTAGAGTATAGAAAACCTGTTTACGACCTTCTAAATACAGTTTTTAAAATTCTTTGAGCTCTCTAGACATGAAATAACACCCCTATAGGCACATTTACACTCATACTACCCAATATAGTAAATATAATAACAGTAAAAAATCAATTTAAGACATAAATGAGACTTGTTGCTGTAAATGTGTTCCCTAAAGGACCTGAAAGAGAGGCGGACAGGAAGTGATGTTGGGGGTAACAGCCACAACAGTAGCCTGTGTTATTATTAGGGATGAACGATAAACCAATGCGACGGGATATCCGGTTTGAGCAGAGAACAATTTCGATTCGGAGGATGAACCACATTTTGAGTATGGGATTGCTTAGTTTTCCAAGCTAAAACAGCATTTTTATTGCACTCATGTGATTAATAGTTCTATTTACTTATCTGTGCTTGGAAGACGTGTCATTATTTAAGTGGCTTTGCACTATTTATTTATTGTATATTATTGATTGGACTGAAGGTTAAGACTTGTTATATTTGATATAGATTGATGTTTATTGTCAATGCACACAGTATCGTTTGGTGGCTCCATTTCCATTTCTAGCAACATTAAGACATGTAAAAACTGAAGTGTTCCAAATCCAAATTTAACAGGTATAAAATATACATATAAAATATCAAATGTAAAATATTGATCCTATCAAAGAAAAAGATGTTCATTCAGCACGTCTTTTTTTGGTCTGTGTCTAAACAACACAGTAGACACATTTGACACGTTATTCTGTTCACTTTATTTTTGCCAGTGCCTTCCAGCATGCGTGGGGATATAATGTGCTCTTTTACACATTTAGAAATACTGTAAGAATGCCACTTTAATATAATTGCCATCTTTATTTTATACAGCAATGTAAGATTAATAGCTACATCAACAAATATTAAGCGAATCGTATCGTTTCGACACTCCATTGAACCGTATCGAAACGTTCTGTTTCGTTTTTGTATGATATCATTACGTGTGTCTCTAGCTTCAAATCGAGTCGTCTATCACAAAGAGATTTACGTCCCTAGTTATTATTCTCACTATTATTATCATTATTATTGTTGATCATTCAAACCTGCCATAAAAGCCTGTTGTTCCGGCGATCATGTCTGGTGCTTGTGTGTCTCACCGAACATAGTAGCATTACAAGTGATACCTAGTGACCAGTGTAGAATACTATATGTCATCAATTTCTTTGAATGCCTTATACCAGGGGTATCAAACTTGTTTACACTGAGGGCCACATCACGGTTATGGCTGCCCTCAGAGGGCCACGTGTAACACTGAATATACTATACAGTCATCCTTCGTTTATCACGGTTGGTTGCAGACCAGGCCGTGATAAGTGAATTTCTGCAGAGTAGGATTCAGTATTAATAAATGGAATATTTTCGTAGTTCCCATTTCCCACCTCTTTGTTGAGGGGGGGCCATTAGCTACTAGCTACCACCCTAGCAGCAGTTAGCTTTGTAAGCCAGCATGCACATGAATGACGGCACAAAAGTTTTTAAAGCGAATGCCATAGCATGCCACAGTGTGGGAACATTTCGGTTTTAATCACAATGAACACGGTGAGCGCATTAACACCAACACTAACGATTTTGTCAACTGGGGAAAAAAAATACTAATGGAGCTGCTCGGGCAGCGGAGTCTTCGTCCCGACAGTCAACGCTTGCTGAGGCGTTTGGTTGGCAAATAGAAACACAACAGTGCGAAATGGGGCGCACTCACAGACAGTGTCGCTGGCTACATTGCAAAAACATACATATAGGCAACTGCTCTACTTGAGGACCATCTCATGGTTTAAATGTGAATTAAACATCACAATTACACATTAATGAAAAAATTGTCTCAAAAAATGTTGCAGATAAATTTGAAAATCAACGGTAATTTGTAGCACAATTATCGTCCAGCAAAATTTGTTATCGTGACAGGCCCACGCCACAGTGTGCTGTCATGTGCAGGCTGCGAGATCACTGCAGGGACACAAGAGACTGCCGCCGCTTTAAACATAGCAAGCTACTGAACTAACTTGTTAGCCTCCAATTTACTCATTCTAAACTTAAAGTGTTTGCAACAAAGTGGGGGAGAAGGACAAACTATGAAGCCAAAAACCTCCACACGGAGGAGAACTCTTACACTCTATCATGTCAGACATGCCCCACTATTTGAGAGGTCCTGAACGACATGAGCTACAATACAAATACAACGTAGAAGAAGCATTCTGATTGTGAGTGGGGTGCTGTATTATACATTGGCCACTAGGTGTCAGTAATTGTTCAGACTTCGATCACAGGAACACATTTAGTGTAGCACTGCTCGAGCAGGAGTTTTATTTACATCTTAAATGACTTATTAAGTCTTATTTTGTCTACTATATTGGCTAATACGAGTGTAAATCGGCCACTGCGTTAAAATACATCAGGGGTCACCAACGTTTTTCCTTGTGAGAGCTACTTTTACAAAATGAAAATGGCCAAGAGCTACTCATTTTTGTAACATTTATTTTCAGAGCTTATTTTAAACCCAAACAAAGCAAATGTGCTTGTTTTACCAGAACATTAACAAAATGCTGGTGTCCACAACTCACATTTTGTATTTCAGAATGCATTTCTTTCTACTGTTCATTATCTTTCTACTGTTCATTATCATTATTAACTGAAAACCTGAATGAAAAGCAGGCTTGCGGGCATCTCGTGGTCGTGGGGGGCTACCTGGTGCCCGCGGGCAACACGTTGGTGACCCCTGAAATACATCAATGTATTGTAATGGCGGAAGTATGCTGTCCAGAAAAAAACAAGGAACCCCTAACATGTGAGTCTATGTTATCTTATTTATATCTAATACATATGTCTTATTTTCTCTGATTATATCTACTATATTGGGTAATATAGTGTCAAGATGACTATAGGGGTGTTATATCATGTCTAGAGGGCTCTAAAACTGTTTAAAACTGTATTTAGAAAATAGTAAACAGGTTTTCATTGTTCTAACTAAAATATTCAAACTAAATATTCCATTTATAAATCAGGAATCCTACTTCACGGACACACATTATTTCCAGGCTTTCACGGGCCACATAAAATCATGGGCAGATCTGTCCTGTGGGCCATGAGTGGCCATGACACCTGTACCTTACACTGTATTTGCATTTTAGTTCATTTTGCCGTTTTTATGCTTGAAACTGCTTATTTTAGGACAAGACTGCATACGATTTGGTTAATATATATATTTTTTACTAATAATAGGCTGTAACCACAAAACAGCAATCATTTATTCATTAATTCACAGCATGTATATAAAACCATAAAATCTTGTTGGAGGTTTTTGGAGGTGATTGAATAGCGGCCTTTGTAGGCAGCATGGGTGGATCCCATTACGTGCGGTAATGAGCTGTCTCTGTTTATCTGTTTTTATATCTTTAGAACGTACCGAAAACAGAAAGACAAATGTGTTCATGTCTCACATAAGTATTGTGGATGATGGGCAAAATTCCAAAAAAAAGTGCAGTTTTCCTTTAAGGCAATACAAGATGTTGATGAACCCTCTACACTGGCCACTAGGTGTCACGAGTAACATGCACCAGAATATCGCCAACTTTTGCTTTTATTACTATTTTATAATTATTTATAACACAATAAATAACAATAATAATAATAATAACAGTCATCATCATCATAATAATAACACGGACTGCAGCTAAAACTGACCTCTGAATCCCCAACATCACTTCCTGTCAACACGTCTGGAAGACATTTCTTGAAACACACATGAGCATTAGTCTTATTTATGTCTTAAATGTCTTACTTTCTCTGATTGTATCTACTATATTGGGTAATAGGAGTGTAAAAGTGACTATAGGGATGTTATTTCAAGTCTAGAGGGCTCTAATAATGGTAAAATTGGATTCACAAAGTCATAAACAGTCAAACTACGAAAATATTTTGTTTATCAGGTCGGGTCTGCAACAATTAACTGCAATAAAGGAGGGATGACTGTATTTGTACTTTTCTTCATTAGCTATTTTTATGCTTGAAAATGCTCAATCTACTTAATTTAATAATACGTACATTTTTTCATAAAAATTCATTTTTTTTTAAATAACACCCTGGTTAACTCGGTGAGTAATGTGGGGAAGTACGTATGTACTGTGAGTGTGCATATGTACGTGTGTGCCGGTATCTCTGTATGTGTGCAAGTCTTCACGTATATAAAGGGGCGCGAATGTGTGAGCGTGTAATGAGGATGCATGAAAAGAGAGGATCTGCCTTCCACCACCCATCAAGCGCTGCACCACACAGCCAGGCCGAGTCCACACCGCCAGAAAGCCACCGGGGCACAGGGGCAGGCAGCACAAAGTTTAGCCGCCCAAGAGCCAGCCCACAGAGCCCTTCCCCCCGGGAAGACCAGCAAGGGACTGCAGAGAGGCAATCCCAAGCAAAAACAGGGCGCTAGCAGGCTGGAGGACAATCAACACCCGAGACCGGCGAGAGATCACACCGCACAAGGGCAGATGGGCATCGGGGGCCACACACCAGCAGGCCCAGAGACGGCCCAAAACCGGAAATGAGCCCGCCGATGAATAAAAGCACGCACAGACACAAACGCATGCACGCACGCACACATGCAAGCACTCATGCACACACACTGTGGTCGACTACCCAATACCTGGAAGCATCGTTGCAATACATGCCCCGCTGGGGATCCAGGGCGCAGCAGAGTAGGGGACCCACAACCCAGTTCCCGAGCCGGACCACTAGGGACCCCAGGCGCCCCCCCATCCCAATGGCAGGATGTTACCAGCAAGGCGCATGGAGCAGGCGAGGAGGAAAGCAAACGGGCGAGCAAACGGGCAAGCAGCAGGGCAACCCACCACACAGCGCCAGCTGACACCCGCGGGGCAGCAAATTAGAGGGAGTGCTGCACCCCCAGGCCGCAGGGAGGCAGAGCACCAGAGCCGAGAAGGCGAGACCAGCAGCAGACCAGCCGCCGGATCCCCCCAGCCACCGGAAGCCAGACCACCCACCCGTCCCCAGAACCGACGGTGCACCACTTGCGCGCCGGAGCACCACTCCTGACAAGCCCGCAGACAGACCGGGGGCGTCAAAGACACAGACGGCGGCCCAGCAAAGCACAAAGACCAGCGGCGACAAACGGCCAAGCGCCTGGCAGAGCACCACCAGACCCGACCCAGGGTGCACGCTCCCCACCTCCCGCCCGTCACCCATTTCCATTTTGTAGATTTACATGGAGCACAGGAAACATCAAGAATGTTATGGATAATTATACAGCGAGTCAACTCTAGTGCCCCCCGAGCCAACAACACAGCACCACAGATACATTAAAGCCCTGTGGGGAATACTGTATGCCATAATTACTTTTAGGAATAGTATTACTAAAAATATTAAAATCAGACTTAAAATCAAACTGAGTATTGACACTCACATCTCAGTCCAACTAGTCAACCCCATAGTGACTCTTAGTTCTGTTCAAAGTTTCTTTTCCTCGCCTCTGTCGCCAATGTGCTTGCATATTGAGGTTCAGTATGTGTTTTATTTCCTCCACACGGTGAGTACCTTGAGATAACACAACACCATCAGTCCCAGTTGTTCATCATCTAAGAATTCTGCAACTTTTTGCTCTCTACCTTTTGGTCTGGACACATATTTTGCAATGGATGATGTGAGATGTCAACAATGAACTTGTTAAGCATAAAAATGACCAGAATAATAATTTCCTGGAGAGCACTGTAGTACCTTTAATGATGAAGGCCTCAGCCAGCAGGCGCAGGTGGTAGGTGGGTTGGTCGTCACGTGTAAGCTCCTCCAGTCCCACCCTTGCACACATTCCCTGGGCATCGCGGTGGCGCCCCTGCACATAGTGCACTTTGGCCATCAGGAGTAGAGCCTCATTCAAGTAGCGGGGCTGAAGAAGAAGGGGAAGAGGAAAAGGTGTGCGCAATTGTTCTTTGGTTTGTGTCACATTGTTTTAATGGGCTTCAATAACGGCAGATAAAAGCAAGAGCACTCAAGCATGTCATCTGACTGACCGTGAGACGGCCTCGACTTAGGATGGTGTTAAGGTAGCATAATCTGGGTTGCGTCGTGTCCATCAAAGGTGTGGATCGCCGTAATAGGTCCATATTTTCTTGCAGGCACTCTTCAAGAAGTGCCTCGGCCAATAGCAACATCCTATAATCGTCTGGAGGCAGGATTTGAAAACACAACTTGAAAGAAAACATTACACAGTCCATGAAAAGTTGTTGAAGCTCAGGAGTGGTGGTTCCCATATGTCACAGTGCTCAGGTGTGTTTAAAAACTACTGTCTGAACATAAAATCACAATACTGTACACAGTTTACACAGACAGTAGAGAGGGCTATGGATCATATTTTCCAAAACAAACACTCAATCCAAGCCCTGTTTACCTTTTTTGTGCGCTCTGATGCCAGCAGTGTTAAGTCTTACTGCCAATTTGTTTTTGTTGCATTTGTTTGCATTTAAACATAACAGATTTTCCAATAGGAAATTACATCTGGTGAATTCGTTCCAGAGTGAAAATGTCATAACTTACTATTGGGCCAACCAGCCACTGTGTCAAGAGTACAAAGTTCAACTTTAGTACATACTGGTTACACAAATATCTGTACTATTACAAGGCACGAGTGGGTGTTGACTAATGTCAGAAAGGTGCAAATGTAAAACATCACATCCTGATTTCGTGACTTTTAACTGAATTTTGATCATACATGTACGTATACACACACGAACATCCTAAATATTGTGGGTGTTGACCGACGTCAGAAAGTTGCAAATATAAAACATTTATTAGAATTTCGCGACTTTTAAGATATTTGTGTATTTGTGTGTATGTATATATGAGAACAGGGAAAAGGCTAAACGTACTCACCATCTTCGTGCATGCGTGCAGCCTGCATGTGTTCGATGATAGGGGGGATCCTGTCCCACTGACATTCGGCCCGGTACCGATCCAGCTCCGCTTCCAACCGCAGCTGGGTGAACGACACCCGGGATGCCATGGCCGCTCTGTCCCGATGCTGACTGTACTCTCCGGACACGATGGGAGTGACTGCAGACTTCCAGGGGAAAAAAGTATGTAATCTTTGGAGTGTGTGCGCGCGCGCGCGCGTCTGTGGTGGATTAATGATTTTCGATCACCTAAAACACGTGCGTCTGTGGAACAGTGCTACTGTTATTTGAAGCAGTTACCTGCAGTTGGTACATTGAGTCGATACATTTCACATAGGCAGCAGTGGAGTGGAACTATAACTCCTGCTAATCTTTTCAGTTAGCGCATTAAGGGATCAGGTAGAGCTGAGGAAACAGCAATGCAACCTTTTCTGTGTCTCATATGCAACGCAAATAAAGGGAGACTCCAAGTGCGTTCGAAACGTGTGTTTCAAGTGTGAACACAATTCCAAGAAATTACAAAATTGTTCGGTTGTGGTTTGATTTATCAGGCCACACTCGGCATATTCGCAGGATGGCTGGGGTGTCAAGGAAAGGTCAAACTACCAAATGACACAGCTGAGTAAAGGTGCTGAAGTGCAAAATGAGGAGCTATATAGACACAAATCCAACGATAAATTGGGATTGTCCTAAATCACAGCACTGGGTTTGAACAGACACGCACTACTTTAAAAGTCAGCTACTGTATGACATAAAATAAAACCTCAAGTCTTCTGAAAAGCGATACAGCAGCGTCATTTTCTCTCTGGAAACTTGACATTTTTGCTTCAAGTGAAACCGCCTGCAGAGAGGACGGGCGCGGAATCCTTTACGCCCCCTGCTGGTGGCCACAGTCTACACCTGCTTCACCTTTCCTCAACTGCAGTACGGCAACACCACTTGGACAAACGACGTGGTCCATGCCCTTTTTCCTCTACTACTTTTCCAGCCCAAATAGAAATACTTGAATTATTTATTTAGCAAACCATTACAAAGTAATTTCGGTTAAATTACCACACAATGCCTGATGGTATATTTATTGTATAATTACCACATAATTCCTGATGATATATGTATGTGTGTATCTGGAAAGGAGAGGAAGAGTACGTGTAAGACAGAGTACATGTGTGTGAATGAGAGGGACCCAAGTGGAAGAGTGAGCTTACAGGGAGAAGAGATCAAGAAGGTGGAGGATTTTAAGTACTTAGGGTCAACAGTCCAGAGCAATGGAGTGTGGAAAAGAGGTGAAGAAGCGTGTACAGGCAGGATGGTACGTGTGGAGAAAAGTGTCAGGTGTGATGCGTGATAGAAGAGTTTCAGCTAAAATGAAAGGAAAGGTGCACAAAACTGTGGTGAGACCAGCGATGTTGTTTGGTCTAGAGACAGTGTCAATGAGGAAAAGACAGGAGACAGAGCTGGAGGTAGCAGAGATGAAGATGCTGAGGTTCTCTCTGGGAGTGACCAGGAAGGATAGGATCAGGAATGAGTACATCAGAGGGACAGCACATGTTAGAGGTTTTGGAGATAAAGTCAGAGAGGCCAGACTGAGATGGTTTGGACATGTCCAGAGGAGAGATAGGGAATATACTGTGTAGGTAGAAGGATGCTGAGTTTGGAACTGCCAGG